>NC_089647.1:102607003-102940753 GCF_037042795.1 Molothrus aeneus | reverse complement strand
CCTCTCACCTGAGGCTGAGGATACAAGGCACCAGCAGCCAGCCCACAGCTGCCTCATGCCACATGGGATAACACAAATCCTGAAATACAGCTCTGGGGGGCTTCCAAACCTGACAACTATCATGAACCCTAAACCTACTCTATGGTGAGGAAGAGCCATACCCAAAGAGGAGAGCTACCATTTTGATGAAAAGTCACATAAATAAAGATTTGTGCGTTCCTGGGTATTTCTATCTGGCTTGAATGGACCTGAAGAGAGGCTGAAGATGGACAGAGAGGCAGAAGATGGCTCCCAAAAGGGTCCCCTGTAAGTATTGATCTGTAAGGCATTTTTAGAGAAAATATAAACCTTATGGACACTTCTGTGTGTATTTTAAAGTGCTGCTTGCATTTAAAATGAAAAGAGGCAGAGGAACACATTTTAGATATGATTGTAAGCTTTCCAGGGAAAAGCAGACTGTTTATTTAGAAGCATGCAGATCCCATGGGAAGGCTCTGGGACAGGTATTCCCCAATATATTGGGCATATCAAACCCCATGCAGCAAGGAAATTCAGGGTAACGGGTCTGAAAGCACAGACAAAATGTATTCTGATGGTAACACAGTGAAGTCCCCAGGCAAGTACTGGAGAGCAGGGATGCTGTTCTCTGCTCTCTAGCAGAGCACTGGCAGGTTCTCTGACACTGCACATGTGGTGAGGCCACGCCACTGCCCCAGGCAGGATTTAAAATTCATCTGGCTGGATTTCCCCAGGGGCCAGCTCTGCAGCACCCTGCCAGGGCTGTTCACTCGGTGCCCCTGAAGGCTCCTGGACTCACCTCCCCTGCCTGAAAAGTTTCCAGGCATCAGCATCCAGACCTGCTCAGTGAATATGCTGAGATTAATTTACAGTTTCCTTCCTGATTGATTAGTTTGGAATGAGAAGCAAATCATTAAACCCCAGGCCTTTTATTGATAATTTGCAAATGGGAAAAATGGTTCAATTCTTGGTATTGATCATTAGTTACATCCACTTTCCCACAATTACACAAAACATGGCTTTTGTTGCTTGAATTGTGCAGGTTAAAGCCACATCTAGGAAGAAAATATGCCTCCCTGTGGCTCATTGCAAAGGATCTTGTCTTCTACAAAACAACTGCAGGAGCAGGAAAGAAAAAGAAGCAATGTGCTGCCTTAAAAAATGCTTGTGGTCTTGTGGAGAACAGAAAGGTCTTAACTTATCAGCTGCAAGAAAAAAGGTAAAGGTCCAGAACAGCATAGTGATTCAAGCCTTACAAGCATAGACTGGAATTTGGTGAATCTTCCAAGTTAATGCACAAACAGCCAGACCAAAGTAAAAAGATCTACAAAGCTCAAAGGCATTTCTGGCTTAATAAAAGCTAGTTAATAAAGTTGGGAACTGAATATGCATCCTGCCCATCCCTCTGTCTGGAAGAACCACACAGACCCTGTCTGTGTCCACATGTGTTTCCAGGGCCCCTCCAGGTGGGAAAGCCTCTCCCATCTCCCCCACTGCTCTTGGCATGATGTACCACGAGTCTGTCTGACCCAAAAACCCCCAGCACCCTCCATGCTTTGCATATCCAAAATTAATGCAGCAGGGACCATATGCTAAAACATCCTAACCAGGCAAGAAATCTTACAAAGGTAAAACTTGAAGATTTTACCCTTCATTAACAAAATGCCATCACAGTTCATTCAAAAGTTGGAATTATTTAAAACCCGATGTATTTTAATCCAAAAGTAATTCTAAATGGATGGTTTGCTTAGCAGCTGTGTTCTGGGATGAAGCCCTTGCTAAATCTAAAATAGCCTTTTTTTTATATAATAAACGTATATAATAACAACCAAACCAGATGCTTTAGCCTACATTTTGTATTTGAAGGTACTACTGATATAAAAACAATGCCCTGTAGGATGGTCCTACATCGTGCAGTCCATGCCTTGAAGAGACAAGAAAAAAAGGAATAGCCTGGCAAAGAATAATCACCTTTATTATAGGTATAGCTGAGGAACAGGGGCACTGAGTGATTGGCTGTCAGGCTCATAATACCACTGGAAGGCCACAGCCAGACCTAATAGGGTCTGCTTGTGCCAGACAATATGTTCTCACTACACTGCCATCTTTCTTCACTGATGGAAATGGCTTGTTTTAAAAGTAAATTTTCATTGGAATCAGCTTGGTTAAAGACACCCATTTCTTATGGCTGAATCACACATTAAAGCTGAATAACCCCTATTCTTCTGCTGCAGATGACTGCTGTGGACAGCTGTAGTTATAGGCACTCTAATACTACCAAAAAACCAGCATATTAATTTCAGTAAAAAAAAATCACTGAAGTTTTAGGACCTGAAAAGAACATTAAGAAAAGATCTTATTCTCCTTAACTCTGTATTATACTGTCAGGTGACAGGTATGTGATTCTGTACAATATTGCCAGAAAAAGCCCAAGATTTAAAGCACCTGTAATATCTCTGACACACACTAGAGATGTAATAACCTGGGGCACAATGTTCAAAGTCCATCTGATTCCAGGTGACAGCAGCCAGAAGTGTGCACTGTGTAGAGAGGTTGCTGTATGTTATATCTATTTGTGCTTTCCCTTTGCTGAGGAGTTTTTGTTCACTGCTGTGGTCATTTCTCTCACTGCATGCTCAATTTAATGGAGCAAAAATCCCCAACAGGGAGATTTACAACAGGGCAAATCTTCCTCTGGGACAGCTGCTTTGTTTACATAACATGCTAACTTTCCTGGCACTTATGTGTTTTATAAGAATATGTCATTGGAAGTGTAACACTGGGTGCAGGGATTGCAAATAAAGTAATGGTGTATTAATTACTTTCTTTTTGCACCAGGGCTTCTAAATTTTGATGTAACTAAATAGAGAGCAGGACAAGAAAATGTGAATCACTTGAGACTTCTGAGCAGCTGTTAAGGAAAAGAGTGATGACTGGCTCTAAAAATAAAGCAGTGGAAGAGCAGACGTGATGCTCCAGGTGGTCTGTGTTCCCACAAAGCACCACAGAGGATACAGCAGCCATGTGTCTGCAGTCCCCATTGGAGCTGATCTGGAAATAAAGACAATCAGGCCTGATTGTCTGCTGCAGACTGAGTTTTTCTGCCTGGGGAATGGCTCTCCCAGAGATTTCCAGCTCTCTAAAGCCCATCCACACAAGTCCATTAATTATTGTTGCTCTCCTAAGGACTGAGACCCAAACCATCAGTGGCACTAAAGATAGTTTCAAGACTCTGTTGCCTTTCCTTGGCACCAAATTTTCCTCCTATACTTCTGCTTTTGCCCTCAATGTGCTTACAAGCTGCAGAAACTCTATTTAGGGTTGATGTCTCCCTCCTTCTCCTGCCTGGCAGCAGGTGGGCACAGTAATGGTCTCGTCTCTTCTTCTCTTCTCTTCTCTTCTCTTCTCTTCTCTTCTCTTCTCTTCTCTTCTCTTCTCTTCTCTTCTCTTCTCTTCTCTTCTCTTCCCAACCTTTATTTTCTCACATTAGCAAGCTGCTTTCTTTGTGAAATAAAATCAGTGGCCCAAATGCAATCTCTTCCAAGTCTCTCCCAGACAGTGAATTTTGGCAGCATTTAATCTGAATGTCAGGGGTTCTGCTGACCAGTTTTCAGCTTCTAGTCCTCACCAGGAGGAGCTGAGCCACTGCTGTCACTGTTTCCATATTCACTAGAGAGCCCAGCCAAGCAAACAGGCACTTTATCTCAGAAAGGGCACATCTATGGATTCACCAGAAAGACACAAATGAGAGATAAAGCAAATGTGGAGAGGACAAAGACAAGGGAAGATAACAGAGGAATTAATAATTTCTTCCATTTTCCAAGCAGCTCTGGGAGCTAGCTGTGACATCTTTGCAGCACTCATCCCACTGCAAACAGTGATGTGTTTTAAAATATTATTCAGGCAAGAAAGGGTGTTCTATTACTGCCCTAACTTTCCCAGCTCAATCTACCTTTTGCAGCAGACATCTATGCCTTCATAAAACACTGCCTTGCTTTTCCTCTCCTACTAGTCATAATTGTGCATAAATCTTTATCACAGAAGTTTGCTACTCTAGTGAGACCACTTTCTTCAATTTAAAGAGCTGAGAAACACATTACATTGTTAGTCAAAAGGGCAGGAGATAAAAGGTTTGAGATTTCTAACTTAATTTGAGATATCTGTGCTTGTGTTGTGTGATAATGTTAAAAGTAAAGTGTGGGTGGGCTCTGGTTTTATAGTGTCTGAACTTCTTAGGGCCTCTTCCCAACAACACTGCAATAATTCACTTACTACACAAACTACCATGCAGAGAATGACATTATGTTCCAAACCTGTGGAAGAAAACCATGACAGAACTAGTAAGGAAATAATTTCTTCTGAGTGTGTCAAGGATTGAAGGCCAATTTATTTTTCAGAGAAGTCCAAATCAATTTGTATCTCCTCAACATCTTGAAATCCAGGTCCAATTATATTTTTTCTTTGTAACTGTGGCAAACAGGCAGATTTCATGGTTTCCAGAACATTGTTCTCCCATTGCAAGTCAGGTTGCTTCATTATTTCCAGTGGGAAAAAATATTTTGGGGGGAGTCAGGCAACTCGAGAAAGATCAGCGGGCAGAATTTCTTTAAGTAGATACAACATAAAAAAACAACAGAAGTGTTCACATTTACTGCAGGCTGGGTTTTAGACTAATATCCACATTTGGAAAGGAACACGGTGATCTTGCAGCAGGAGAGTAGTGCAGCTTCTTGTGAGGTAGTGAAGCAGAAACAAAAATTTCATCCCAAAGTTTCTCCTCTTCAGATTTAATTTGTGTTCTCCATGGTACTTGAGTGGTTCCTTTTGTGATGCTCCACAATGCTGGAGCCAAAGCTGTGGAGTCTGGATCTCTGCTGGGATAAAGCTAGGGCAGGTTTTCAAGGTAGAATTTCCTCCATGGGTGGTTTGCCCTATGCCTTTGCTGCCTGATGCCATTTTAGATCAGACTGAAAGGAGAGAGTGTGTGTGTGAAGTTCAATTGTAGCTAAACCAGGAAATCACCTCCTCACTCCTTCAGTGGCCAAAGGTGCTGGATGAGTGCACTCTGCATTTCAGTGCCTTCTGAAAGGGTGCAAGCTCAAGGTTATACTTTCTGTTATCCACTTCTTCTTTAAATATTTTCCTCTTTTCCAGCTAGGTGGCATGCCAGAGCCCATAAACCTCTTAAAATTCTAGCTTTACCACACAGCTTTTACAAACAAGGTCATAGAGAACAGAAGGAAAACATATAATTAATAATTATCAAGACTTACTGCTGTGTGGGCTGCAAGTCCCTGCTCAGAAATTAGAACCAAATTATTCCAGGCTTTTAAAAAGGTAGTTAAGATATCCAGCATACCTAAATTATCTCCTCTGAGAGACTACACCAGCTCCATTAGCTCCCTGCATGTGCTTTGCTCCATGCTAACACGTACCACGTGCTTTAAATCACAGCAGCCAGTTCCTTGCCACTGCACTTGCCTCGCTCCCCACACTCCCTGAAATGCCTTTCCAGTTCCCCTTGCCTTGTCTCCTTCACCCCAGCCCCCTCTTAATGCCAACTGATCTGGAACAGCCACACAGATTATTTAGCAAAGCAGGGAAAAAGGAAAATATTTCAAATATTTTTGAAATAGCTGCAAAAATAAGTAGTGCAATCTTAGTCCCATTAGGAGAGCTCCAGGTTTGTTTTGGTGGGAGACAAGAGAGGGAACTACCAAGCAAGGTAAACCCTTATCCATGGTATTTCTAAGCACTCCTTACCAAAATCTGAAAGTTATCCAGAGAATTATTAAGGATGTATAGGTTTTAAGACAAGGAGGCACAAGTATGTTACCTAATCTGACTTCATAATCCTGGATATTGAATTTGTCTCATGTTCCTCCAGGTTATCCAGCAGTTTGTTATTATGTAAAGAATTATTTTCTAGGCAAAAGTATTTATATAAAAATCTAGGACTTCTTCATTTACCAGTGAATTTCCAGAATTTTTCAACTTGAAAAGTTGAGTATACATCCCCATAAGGGACATTTGTAAGAGGTGGGCCAACACTCTCCTGGAAAAGCTCTCCCTGAGAAGTCTGTCCTCTTCTTGGAAAGCAGCCCCTCTGTTTCAGATTTTATATATTCCCTCATCAAATGTTGTGCATGTCCTTTGCCCAGGGAGTGGGTCTGTGGTTAGTCAAACAGTACTTAAAAGGCATCTATTTTTCTTGTAAAGTAATAAATTATTGACTCTTAGATTGTGATATAAACATATTCACCTAGAAAATAATTACTTATGTTCTTCTGGCAAATAATAGAAGGAAATCAGATTAAGAGCATTTATTCAATAAATAAAAAGTAAGATTGTATCCAAACATCTGTCACCAAATGAAATGCTTCTGCAACCCAAATCCATTTGTTAATTGTCTCCTCTCTGCCTGGAATGCAGCTGTTTAGGTAATTTCTGGAGCAGCATCTATGTCATTGACAGACATCTGTGCAGAATTGGTGATGTGCAGAGAATGCTCTATTTATAGAGAGGCAATCATGCCTTTCTCTTCTCCCCTCCTCCCACCCACAGCTCTGCAGTGATATCAGGGGAGCCCCAATCATGGTATTAATTTATTTCCAGCTGAAATGTACCCATAAAGTTTAGTCAAGAACAAATGAGTAAAAGAAAGTGAAGATCATTTTTCTTGTGCTGAAAAATACTGTTAGATACCAACCACAGTGATTTCTTAATATTAGAAAAGGGCAGTATTTGTTGAAATAGAAAGAACATAAAAATAACATTTTACAAATAGTATAGCATCTATTATTTATCATAGCAGTCTTTGGGTAAAGGCCCACAGCAAAATATTTGACTTTGAAGATGAAACAAAAAGAGGTGGCAACTATTAAAAAACCTTTTTTATTTTCTTTATGAAAATTTTTTGCTGAAATGTAGCCTCTACCTAAAGCAATCTTGCTGGAGAAAAAGAAAATAAGAGTTTTAGTTCTTTTCAAATGCTCATAGAAGAAAGGAGAAAGTTCTGTACAATGTTTCATTTATGAAGGGACCAGTTCTATTTAATTATTTGTTGCTTTCTATGGAGCAGGATGCTCCTATTCCACAGCAAGCACCCTGCGTCATAAACTTATCACAGTAGTTCTCATGTTCCAGCCCCAGAATAACAGAATTTGATTGAATGCTCCTTAGGAAGAAGAATAGGAAGGTTCTTGAGACACTTTCTAATGAAACACATACTAATTATAGTATTATTTAAAAGTAAAACATTTCAAAATGTACTTTATTTTACAGTGTGAGGGGCTATTCAAATATTAAAGATCATATGTTATTCACCTACAAAGAAAATGAGTTATACTCTAAAATGGAACATACATAGCAGGGCAGAAAACTCCAACATGACATTTTTGTGAATGTGAAGGCATTCTAGCTAGAAATTGTTATTTCCAGGACTCCTGTGCTTGACAGCAGGCTTCAAATGGGCACAGTTTAAGTAAAAAAAAAGAACAAAACTTCTATGAAATGTCTTCAACATCAAAAAAATGACTACACAGGTCCAATGTGAAGGGAATTTACAGATTTTGTGCTTACTTTTGTCTTCAGAATTTAATTTTTGCTTAATTGTCTGCATTACATAAAATAAGAAAATTCCATATGTTGGCTTGTGCATCTCTGCTCAGAGAAGAAAAGGATCTTATGATGACTTTGAGGAAGTCAGGGTAACCTGGGGTTCTCATGGCTTTGCTGAGTCTCAGCAAAGGACATTGCAAAAAAATTAGCCAACTGTTTCACTATTCAACAATTTAATTTATGTCAGTGTTGTTATTTGTAAATTTTTCATATTCACAATCTGTGCTAACAGCTCCAACTTTCACAAGCAATACTTCTAAATAAAATGAGGTACTTGCAAAGATCAAGAGGTAGAACAGTTATTTGTGAATACCTATTCTGCAAAATATCTTGGTTCAGTTCCTGTCCAGGTTAGAGTTAGCTGCAGGCATTGTGGAGCCTGCTAACTCGAATGAGGATCCTCCACAATCATTGAAGGTTTTTCTGCAGCATGGGTGAGGTGATCTGTTGGGTTTTCCTGGCCTAAGAGAGATATCAAAACATTTTAAAATACTCTGCATTGCCATTCAAGCTCTGCTGAAAGGCAGTACTGCAGCTGCCTGCTCTGTAGACTCACTTCATGTTATTCCTGTCAAATGTTTTTGCATCTCATGCAGTCAGGCTGGGTTCTGCTCCTGGCTGGGCCAGGCTGGAGAGGGCCTTGGCCTTACTCTTTAAGGTCCCTTCCAACCCAAACCAATCCATGATTCCATGATCAGCACTGGGCTTGCATTGCTGATTCCACCAAGGCCCTGCATAAACTCTCAAAAAGAGAGCAATCCATTTTTTCAGACCTGATAAACCATCCAGCAGACTGATCTGTGTTCTCCCAAGCTGAACTATCCAGGAGCCCAATGTGACTTTGACAAGATACAATCTATGTACTAAGACAAATTTAGGCACAAATTTTGAAGGTCTGAAGAGAAACCCTGGCAAGTGTTCACAACTACTGGTGCTCATGGGAGAGAAATCCAGAGTCTGACTAGACATCAGCTTATTTAAAAGCCCACATGGCACAGCACATCACAGCACATCACAGTCCTGAGTCTCAAAGCAGCACTGCCCCAGCAGAAAGAATGCCAGGAAAACATTTAGCAGAGAACAGCTTGAGGCTAAACTTTGTGTTAATTTTCTTGCCTACCTCAATCTTTTCCTTTTACTGAAGGCTTTTACAACCACTGCATTTGTCAATGTCAGACATGGATAAAATGCACAGCAGTCAGGACAGAGATTAGTGGAAAACTGGCCAAGGGTTGCTCCCTCCATTCAGTCAAGTCCTTGTGTCTTGAAGCATGACAGCTTAAATTTTTTAAAGCAGTTATGTAAAATTGAGACTGCATTTGTGTCCCCTGCAGCAGCAGGTCACTCTGCCCCCTGCCCTGGCCAGGAAGGCTCATCTTCCTGGCAGGGAGCAGAGAGAGCATCATTTAAATTAACTCCTTGGCTGCCCATGAAGAGCTATTCCACAGCAGGCTGGGAAAGTGCCACACCACTTCTGAAGGCAAAGCCACCTGCTCCTGAGGAAGGACAAAAAGTCCAGTTTAATGCACTGTCCATGTGTGTGGTGCTCTCTGGGTTCCATGTCTTTCCTCCTAAATGATGAGGCCACAGGTATACTTGAAAGCCAGGGAGCAGATAGATAAATTTGCTGTCATCCTTTTCTTTTTAGTTTGTGTCAATTTTACTTTATTTTGCCAACAACCCCAAGAAGGAGTTTACTTGCTGACCTTTCTTAGATGTGTTGTTACATGTCTGAAAATCAATTTCTAGAGTTATCTGTTGTCTTTTTTTTTTTTTCCTTCCTCTCCTGTAGCACTTTGAAATGTGTAGGCTGGGCAGAGATAAGCGATATAGGTTGGCTGGACTGACACAAATGTAACAGGGACACAATTTATGACTCAGCTCATTCATGGTAGACTATATGCTCTTGAGATACTTGATGATTTATGGCCGATGTAAATTGTGATGCTTACTGTGCCATTAGCAAAGCCATTATCTCTGTCGTGAAAACTTAGAATCAATATATGTCAGCAGAGACAGAAACAGTATTGTGAGCTTGCTGATAGAAATGGCTTTGTGGAGAAGCATTCTAGGATTCCATTTGACACAGCCCTTTCAGAATTCTGAGAACACCAATTTTACTAGTGAAAATCCTGAATTCAGGTAGTTATGTCCTTTGCAATTATTAGGTACATGGTAATGGCCAGAGTGCATTAGCAGCCTCTCTCAAAAAAGAATTTTGCAAGTCACAACTAGGAAAAACTAGCCTGTAACATGAGGCTGCCAGCCATTCTCTAGATAATAACTAATAATATGTTGAAATATTACTTTTTATAATGAAAATTAATTCCCAGAATTAATTTTTTTATTCTGTAAATGAAGAAAATACATTTTTGGAGAAATGCAGTACTAATTAGAGCCTCTGACTGAAAAAGAGGATCAGCACTATGAATTTGGGACACTGAGAACAGGTTGGGTGTCATGCTGCACATACAAGGCAAACATCTGAGCTAGAGCTAGAGTGAGCAAGCCACTGACTACAGTCAGTTCACAGTGAATATCACACAAACTCTTTGTTCAAAGTCAGCTTAAAAATCATTGTTCTTCAAGTGACAGCTCTAAAGATTTATTTCACTAAATAAGACATCTTTTAAGATTTTTCACTTTGTGTTTTTTTTCATGAGCAATTTGTAAAGGAGAACAGCAGAAAGAACCACCTGCCTTTTCTCAAAGGTATTGCTGAGGTCTCAGGTTGAACTGCTTTCAGAGCTCTGGAGCCTTGGATGTGGCACTCTAGCCTAGCTCATTCTGGAAACAGTTATCAGCCATGAAATGCTGATCTCTCTCCCATTTCTCACTTGCAATTTGATATGAACAGCATTTACCATGCAAAGAGTCAGGATTTTCCATCAGGCTCTTAATAGCTTCACAATCATTATGTTTGGCCCCTGCATCAGTTCCTTCCCCCACCTCTTGCAGGACTGGCTCACCAAATCAGACAAATCCCAAAGTGCTCTTCTGTCTGCCCTTGCATCTCAGATGTTCTCAACACCCCCAGACCTAGACTGGCCAACCAAAACAGTTGCTTTTATCGTGGTCTCTAATCCACCATCTTCTAATTTCACACAGTGTTGTTATCAGAGGATTAACGCTGCCAGAGACTTGCAGAGTATTCCAGGTTGAGGAGAACTCTGGCAGTCTCCAGTCCACTTCCCACTAGAAGCAGGGAAGCTAGAGCAGGTTGCCTAGGATGCCTCCTGTTGGGTTTGAGTGTTTCCTGGGATGGAGACTCCACAGTTTCCATTGGCATTTGTGTCCTTGTTTGACCTTCCTTACACTGAAGATTTTTTTCCTACTATTTTTTCATAATTTTTCTTATCCTTATTTCTGTCTGTTGCCTCTTCTCACTGCACCCCTATGAGCAGAGTTTGGATCTGTCTTCTCTAGACCCCTCCCATTAAATAGTTATGGACAGCAATGAACTCTCCCCTTTGCTTTGTATTCTGCTGAAAAAGCAATCCCCGTGGTCTTTCCTTTATATCAGGTACTCCAGCCCCATGAATCCCAATCTTGGGATTGTAGCTGAACTTGCCCCAGAAGGTCTGTATCTTTCTTGTAGTGGGTAGCCCAAAACTGGATGCAGAACTTTCAGCACAACATCATAAATGCCAAATACTTGGGAACAGAAATTTCCTTGGACCCCCTAGGTATAGTTATGCCAAAACCGTGCAGGATGTGATTGGCTGCCACAGAGATGCACTGCTGACTGATATTTAACTTCCAGCACCAAACTGATATCTCCCTTTTTGTAAGGTTGCCTGCTAATCACTTAGTCCCTTGCCCAGATGGTTGCAGGGATTCTCCTTTCCCAGGTGCAGGATTTTGCACTTCCCTTTGCTGAGCTTCATGAGGGTCCAATCAATGCATTGCTCCAGTTTAGCAAGATCTCCCTCTGCACAACTTGGTATCAGCTGTGAATTTTCTGAGTAGTGCACACTGTGCTATCATCCAGGAAATTTAAAGACATCAAGCAGTCCTGTCCCAAATAGGAATCCCTGAAGACTATCACAGTGACCACCAAATAGGTACACGTTATACTATTGATTAAAATCTTTTAAGACACATAGTCTAAGCAATTATCCATTCACCTTATTGCTTGTTGTCCACTGAGCCAAACATATCTCACCATTTTGGCTGTCAAGATACTGCGGGAAACCACACCAAAGGCTTTGCTAAAGTCAAAATACACAGCATCCACCCCTGTCTCCTCACTGTGGGTCATCTGTCGGGTCACAGAAGGCAAGCAGTTTCTCCAGGCACAACATGTGCTGCTGGTAACTCCATGCAGGCTGCTCCGAGTCACCCTTCTGACATTCCAGCACCAGGACAGGACCTCCAAAAGCCTCACTCCATAAACTTTGTGATGCCCATCAAAGCTGCCATGGAGCAGCCACATGGTGATGCTGGCCTGCTCCTCTGGTGCTCCCAGAGACATCCCTTCTGGACCATCGGGCTTCCACGTGCCCAGCTTGCCTGACTGCTCCCTTCCTCTGTCTTCCTCTCCTCGGGGTACTGCTGCAGAGGAGACTGCAGCCAGCCTCAGGAGCAGGAGAGCCTGAAGGCAGTCTTGGACAGCAAAAGAGGCAAAAAGGCACTGACCTCCTCCACCTTTTCCATGTCCTTTGTCCCTCCATCTCTAGCTGTTCTTAGCAGCAGGCTCACAATTTCTTTAATTCTCCTTTTCCAATTCTGTTACAGAAGCCCTTCTTCTTGTCCTTCACCTCTCTTGCTAATTTAAACTCCAGCTGCTTTTCTGGTATCTCTCTGGTTTCTTATATTACACTAAATTAGATAAATTCATCCCATTGGTAATAAGAAAAAGTCTGAGGAAGAACTGAGTATTCACTGGAGCCATTCACACAAGGGAAATAGCCAAATGCATCTAAATCTTTCAAGACTTGGGAGCAGCAACCAGATGGAAAGGGACAATTTCCAGATGCCAACCCTCCATGGAAGATTTCAAATCCTCAAAGAAAACAGCTCATAGAACATTTGTCTTATAAGAAACATCAGAGAAAGAAAAACAATTGTTCTATTCTGTTACTGTGCAGCTCAAATCCTTTCCCAAATTCTGACTCTTGCTCTAACTCTCAGTGCACACTAATTACCAATTGTATTTTAACATTCTGTCAGCACATTATATCTATTTCCGCTAAGAAAACTTTTGGGTTTTTTTCCCATGGCACATTAAGATAAGCACTTAATTAATTAAGCTGCCCAGAATTGAATGCAGATGTTTGGGAGTGCTACCACTTCTGTCAAGTATGAAACATCATTGTTTGGAAACATGTCAGGCAGCTCCAAAAAAAAAAATCCATGGTTGAGTACATACTCAAGGGACAAATCACTGTGTCCTTCAAATCCTTGCTCTCTCAGGACTTCCTAGGAGGATCTTGGCGCAAATAAAATTTTGGAAAACAATAGGAGTGTCCTCTTAGTCTTCACAATGAAAGGCTACAGTATTTTCAACATGCAAATATTAAAACCCTAGAAGATGAAATGTGTTTTCGATCTTTTCTTTGAAGATTTTAGTTTGCTGCCAGGTATTAATTCTCCTATTTCTTGTGAACCATGCTGCTACTCATAGAGGGTTCAACACATTCACTGTCTTTGCTATGAGAAATTTTTGACATTTTCTCATTAAGTATATCAGGTACTAAAATAGCAGAAAGAAAAAACAGTAACTATCAAAGGAGGACTGGACTCTTGCCTTCTTTTCAAGTAACTTTCCAGACTAAGGTTGTTACTGTAGAGCTAAGAGTAGAGTTCATATCAGCTGTCTTGCCAAAATTATCTCCTCTTCCCTTTGATGGTAAATGCTTTATCTCTTTTTCTTTTGAACTTTTTGCCCTGATGCATAAGGAAAGTGTTCCAGTTTCGCTTCATTTTCCACAAAACAAAGCACACACCTAGTCACACATCTGCTGCTTGGTATTGTAATGCCCAGAGCCAGCCTGGCTCCTCCTTTAGTCCCTGCCTTCAGGCACATTTCTATTTCCATGGCAGGGATCTGAGGCAACAGGTCTTCAGCTGTGTTAGAGCTTAAAATGGCAAATGGGGCAGCTTTGAAGCTGTCCATTTATACATCCCCTCTTGCACTGCTGTACATTGCTCCTCTGGGATAATGTGACTATTGCCTCCTTGATTTCCTACATCATGCATGTTTTTCTAGCTCCTGAAGCCTCTTCCCACATCAGCTTGAGAATCAGCTTTCTCTTTCTCATTTCATGTGGTATTTTGGCTTATGCCCTCTTGCATTTAAACATTTAAGATCTCTATCACAGTTTCGCATCTCTGTTTTATCGCACTTGAATCTTACTTCATACATGTTGTCTGGACACAGGGAGCAGGGCTTTTCTAGTTCCTGCACTACATAATTCTGGTTAGTTAATTCATGCAAGAATTATCTGGAAATTATTTCTATATTCACATACACCAAAGCCAGCTCTTTTTGAGAGTAAATGTTCCTTCTAAATAATTGTATTTGTTGGTGATATCCACCCTCTGCACCAGCAGAACTAAGCAAATCTTAGGCATTCTTCATGTGTCCTTTGAAATCCTGGGAAATTTAACTTTGATGAGGAAACATTCAGTGTTTTTGTTCTTTCTTTTCCCTCACTGTTCTCTTGACACCAAGGACATTTCACTCAATCACCCCAAGAGAAGGACCTGTCACCTTCAATTCTGCCTGATCTGTCTTTGTTTCCTAAGCTGTCACCTAATATAACATGAGCCCAACAAACTGATCTGGAAATGCCTTGAAATGAAAGTTTTCCACAGCAGGAATCAAACCCACATCAGCCATCATGGAAACCAATATCTTCACATGTGAAATCATCTCTCTCCAGCTAAAGCATCCCTTGGGCTCTCCTTTGTCCTGGGGTTTGGTCAGGACTTAGGTGCTGCCACATCAGCTGCTGGTGACCTGGACGTGGCACAGGGCTGGGAGAAGGGGAACAGTCTCAGGTTTCTGTGGTTGAGATGACCCCGGAGGTATTAAAAAGTCTTTTTTTCCCAGCCCTGCCATCGAAGAAGAAGTTGAGATTTGTTGGTTCTGCTTTTCAAGGTTGTTTATTTTTTCTTATCTATTACATTCTTTCTCTGACCTGCTGAGATCTGTCCAGCAGGTTGGGTTGTGGCACAGCATGTGCCCTTGGGATGGTGTTAACTTTTTATACTAAGAACTATCTGTACTTTATTTACAATAATGTCAGACAGTCTGTCTCTAATCCAATCCAGAAGTGTCACCATCACAGCAGAAGATGGAGGACAAGAAGAAGAAGAAGAAGAAGAAGAAGAAGGACAGGACAAGCCCAGATTCCTCCATCTTGCTTCTTGATCCCCCATTCTAAAACCCCAAAAATTCTACTTTTTCACCCTGTGACAAGCTATCATTCTACTCAAACTCTTGTGGCTTCTAAATCTTCACACAAAGTTGGTAATTGTTTCCCTGGACTAAAATCAAAGGCACAGCTGTTTTTGACTCTGTGCCAAGGTCTCTGAGCCCCTTGCCAGGGTCTTGAATCACCCAGGACAGCCAGAGGAATGTCCTGGGTCCTGACAGAACAGTGTGCCTGTGGTCTCTGGGCTGATGTAGGTCTTCCCCCAGCCAAGTTAAGCATTTCTCTTTTGGAACTTCTTTGCTTCTGGCAATGTAAACACTTGAATAACTTTGCAAACACCAGTCAACTAAAAGTTAGGCTCTGAAAAGTTTTGACACTGGGGGAGGGTTGGAAAAACTAGTTGGGAAAACATTATTGACAGAAAAGACAAAGCTCAATTTTGACCTAAATTTCTCCATCTATCGCGTAACAGAGCAAAAAGGGTGAGTACAGGGACAACAGGGACAACTCTGGGCTCTGGACAGAAGGCACCAAATACTCTTTCACCTGCAAAAGGAGACAGAGAGCAAGGCTGCCCATGAAGTCCCACATCTTTCAAGGTTTCTGTGGTTGTTTGCTCACAGGGGTGCCCGAAGTCACTTTGGTGACCATGGAGAAGCCACTCAGTGTCTGCCCTGGGGTGAGAGGCTGGCCTTGGCCTGTGGGAAGTGCTGTGTGAGCTGGGTGAGAACAGGGCAGGGTAAGAGAGCAGCCAAGCCACAGCCATCCAGCTGGGAAATGCAGAATACGCTGCTGGGGCAGGGAAAATGTCACCAGTGCTTTTCTTAAGGGTCCTGACATGCACAGCCCTGGGGAGAGGCTGTAGGTAGGAGGAGGTGGTTGGAAAACTCTATCCAAAAGCCTTTGGGAGTGACAAGTGGCAAATTCCCACTACACACTTGCAGTTCTCTTTTGTGAGGAATGGTGTAGGGCCACCCTCAGTTTTAGCCAGACACCAATTGCTCCTAGTGACACAGAAAGGAGTGTAACTCCACACTCCTTCCTTGGCTCTGCCTGTACAGCTCAATTCTAAAGATGGCACTGTAGGGTTGCTTTGCAGCAGTAAGTACAGAATGAGCAAGAAAAGAACATCAGACCCCAAAATTTAGGGGAAGACTGCAGCAGAGCAGCTAATCCCCCTTGAAAGGATGGGTTCATGTCCAATTACACATTTTTTTTCCAATCCACTGGGAAAGCCATTATACTGATGGCAGTCAGATTGCTGCAGCTGCAGCAATCTTGAAAACGTTTAGGGTATCTTTGATTAAATGATCTAGTGGACAATGACTGAAATTTCTTCTCTAGGAAAACCCTAGCATGGATAGGTTTTTTTAATTAAAATGAACTAATATGTGATTTTTGCTTGTAAAATCACAAGAAAGGGAGAAAACAAAAGTGAGTGATACGAGAAAGGGAAAACGCCCCTTTGTTTTCTCTTCTGACTAGCACCATACTGGTTTTAAAATCCCTTTGCTTCCCTGTGTAATCAGGTTGATTAAAATCCTCTAAAGAAATAGAACAGCTGCAGAGACCTCCAAAATCACATTATTTTCTATTGCATTGTATTATTTTCAACAGCTTTGTTTCCAAATTATTCTTTTCCCTTCATTGCCTCTGAAAGTCTATTAGTGGATTTATTAAAAGAAAGCTGAATAAGCATGCTGGATACAGCCACAGTGATTGCCTCAACACATGTTGTTCGTGCAAGCAGGTTTGAGCTGCTGGCTGTCACTGAACTGAGGCAGAACAAAGGAAAACCCAGCTGAAAGAATGAAACTGTTCACTAAAGAAAGGTTCCATAGTTTGCCCTTCTAGCATACCCTGAAGAGCTAAAATAATTACTAAGCTGAAGTCATACCATGACATTTTACCTCAACCCATGCTAGGAGGAGAAATGGTCCTATCTTGTCTCTAAAATGACCTGACACCTTTGCACTGTGTGAGGTTGTGCTGCCACATGCTGCCGCTACAAGCTGTGCCTCCCAGGGAATTAGCTCATCTGGGGTGGCTTGGGAAGGGGGCACCCTGCTTGCTTCCCACTCCTGCTTGGTGGGGATTTGCCTGGCTGGAGGAGGGAGCAGGAATAAGGAGAGGCTGGTGCACAGAGCACACCTCACACATTAATTCACTGTTTGTACAGCACACACAGGCATTTGCACCCATGCACGGGAGGAAGGGAGTGCATGAGCCCTGGCAGGAGCCCTGCCCACGTGCATGAGCCCTGCACGAGTGCATGAGCCCTGCATGAGTGCATGAGCCCTGGCACTTGGGAGGTGGCACACTGTTGCAGTGTTGTGAGTGTCCCCAGGACGAGGTGAGAGATGAGAATTGACTCCAAGTTCTCAGAAGGCTGATTTATTATTTTATGATATCTGTTATGTTATATGTTATTTATGTTAAAAGATGATATACTAAAACTATAATAAAGAAGGATAAAGGAGACATCAGAAGGCTAGACAAGAATGATAATAAAACCCCATGACTGACCAGAGAGTCAGACACAGCTGGACTGGGATTGGTCATTAATTAAAAACAACTCACATGGAACCAATCAAAGATGCACCTGTTGGTAAACAACCTCCAGACCACATTCCAAGCAATCAGATAATCATTGTTCACATTTCTTTTCTGAGGCTTCTCAGGAGAAAAATCCTGGCAAAGGTATTTTTCATAAAATATCATGGTGACAACACACCAGTCCACAACACACACTGGGTGTGCCCAGTGCTTAAACAGACTTCTCTGGGCCAAGTCCCTTCCTTCTCCCCATTGCATTAGGTTTTTCACATGTAGGCTTCCCTAAGGAGGCAGGAGGTTTAACTGGGTGGGGTGACACTGTAAAAAGGTGTGTTTTACAGGGGTGACACTGTAAAAAGGTGTGTTTTACAGGGGTGACACTGTAAAAAAGGTGCATTGTACCCACTGCTGTAGTGGGAACTGGTGGTGGAGCTACTGGCGACTCCCCAGGGAAGGGGTTGAGTCTCCATCACTGGAGGCATTTAAAAGACCTGTGGATGTACCATTTAGGGACAAGGCTTAGTGCTGGACTTGGCAGCGTAGGCTAACCATCTTTTGCAGCCTGAAGGGTTCTGTGATTCCTCTCTGGGCAGCAGGGGGTGCCCTGTTTCCCACAACCTCTCCTTCTGTGCTGCACTGCCCATAGCAGTGAGTTTTGTTCCTTGCTCAGCCCACCCAGCAATCTGAGTCATCTCCAAACAAAGGGAAGGACGCAGCTGCAGGCAGAGACAGCTCTGCAGGGCCGTAACATCGCTGGAGTTTGCACAAGCAAGATGCAAGTGCTTTCATTGCCTCAGTCAGCATGATGTCTCAAGTCTTCCCACCTTTTTGAAAGTCCTTTAATTTCTTGGTCAGGACTACAGATTTGTTTGTTTTTTCAGACAGTACCATTTTAATGCAAGTTACACAGACAAGCACAGAGTTTTTCTTGCTGAGCATCTTTATGTGCCCATGGTGAATCACCCATCTCCTCCCCAGCCACCCTGCAGCCCAAGAGCACTGACCTTGCCATGGGTACCAACAGCTTCCCCTGTCACTCCAGTACCACAAAACTTTTCTGCCTCATCGTGGAGACCAAAGCATTTAGGAGAGACAAAAAAAATTTATGGATTCAAAAATATTTATGATCTCAGTGTCATAAATAAGCCTACACTTAGTTTGATAGAGCATAGCAAGTTTATTTTAATGATTAATAGAACCATATCTAGAAAGGGCAAGTTGAAAAAGCTACTTTGCAATTCTGAAACAGTGACAAATTCACTCTTGAAATGTTTAAAAATATGAAAATGGACTATCTGCTAAACAAGAGCAAATAGAGTAAGTTCTATGCAAATGACTGGGGACAGGGCAGATTCTGAAAATACCAGAGGCTAGAAATTTTGTTCTGCCTAGAAGAAAATGTGTCCCAAATAGTTTTAAATCAGTAAACTTTATGTGCTATTATCCAGATGGAATAAAATGCTGGCCCCACAGACATTAATCACTCAATTAACTCACTGAGGTCAGAGTTTTACCCTGAGACTCAATTTTTTAAAAAATAATTCATGTTTCTGACACTTTTATATGCACTCACATAGCACAGACTTCCCACACTGTGCCTATATATATATATATATATAAATTTATAGCAGTAATTGTACTAATGCTTTTGTACGAATGCAATCTTTTACTGTTTTACAATACTAAAGACTTTCTAATTTCTCTTTGTCATCCTATTCAGACATTACTCCCTATTTTGCTCTCTTCTCTCCAGTGCAAGCCACCCAAGGCCCACTCTAGCAGAATGACATGGAAGCACATGTGTTTTCTGGTGAAGACCAGCCCCATTCCACAAAACACACAGATGTTTTTGAGATGCAGCAGCACTGCATTGTTTTGCAGCACAGACCTACAAAAGCACCTCTTTATTCATTTAAAATGCCATAATATGGAAAGTGGCTGATTCATATGATGTGTTCTGTGGTGAAAAGAACAAAAAATACATATAAACTAGAAACCAGTGGCAGAATTGCAGCCTTTTTGGGTGCTCTAGACACCCAAGAGAAAGCAAATAGCCCCCAAGCCCCAGGGCTGATTGGGGTGAACTCTCAGAAGACAGTGCTGCGAGCCCCACCAAAGGACAGAGCTCAAACACCAAGTTACAAAGGCAGATAAGTCTCCTGCACTCAGGTTTTTCTCCCACCAAAAATAATCTGTCAAGTTATAAACCATTCCCCTGACCCAGTCTGGCAACTTCATATCCTACAATAGCTTTCTATTTCTTATTGCATATCATGGCATAAACTCACATGTTCGTGTTTCCCTAATTGTTGTATTTGACAATGTAATTTTTCATTTATCCTGGTTCTACTCAAATACTGTCTTAGTGTCAAGAAGATGTGACATCATATTTTTTCAGATTTCTATACTTAAATATCTGCTGCTCACATTTCAGAAGAGGACTAAGAGTCCACATAAAACAACCTAAGTCCATACAGCAGCACTGGTATGTTAAATAAACTTGGTGGTAGAAAAAGTTTAACATCCCTGTTGAAGCCTTTCCCCAAGCTTTGTTTACCAGTTTGGACAGTAGATATGGATGTGATAAAATTTTTAGAGACATGTATTATAATGTGCATCTCAGTTCACAACCACAGTTCATATATGCAGCTGTGTATGTTTCTAACCTCATACTTAGAGTGTTCCAGCTTTGGTTGCTTATGGATTATTAAAATTATATCATTATATCTCTTTCTTTGATCACAATTTAGTGTAACACTTCTCAGTAACTTCCAACTTTGATGTTATATTTAATAAAATATAATGCTGTGCTGAAGAATCCCTGGGGTATCTTTAAATTCTTTTCTTTTTTATTAATATATATTACACTGTAAATGGGATTAAATTGTCTGATTAGTGAAGCAGTTTCTCACTGCAGCAGTTAAACCCTGAATTCCTCAGGGTGTTCTATAGACATTGTTAAAGCATCTTGCCAAGGTGCTGATAACCCATGAGAATTAAGCCTAACATTTCCCTTGTGCTGAGGCTGGTTTCACGCTCTGACCCCAACCTTTACTTTGTTAATTCATCTTCCTGTAGAGAAAACTTTGCTTTTGTCCTTAGAAATTTTGTAAGGCTGCACTGTAAAGTAGGAGGGAGAACTGATGCAGGTTTTGGAAGACACCCTGCCACCCCAAACCCAAGAGCTGTGTGGAGAGTGGCCTGCAAGGGGCTGCACCACCACAGAGCACCATCCAAAATCTGCAGCAAGACCAACATCACTCATTGTTCTCACCAGTAGAAATTGCTCCTTGATGCTCACAGGCACAGTGCTGCCTTGAAGGGGGCCAGCAGCACTGCTTGTGTGTCAGGAAACTTGGCCAGGGCAGAGCCCAGGGAAGGGAGCACCCAGCCCAGAAAAGCCCAGCTGGTGATGCACGAGGCCCCAGCACAGCCCCTGTGCCCAAACTGCCCTTGACCAGTGCTCAGTCACACTCATGAAGGACATTGTGTGCTGAGCTGGAGTGCAAACCCAGGCACAGAACAAGGACTGTTGTGAGATTCACATTCTCTGAACCTGAGGGAAGCAGTGAGAGAAGCAGAGAAAAGAATGATCAAAACAATTCTTATCTCATTTGCTGCACCTGTGTTGTGCCAAAGTAGAATGCAATATGGAGATTGTTTACCCAGAATGATGGTGGCTTTTTTCCTTGGTCTATCAGGGCCAAGAGTGTGTGTCAGGACTGTCAGGTGACAGCCACGAGATTCTGTGCATTTGAGTTGAGTGCTTTGTGCAGATTCAGTTTAGATGTAATGTAATATAGTGTAATATAGTGTAGAATAGTATAGCATAATAAAGTAATTAATTAGCCTTCTGATATCAATGGAGTCAGATGCATTCTCCCCCATCGTTGGGGTTGACCTGATTACAATAGACTGTCTTATCAAAAACTCCTCTGGAAAATGCTTTAAAACAGCTGCAAAGCAAAGAGTGGGCTGAGAGAGGCAGGGATTTGGGGAAAAAGAGACGAGGGAGGCTGATAGGCGGGTGGATATTTTCTCACTCTTTCTTGTGGTCCAGTGGCTTTTGGTTGAGACAGCTCTGCCCTTCTGCAGTTTTTACAGCATCCAGCCCTCATCCACAATAGCTCATCAGATGTTCATTTTAATTACCTCCAGCAGGGTAATGAGGGCAAGTGGACCCTAAACTCTGGCTGATGATGCCTACACAATTCTCTGACAGAGAGAGGAGGTCCTTAGCCTGTCAAGCAGTAAAAGTAGTCTTGAGAACCTGGGGCCACATCATTATGCTCTTTATTACATCTCATTAAGACCATATATTATAGAAGTAATATTGTAGACTTGGACAGTGCCAAGCCAAGCAGGTTTTACCATACTGCTAGCATAGGAAAATTCTTCATCACTTTAGCTTTATTTGCTAACACAATTGTCTTTAAAACAGTCAACCAATGTACTATGCAAGTAGAAACATTCAAATGTACAATAGACTGACCAGTAAATAAAAAACAGATTAAAAAGACTTAAAGGCAAAAGACATTTTAAATCACTATAGTTCTGCCTCCTGAGTTGTCAGGCTTTTAACATTTCATTGACAGATACATGTGTATATATATATATATACATATAACATTGTTATGAGATATACTTCCAAGTCTTTAATTGAATAATACTCAATGAAAATTTATATGCAGACCTACCTGATTATTGTATAAATTATTCAACCAATTAGTGGCATGATAATGTTCCTACCTAAATAATAGTGAAGTCCAGCTGTACAGGGCATGAGGCAGAGTTTTATAATACAGCTGAGTTTTTTGGTCCTTTGGTGTGCAGACCCAGCTTGGACATCATTTATGTACCTAAGCAGTTCATACAGATGAATAGCACAGCTGCCTTTTCAGAGAGCTTAGTCTTCCACTAATATGAATGAATATGATCAGCAGAAATATTCACAGTGTATAAACTGGTATTTTAGCATTTCAGGCTTAAACAAACAAAAAAAAAAAAAACCACAAAAAAAACCAAAAAACCAAACCAAAACAAAAAAAAAAAAAACAACAAAAAATCTAGACTAGATTAACTAGAAGAGAATAGGTTTCCATATTTTTATGACCTGAAGAAGGACACATGAGATAGGAGTAGAGGTTGTTTCTTTATGTCTACACAGTAGAAAAATACCTCCTCAGATTTACAAAGGTAAAAATGTTTCATGCATAGGTGACCCTTCCCCTCCTGGTCACTGAAGAAGAAGTAGACTACTGAGCCAACAGGAAGAAACATTTCTCAATATTACTGACAATTAAACAAAATAACATTTTTAAAGCTCTGGGAAAAGGATATATGTGGTGAAGGATTTTTTTTGCATAGATGTAATAAGTGAACCTGAGAGCAATGCAGGAAGGCACTGCTGGCACAGACCCAGGAGGCACAATACAAAAACAAAGCACAGCCAGGTGCTCTGATAAAACAAAGACAATGGGCAGAGCCCTCACAAACCATCACTAATGTCTCAGCTGTCTTTGATGACAAAAGTTTTAAGAACTTGTTTAATTACCTTCTGTTTTGCTTTCCAAATGGTACCTAAGCAGCTTATCCAAAGCGAACTGTAAATTGTAAGATCAATTCTTTGGTTTGAGGTTAAAAGCAGCAGGTGAGGCAGGCCAGGGTCCTTATGTGGACACAGGCAAGACCTAAACCCCAAACACTGAGCACCTGAGTCAACAGCAAGAATTTCCTGAATTAGGATGCAACTGATGGATGTACCAGTCAGCAGCAAGGACTTCTGCCTTCCCCCAGCAGTGTGTGGGTACCCTCTCAGCTGCCAAAATCAGCATACAAAATCAGGTCATGATCTCTCTTCCAGTGCATTGCCCCCAAAACACCAGCCCAGACCTGTCCCCTGCCTGCTGCAGGAGATGGCCTAGCAAGGATGAAAGAGTTTGCAGTGGTTCCTGTGCCATTGGGAATACACACACTATCGTGCAGAAATCCCTGTTATTAAACATGAAAGACCTGAGCCTAACAGGCAGCAGGAAGAGTGACATTTAAGGCAAGAAACATCAGACATTTTAGAAAAAAATCCAATCCAGTACAGAGAAACAACTTCATAAATCACAAAATGACAGAATCTGTCCCACTGGAAAATAACCATGAGAGAGGAATTCTTGCAAATACATCTCTGATTTGAGAGATAAAATTAGAAAACACAGAGCTGACTGTTGTGAAACTGTCTTTGCATATTCCAGTAATTTATAAAATTCAGATAAGTGCCTGAGTTGATGTCCTGATTTTTCTGAGGACAACAACCATATTGGTAGTACCTTTAATTGGGCCAGGACATCAACCCTGAACTTTGTGCTGTTGATCCAAAGCAGCCAACATCAAGTCATGTCAGTGCTCTGTGGGCACAGAAATGAAGTCAGTACATACTCAGTTTGCTTGTTTGAGGAAAAGCTCTATGAAAATACTGCCACCGTTATTCATGGGAAAAATACCTCTCGGAAAAAATTTAGTAGTGGCAATTCAAATGATAAACTGAAATCCATAGAACTCAGGAATTGAGCTGGAATGAAGGAAGGGAAAATGCTTTCCTCTTAAGAAAAGTTTGAATTTTTCAGGGAAAAAAAGATAAAAGAATGTTCTGATCCCAAATCACAATATTTTGTTTCTAAAAAGTGGAAACATAGCCTTAAGGACAGGAATGTCTGTTTCCTTCACTCTGGAAGGTATTTTCCATAGATTATCATTCCATTATGACCCCCTTCTTTCCAAAGACACACAGGAAAATAACCCAATTTGTTTCAGTTAGTTAGCTTCAGTAAACCTTCCTCCACCATGACTGTTGGACACTCACAGATTCACAGAATGATTTGGGTTGTAAGAGACCTTAAAGATCATCTAATTCCAGCCCCCTGACATGGGCAAGGTCACCTCCTTGCACTTCCACCAGGTTGCTCAGAGCCCCATCCAACATGGCCTTGAGCATTTCCAGGGATGAGGCACCCACAACTTCTCTGAGCAGTCTGTTCCAGTGCCTCAGCACCCTCACAGTAAAGAACTTCCTCCTAATCCAAAACTACTCTCAGTTTACAGCCACTGCCCCTTGTCCTGTCACTACATGCCCTTGTGAAAAGTCCCTCTCCACCTTTCTTGTAGCCTCCCTTCATGTACTGAAGGCTGAAATTTAGGTCACACCGAAGCCTTCCCTGACCAATCCCAATTCTCACAACCTTTCCTCATAGGAGGGGTGCTCCATCCCTCTAATCATCTTGGTGGCCTCCTCTCCCTTTCCTTGACCTGCTGCCCTCAGTGCTTTGGATGCAGCCCAGGGCACTGTTGGTTTTTTGGGCTGCAAATACCTGTTGCTGGGTCATGTCCAGCCTCTCACCCACCAGCAACCCCAAGTCTTTCTAGGCAGGGCTACTCTTGATCTGTTCACCCCCAGAGTTTGTTGGTACCAGGAGTTGCCCAGCCCTGGGTGCAGCCCCTTGCACTTGGCCTTGTTTAACCTCATGAGATTCCCATGAGCCACTTCTCAAGCTTGTCCAGATCTGTTTAGATGCCATCCCATCCTTCAGGTGTGGCAACCACTCCACTCAGCTTGGTGTCATCTGCAAACTTGCTGAGGGTGCCTTGATCCCTTTATCTGTCATTAATGAAGATATTAAATGGCACTGGTGCCAGTATGAACCCCTAAGGGGCACCACTTGTCATTGATGTCCCTTGGAATTCTGAGCCATTGACCATCACCCTCTGGACCATCCAACCAAGTCCTTATCCAACAGTATTTGACCAACCCTTGTAAGAAAAAGTTTCTCTTACTAACATTTCTATACTGATAAAATAAAATAAAAGCATATAAAGTTTATATTTTGTATATATGTATATACACATGTATATTACTCCATATGGATTTGCAGTAATTAAATCAGTCTAAAGAAACTCCTTATGAGATAATTCCACCATGTAAAAATGAAATAATGCACAAGGTACAAATATATACCACTCATATGGGTACCTTTCTGATAGGAAAAAAGAGCTGTGTGTGCATCCTCCCTCACCCCCCATCTTACCCCCCCCCCAGTAATAGTTATATGTTGAAGTTTTTCTGCTGTAATAAAATATCTTTCCATGATTATTCTTAAAAATCAAATTGAAAACTCAACTGGTCTGTATTTTTACTGTATTTTTAAGTCCTCTACTTGTCAATTGCTCTTTTTATCCAGACAAGTCAAATGATGCTGGTACTCTGTTTTTCTGTCACCTTAAAATCACAAGTCATCCTGCCCCATCCAGAACATGAGGGCAAACACACACAGTACTTAAAAAGCCATGTAAGACCCAGAAACAATAAAATACATCATTTAAAACTGGTATACTATTTCTGGCTTAAAAAAATAAATGTCGATGAAGCTATCTTCACACACAAGGTGCTGGGAAAAAACTGCCTACATTGTAAACCAGAATAAATGCTGCAATATTTATGAGTATCATGGTGCTGGGAATCCCCTCTGAGAGCCTCTGATTTTCACCATACATTGATTTTTATCATAAGCTGTTCTAAAATTAGAAGAGGCCATGATCTGACAAGTATCCTTTGTGTTTTAGTCCTGCGGATGAATACCATGAGGTACTTTCTCAGCTTGAAACTGTTCCAAAACCAGAGGCACTAATCTGACATATTAAACTGAACTAATAGAAAGTCTTGTGTCTTTACATCATGCAGCATCATTTATGGCATGCTGGGCAGTGACAGCTTAAGTTATGAAAATGCAGTATCACACAGCAGATCAGAGCAGGCTTTATAGCAGGTCTCATGAATTTCTTCATCCAGAAAGAATAAATTTTACTGTGGAAGCATAGAACCCCTGCAGAGCAATAGATTAAAACTGGATTTTAGCATTTTCGTCTTGCTCAACTATAAATCAGGAATTAGAATTGATAATGGCAGTTATCCATCAACAGCAGTGATACTGCAGATGAGCCAGAGTAGTTTTATGGTTAAAAGGAGTTACTTTTTATTATTATACCTAAAGAAAAGCTTTTCTATTTGGAATGTTTCTAGGCTCTAAGTAAGGAATGATCAGATCCATGCAGATCGTCAACATGGGTGAGGAAGACGCATCTGAAGTAACACCTCTCCATATTTCAGAGCGTCATTCTGAAGCTCTGGCAATGGGTTTGAGCAGCTCAATTGCAGGCTCCTGAGAGAAGGGCTGGCAGGGAGAGCTACCAGAGCCGGCAGGACTGCGCCCCACGGTTCATCGTCGTGTTCGCCGCGCAGTTGAATGCCTCGCGGAACTCCTCAAAGTTGCTCATGGCTCCGATCACTCTGCAAAGAGAAAAGTGCTTGACACGCAGGTTGCCTTTTGTCAAACACTACAGGTCTGCAAGTGTTCCAGTGTTTTTTCACTTCAGGCTGAATTTTCAGGCTTTCATATCATTTTCCCCACAAATAAAACCAAAATGTTCAGAAGGGCTCCCAGTTAAAGTTAATATGAAGCAAATATTGTTTCATGCTTTGAGAATCATCTTGCTTTGCTATAAACTTTAGGAAAAACAAATTCATTTTGTGATATTGTGTCCTTTAGAACAATTTTCTAATGTAACCCTTGCAGCACAGGTGGGAGATCAGCAGTAGCTGTGCAGGGTGGAATTGTTCTTCCAGCCCTGGCAGACAGCTGCAGTGCAGCAGGCAGGAGGATGGAAGCACACACTGGGCTTGTGCTGGCAGTGGTTTCATGAGGCTCCAGATTCTCCTAACAGCTTGCTCTGCCCACCCACACACATCCACACCCACACACACTGGGTCCCTGGGACTTTACAGCTCTTGTTGGGCAGCTCAGCCTTGCACCTGTGAGCATCACGACTCCTCTGATAGTTTGGAAATATATTTTCTGAGCCTTCTGCTCTGAACAGCTCCCAAGCTCTCTTGCTTCTACCACAGGTGATACTGAAAGAGCAGCACATCCCTGCCTGGCACAAGCTGGACAATGTGCCTGCATTCCAGACTGGCACCTTTAGGCACAGGGGAAGAGCTTGGTCTTTGCATGCAGTAATCCTTGGCTCCTGCTTCCATGTCTGCATTTGATGCAGTCAGAAACTATTATTTTACCTTGGCTAGATTGAAATTGTGTTGTTTGCTGTTTTTCCCCGTGCTTTCAACCATCTTGGGATTTACTAACCTGAAACTTGCAATGGTTGTAAAGAGTTTTCTGAGTTAAAAGCAGAAAAAATATCTCCTGTGATAGTAATTGTATACCTTGCCTCTGTTATGCAGCAAGGAGGCATTTTTCTATATTGCAGACAATTTGCTTCTCAGTGTAGCTCAGCATGGTAGAAAATATTCTTATTACATTGATCAGACTTTCTGTGAGTAAGAAAATTTGCAGTCATCTGGCACAAAAATGCCTAAAGGTCAGTTTTGTAGCAAAGATTACCAAATTAGGTTAGGCTTCAAATAAGATATGCAGCTTTACTGTAAAAAAAAAAAATTGCAGATACATATTCAGGGGCAGGAACAGCAAGAGTTGGTCATGCAGAGCTGCTGCTGATGTTGGTGGGAGTTCTGCCTGCCATGCCAGGGATTTCAATCCGAAATTGGCATTCAAAAATAGCAAAGACACATGCTAATACTGAAAATCTGCCAATTAAAAACAAGTAAACCTGGAATTTATCCAGTGAAAAAATCTTTATGTGTGCATGCACACCACTTTTCTACCCATGGTTTGATTTTGCCACACATTAACTGAAATCAGAGTGGAGTGTCTGGATTTCATCCCACTGAATTATAGTAGAGACACCTTTCCTTGAGCAGGTCACACTGGCCTCCCTTGGTAATCAATAGAAAGATGTACTTGCATAGTCTAAGTAATTTAAATTTATTACCTACTGAAAGATTATTTTTATATATATATATATATATATATATATATATATAAACATCTAAAATGACTTTTCCTTTTTGACTTTGAAAAGAAACTGGTGTGAGTAGTTCAGATGCATATACCTGTGCTCAAGACATATGTTGTTCATTTCTATAATTTTTATTGTTACCTTTTATGATTACTTTTTAAAGGGCTGTTTGAGCTTTTTGGCCAGAAAGAGCTGTCAGTGTTGGAGCTAGCTGTATTGCAGTTATGCTTATAATGGTCTTGAGACATAAATGAAACCAAGCTGGGAGAAATAGATAAGATATTTTTTTAGCCCAGCTGATATGATTTGCAAGGAGACAAGCACCACTGCTTTTCTTCAGTTGTGAAACAGAAGCCAGTTCAGAGTATCTCTCACAAAAACTAAGAAAAAGTTTTATCTATGTTTTCTAGATCTCAAATTAACCTAAACTCTGAAATTTTCTTTCATAGCCTGATGCCTTTCCAAATAAATACTCTAAAAGAGTTTTCCAAATAAATACTCTATCACTAGAGTTCCATGTGTATCACCATCTCATGGGAATGTAGCTAGGAAATTATTCAGAATATAAATATACATACAGGTAAATAAACCTGAGGATTTTAAAAGACAACAGATGGTTATTTTACCAAAATCTTAACATGGGTAGGAATTACGAAAATAGTATCTCTGTAGGCTGAAGGTCAGCCTGATGCTCCCATCCTCATTGTCATGATGTATTTTCAATGTTAAAAGGCACACAGATTTGCATACTGCAGTACTTTTACCCTCACTAACTGGTATTACACTCTTTCAGTCAACAGAAAGTGGTGAGATTCTCTAGAAGGCAAATAATCCACTGTATTGTGTGAATTTTGTTGTGGATATAACATCCTTTGTCCAAATAAAGAGGTAATGTAGTACTTGACCAAGGGAAAACACAGAATTCTTAGTTAAGTAAATGCAACCAACATGAATCCCAACAAAACCAACATGTTCTTGGTGAAGAAGCAGAAAAATAAACTCAGGCTTCTTAATTCCTATGTAGTCTAAAACTTCCCCCCTTCCCATGGCAGGGAGTTCATGAGTGTCTGTGGCCAGAGGAGCCTTCTGGCCAGAACAGGCTCCCTCTGTTATGGCTGGACTACCACAGCTCCTTCAAGCAAAGTGTCCCTGGAAGGCCAAGGGAAGAGTCAGGGCTTGAACTGAACTCAGGGCACAGTTTGCTTTGCTTTATCAATGTAATTCAAGGTGAAGACTAAGGAGCTTTTAATGAACTCAGACAGATTAAATCAAGGCCCCTCCTTATATTCACTCTTTTCTAAACTGGAATTGCTTAGGGAAAGAAAGTGATAGATGAGGCATTTTAGGTACTCAGGCCATGATTACAGGACATCACAGGGATCAGAGTGTGTTCTGGTTCAAATGCTTTTGAAGGTAGATGCAAGCTCCTCAATTTTACAGAAGAGCATTTATAATAGTGAGAGATAAGCTAATAAAAGCAGTTCAATTTCCATCTAAACCAAGAGCACAATCCAATTTTGTGCTTGCTCTTAAACCCCTCTTAAAATGCTATATTTCTGCACTTCTGTTCTGCAGTGATTGATTCTGTGTGTAGACACTGAGGAAATACCATATTTGCACTACCTGAACTGAGGAGGGCTGTGAGCTCCAGTATATATTTGCTCCCTTGCAGATTCCGGTCTAAAGGAGTTGCATCTTACCTAATAAAATAAAAGAAAAAAAAATCAGAAACAGGCACATTATCTGGGATGACTTTTTATGCACAGCAAAATGTAATGTCACTGTTCTTAGGATGTCTATTACTTATAAAATACATAAAATGGAAAGACCATAAATTCCTACTTTGTTTCACCTTTGCCAATCTGCAGTTTTCTCTTGTTTTTCAAATCCCCTAATGGATCCAGTGTCCACCCACTGTTTTTCTCTACACACTCTTTCACATCATCTAATCACAGTCACTTTACTAGTTCTTTTTTTGAAGTTCTCTATAATGGTAGCTTGTTCTGCAGCATCTCACACCTTGATAGTTACCAAACATACTTCTTGGTCTCAAAACTATGTACTGTGTATAAAAGGTACACATAATAATCCTTATCATCTCTAGAACTGCTGCTATATTACCTTATATATTTATGCCATGTTGGAATGTCAGTTTCTTTCAAAATTATACATATTCCACATTTCCATCAGTGGTCCCCAGTTCCCTGTACCTGATAAGTTACTTAATTCAATCATAACTGACCAAAAAACAGGGTGGATAGAATATTTGCATAACTGAATAACCACTCTTATGCTGTATCCATTGCATGAAGTCTCCTTTAAACTGCCCCTACCTTACCTAAGTCTCTACATTAAATGTTCCTATCAACAAAATCCTTTAAGCCAGATTGCCCATAGGATTTCAGTGAACTTCAGTGCAATTTTTTCTGGCTGAACACAGTCCTGACATTTTATAAAAGCCTGTTGAGTGTCTTGAGCTTTGTGGAAATAGACTGAGCTCGAGGGTACCTTGCATACACTGCTCTCACTGTGCATGTGCCCTCCCTGTGAGGGACCATTGGACATATGATTTCTGCAGTTGTCCTGTAAGAGCCCCAGATGTTCCCTCTAGCTTCAAAATTTTCTTGGAGAAAAACTGACATGAGGTGAAACTCTATTCAGCATAAACAATGACAATGGAATAGTCTCTTTGTTCAATATAGTCAAATTGAAACAGCCATAGGCCCACAGACTGCTACACTGACTCTCAGCAGAGAAATTATTTTCAGCCAGGACTGGTTGCATTGTTGCATTGGGTCTTGTTTTTTCAGTTTGGGATGATTCATTCCTTCAACTGGAGGCAAAGTTTTATAGCCTTTTACTTCTCATGTAGGGAGTTTGCCCCAATTTCTTTACTCAAATAAATAATTTCTGCTCCTCCCTCACTCTATGTTTTTTCCTAAAAATATCACAGCCCTTATCAAAGTTTTGTCACAGCATATTTAGTGTACAGATGGGAAAAAACAAACTAAGACTTTCTTCACTGCTGCTTAGTTCCCTTGAACAATGTACACAGTAACAAATGGTGTGAGTTAAAATTGAAGGAGGCTGAGGAGTCAATACATGCAGGAAGACCCTTTTAGTGCAGAGAAGTAGAAAAAAGAAAGAAAGTTGCTGTGACAACACTGCAAAACCAAGAATCATTTCAGCAGTTCCGGCACCATGGGTAGTGGAGGACAAAGAGGGAAAGAGAAAGAAATAATAACTGTGGGAGAAGTCTCTCCTTATACTCTCAAAATCTGTGTTTGGGTGATGCAGGTTGTTGAAAACAAGCAAGCTCATCTCTGCACTGCACATTGTTCAAGTTAATAGATGGGGATTTGAAATACATTTATTCTACTCACATGGGCATAACTCAGAAAGAAAAGCTGGTTATGTGTGAACTCAAGGCCTGGCAGTAAAGGCTCTTCTTCTCCTCCTCTCTTTTCTGTAATCCATTTCCTGTATGCCTGATAAGAAAGAGATACTAAGTGCCTTTCAGCAACATGAAGATAACCACAGCTTTTTTTTTTATTATTTTTTAAGTAACACGATGTTTCAGATATTTTCCATCTACTTACCCTGAAAGCTTCTCGCAAACCTCCATTATCTGCAATGTTCTCTGCCAAAGTTCTCTTCCCTTTCACCTTGGCAGAATGAAAGAACATCAATCATTTGACCCATGTCTGAACTTCCTACTTGATCAACTTTAAAAAGAGGGGGCAAAGTAAAACAAGGCAAGAACACCTCAGTAAATTTCAAGCAACTTTGGTTAAGAAAACTGGGTTTCCATGTGAATACTGCCAGTAAACTATTTTCTGTGATGAGTTATCCTGGCTCTGGTAATAGATCTCTCTAGTACAAAATATAGTAGAATGCACTTAAGAATCCAGTCCCTGATCTTTGAGTTGAGTGTCAGTAATTTTCCCCTAAGGACTGTTTATATCTGGTGACATGTGACATCCAGTAGCCTCTTAAACTTTTATCTAAAAGGCTATATTTATTTCTCTACATAACTCTTAATATGCTACTGGGATGCAAAAAATAACTTCTGAGTCATAACATAAATAAGCTTAATTAAAAATAGCTGTCAGAATCAAAATTGGTAGTATATTCAGTGCTCTAAAAATATCTGCAAAGGAGATTCCTGTTGCTTGTCCTGGGTATTGATTCCAAGAGCAGGAGCAATAGCAACAAGAATGTGTTGTGGGAAACTGCACTATATAAACTTTGTGAGGAAACTACTCTCCTGGCATTATCAAGTTCGATATCATTACAAAGAAATCCTAATTTCTGCTGAAGTGGCATTATCTCTACTCACCCAGCCAACTAAGGTCCTTGTGTTACCAACTGTATTTGTAATTAAGCAGTTTTACTCTCTCCTGTGCCTCGAACAAGCAAGATAATTGAGGCTGGTTTGAGCAGGGTTCTGTAGGTCAATGCTGGCTGCAGCCATCAGCTATCCCCTGCCACAGGATGCCACAGTGGGGTTGGCATCAGGACTCATTTCAGGATAGAAAATGAGGGGAAAACTCAAGGGAAGGGCCAGGAACACAGCCCCACACTCAGTGCAGATGAGCACCCAGATTGGACTGGGACACCTTGATGCCTTGGGTACAACGCTACAGGAAAAATGGGAGCCAGAGAGGAAAGTGCAACCCTTTCCTGTCAGCTCTCCCCTGCCCTAAGGAGGGTGGAGATGGAGGAGAGAGAGAAGCTTTTAGGAGAAAAGGTGCTGAGACACCAGGGAGCAGACAGCACACAGCTGACTTTTCCTCTGGCCTTTTTGCTCGCACATTTCACTTGCACTGGGCTTGTGAGACTGACTTAGAGCACAAGATCAGAGTAACCTAACAGGGCCACAGGCCAGCTAAAAAGCGGAAGAATTCTTTCTGCTGATCTCAGGCAGCTGGGGATCAAGTATTTGAGACTACTCTGCACAGGGAGTTTGTGGCAGGGATCATGGACCATGATAAGCCCTTTATATGACGAAATGACTTTATGTGATTATGGCACTCTGAAGCTATTTCTATATCACTTTTTCTTTCATTAGGTTTCTTTTCTGGAGACATTTGTATTGTATACCAGATGAGAAGGAAGAAGAACAAATAGGTTTCTTAATCCATGAAAAATATTCATACAAGGGTAAAAAACCTGCAGAGTATTGATGCAAATGACAGGCCAAAGTGATAATAATAAAAGGCCTTTGCTTGCATAGCTCTTCCTACAAAAGCCATAAATATGTCAGAAAATTGGAAAAATATTCTATCATCTAAAAAGTGCTTTTGGATATCCTGTGGATATAGGAGGAATGGGATGACAAGGCTGTGGGTAACAGGGTCTCTCTAGTAAGCCCATGGACTTCAAAGGCAGTATCTACACTGGGATGAAATTCAGACCTACCTCATCTCAAGAGACAGTGCAAAGGTTAAAGGGGATGGCCAAGCCAATGGCAGAGCATGGGAAGAGCTCAGCCACATCCTTGGGGAAGGTTTTAAGGATCTTCTTTGAGTGGCATTTTTGTAATGACACTTTTTTGTCCCACAAATATTCAGGAATGAGCCTGAGAATTTTTATTTATAAATTAGATTATTATGAAGGATTTCAAGTCTAAGTTGCTGGACTTCAGACTAGACCACATTATGGCTTTCTTATCTCTGAGATCAGCACAAACAAGCCTGGGAAAAGTGCTAGAATTGTTGATAAGAATTTCATGGGTCCTCACTGTTCTTAAAAGGCAAAGATTTATTAGTATTTGTAAAATGTAGATAGAGGTGATAGAATTGAGTGGGGACTGGAGTATGTGTTTTATCCTGAAAACTAAGATTAAAATCGTGTCCCAGACAATATCACTGGAATTTCAGCTATTCATTTCTGAAGGTCTGGAACAGATCCTGTTTATCCTCATTCTGGACACACATATGAATGTACACCTCTTCAGGGAAGCCCATACCTTTGATAGACAACAGAAACAATTCCCTTGCACTTTCTCAATCCTTTTCTAGGAACTACTGCTGTCATATTCCCTTGATTAAACATACAAATGGGGTCTGTGTGCACACATGGAGGAAATAGCAAGAGTGAATCTGAAATAAAGTAGGGCTTATGCATCCATTTTATAGCTGCAATAAATAACAGGCAGAATTGTAAAAGGAATCTATAAAACATGCTATTATACTCTTTCTAAAAGAGTGACTGCTCAGTTTTCATTACAGACTTCATCTTCAGAAGACATTTAACATGCTCACAATAATTAGACCAGCCCTGCTGAGTGACTTCATCCTCTTCCTCTGATTCCAAAATGATGTGATGGAGAGAAATGGTTTAACCCTGTCACCAGAGTGTGGGTAGTGGTATTTGACTGGACTAATCAAACCTGACAGACAATTTTTGAGACAATTATTCACCTCAAAAAATCATTTGTTGTGAGAAATGAAGTTGGTAGTTTAATATTCCAATATGTTGGGATTTATAAAAAGAGAACTTAAAAAAAAATGAAAAAAAAAGCACAATGACCCAGACTCCTCATGTACCACTGTTTTCAGTCACTGGTGGTTTACATACATGTAAGCCAGCTTGCTTCCAGTAGTAGTTGTTGTATTGATTAATCATGCATTTTGTTTTCTCTTTAAATTTTTCTTCAGAGTCAGTTGTCCACCAAGGGTCTAAATTTCCATTTTTGTCATATTTCCGACCTCAAAAAGGAAAGAAAGAAAACAAATGTTTTTGCAGGAAAAAGCTTTTAAAGTTTAGGAATATATCACCTTCATAGAAATGAGAGGGGAATGGTCTCATGTGAGTGTGTGTACAAAATGGATAGGATCAGTGAGCAAAATCATGGCCCCACTCAAATAAGCAGTGAAAAGCTGGCATTCTATTTATTGTCATAATTTCCATTTGCAGAAAAATATAGTAATAACTAATGAATTCTACAGTACATTTTATAGTTACATAGTGTAAGAGGCACTTAGCTTTCTTGAAAGTATAATTGCATTTTTCATCCTCAGACCATATGTCTTTCATTCTGATAATGTGATAATAATTAATTTATTATTAATTCTTGACCTGATCAGGAAACAAATCCATTTCATGAAAACTTCTAAAATTTCCACAAGTTGACAAATTCCCTAGAGATGTATTTATTTCTGTATTTGGAAGGTAAGACCCTGGAAAGGGGGAAATCGAACTTTAGGTTCCTTTCTGAGGGGCAGGAAACAAGGTGGAGATTAGGTGCTCACCAACACAAAGTGGGAGTTTATGAAGAAAAATGTCTCCATTTGCTTGTGCTTGCTGACACAAAATGTTGTAGAGCAGTGCAAACGGGATTTGTGGCGTTTTTTGGGTTTGTTGTTTGTTTTGGGGTTTTTTTAAGGTATTCTATGTTGCACAACATAAGCAAACTCAAAATTACTCCCTAGAGGAGGAGGTTCAAGTTTCTTTCTCCCTGCATCTCCCTCCTCCCCCCTCTCCCCTAACTTTCTCTCAGGAGCCCAATTTTTAAAAGCACTTTGCTGAGACAGCCAAACATGAGTAGTGGCAATGCCCCACTTCATCCAGTTTGTCAGGACAATTACACTGACATTTTCTGACTATTTTTTTTTCCCCGTCTCTCTTTTTTTTTAAATTTCATTTTAATATTTTGCAACACCTTTTCTGTACCACTCTTGTTACAGTATTGTATTTTAAAACTTGTGCAATTATCTTTTGAAAAATGTCAAATCTGAAATGAAAAGTTTTCTTTGTAATTTTTATCAATCAGAAATTATCCCTTTGTCCTTCCCACTCTCCCCTCCCCCTGTTAGGACTTTCAGAATCTGTTGCTGATTCAGTTTTCATTTGAGACAAAATGAAAGAAGCAAACTTGTGGTATTTCTTACCAAATAAAATCCAATTCAGACAAGCAAGATTCCATGTAAATAAATCTAATAAATACAATTTTATAATTTTTTCACACAACTCAGCACCATTAAAAAACCAAAACAAGAAAAAGGCTACAGCATGTACAAGTCAGCTTTCTAATCTGTCAACTCTGTAAATAAAAAAAGAAGTTATCAAAGTGCAGTCAAATACTCACCATTGCTATCAAATCCATGAGTAAACTCATGGCCAACAATCACTCCTATGGCACCATAACTTAATGACCTATAAAAAGAAGAAGCAGTTTCCTCAGAAAGTGTTCACAGTCATGAACATTAAAGGACAAAAGACATTAGGAAAGATCATTATTGATTTAAAAATAAGCTGAGGAGGAAGGGGATATGGGTCTAAAAATCAGACCTACACAATTTTGACTTAAAGATGTTGAGAGTCTTAATGTTAAACTCTTGTTTAAAAGTAACATTTAATCTAAAACTTTGCTACACAATTTTGACTTAAAGATGTTGAGAGTCTTAATGTTAAACTCTTGTTTAAAAGTAACATTTAATCTAAAACTTTGAAAGCATTGTGATGGTTCACTCTTCCAACCAAATCCTTTATCAGCATCATATGAGCTCCACCCTCCTTCAGCTGACTGAATTCTCAATGTTGTGACTGGGAACAGGACAAAGTCACAGCTGTACCTACTCTGAAACAAAGACTATCTTTTGTGAAGCATTAACAGATCTCCATTCAGTTCTAAAAAGAAAGGTCATATAATTCCCTTGCACCTGCCCTGGAATAGGATATGATACACAGTCAGATCTAAGGCACCTGGGAAACAAAGTAAAAGGAAATACTTTGTATTCCTGACTGACAATTAATTATATCTTCTTTATTATATCCCAATAAGCATGCTTTTAGGAGAAATAGGGATGAAAGAGGGAAAAGCTCAGGGATTTTTTACACCAAATGCAGTGGGTATCATGTGTAGGTGATTTACTAAATGTATCTTTCATTTGTGGAGTTACTTTTTGTGATTTTAATTATTTCAGTTATTGAAATGCTATACTTCAAAGTAGCTCATAGTATTTCTAAGACATTGTATTGAAATAGAAGAAAGGCAGAGGGTTTTGAAATAACGTTATTGGACCTAATGATCCATAGTGCACTAATTGCTCATCTCAGTCATGCCCAAAAACTATTATATCATTTAATTCCCTATGCTCCCATGAAAATCCTTCACTTTGTTTTTTTCTTTCCTGAATGGTACTTTGCATGTGTTAAAATCTCCCCTACTGCTTTTTAGCCCAAGTACTGTTACAAACCATCTCCAAAAATGCAGGTTAAAATTATATGTTTAAGCAACAGAAATACCATCCTTTTGTGTGACAAGTTTGTAATCTTGTGTAGCACACAGTGATAATTACCCCTAATAAATGCACTATGTAAGACTTGTTTTCCATATCTGAAGTAAGGGGTTATACAGGATCTTTTGCAGCTGGAGAAGTATAAAAATAATGGCACAAAACATGTAAAGAGATCTAGAAGAAACAAGCCCTATTACTAAATACATCTTATTTTTCCTTTAAGGTTCCTTGTCACCATGAGGGGCAGGGACAAAGAACAGCCTGGTGTTCTGCCAGTCCCTGGAGCTTTCCTAAGTTCCAAAAGATGAGGTTAAGGTTGCAGTGAATTTTGGGCTTTGTATCTGTGAACCCCAATGCAGCATTCTGTCCAGCTCAACAACATTTTTTCCAGGAATTTTCCCAGTTCTGTTCATGCTTTTCACTTCTGGGCACAGTAGGACACAGATGGAAGGGTTAGGTGCAGCCCAGCAGACACCATATTAAAGGGGACCCTTCTGGGACTGGGGAGGCTCAGAACTGAAAGGAAACTGTGAGGTCAGGTAGTTTGAAGTCTCTGTTTCAATATATATGGCACTGGAGACTCACAATTGTGAATGGTGGCATTTGAGTGTTATTTTATTTAATGTACTGAGATGTAAAAGTGATAACTAAGCTTTGCTTCTGCAAATAGATGTAACTGGGTTTTGGTGGTTGTGCTGGAACTGGACACTAAAATGCCACTAAATGTTAAATATTTGCTAAATTAGTTTTTCAGCAGGCACTGGTGACTTTTTGATGGTTTATCTGCTCCACTGCCATGTACTGTTTCTTCTAAGCAGACAGAAAACATCCAGAATATTTCAAGGACAAAAACAATCTGTTGTCTGATATAAACCAGCTACATTTGTTTACTAAATTACATTTTGATACGTACTCAAGCAAAACCAATTTAAGCTAAGGTAACCTTTAAGGAAGAGAAATGAGCAAAGTATAATACTTTGAAAGAAACACAGTTTTATCACTATGGCAGAAGGTCAGAATACAGAGAAATCAGAAAGCAAAGCTGGTCTGCAATAACTACAACAGAAAATAAGTTCACCTTAACAAGAAAGGACTTTCTTTTATCCCCAATTCCCACTTACAAAGTCACCTGGCCCACAAGAATTCTCTTTGAATACAAATTAATTAATTCATAAATTGAACGTGTCTTTTTACATATATTGCCAAATTTCCTGTTTACAAGGACACGATCCAGATTGGATGACGGCAAACACAAAATGTTCAAAAAGTTTGATTTTTTTAAACAATGATTTATTAAGGATATATTTCACCAGAAACTGGCTTTATATAACTGCAAAATAACTTTCAGAAACTGCCACCAGAAATTTTTCATGGTCTTATCCTACCCTAAAATAGAAGGCTATTGAACTGCACAAAAGCAGTGATTTTTCAAAATTTAATGTATGTGACCTATAATTACCCTTCCTCAGCCTCACTGGCACATGGGCCTGCTCAGGCAATCACTTATGCACATGAAGATATTCTCATGCACCTCGACAGGCACAGACAAGGGCCCATTGCTAATCTTAGATATTAGCAGAAAATGAACAATACACTGATAATAATTGGCTTCTCAGGGTATTCACTTCTGTTCAGGAAGTGTCAGTATCTGATTTACAATTCCTTTTAATACCTGCCATGTGCACACTGCTGCATCTGCATGCTGTAGCACTGAAACACTTCCACTTGGGTGCACTTAATTAGCAATTCCTGTGAGAAATCAGTCATCAGCTTAAGACAACAGCAACACATACAGCTCCCAAGGGTAAGAAAATACCACACAAAGCAGCACTTCTCAAAGTCAGCCTTTCCAGAGGCAAAAGCAGGATACAGCAGGAGAGAACACACAACCCAAGGACCAAGTTTGCCCTTACAGCAGGACAACACAGATTTCCTTGGAGCTGCCTTTCAGTTGTCTTCAACACCACAGCCTTCCTCTCCTCACCCTCTTCTTTGTGTATTTCTGTTTGCAATACCTTTCCCTGTTATTCCTCAGTTGTAGGTGGATGAGGTTCCCTTGTGCACTACTTACCTAGGATATTCTGTTCCCCAAAAGAAAGGCTTTTGAAGTTCTCCTGCTGGGAATCCTGCAATAACAAAAAGGAAAAAAAACAAAAAAGAAAAGAAAAATCTGGTGAGGTCAATTGAATACAGCTGAATAGCTGTCACAATGCCCAAGGATTTCGATTTTATGACCTCATTTGTTTGGTTTCAGAAGGTTTTTCAAGGGGAGCTTTCCCCTGGGTGGTAGAATGCAATAGAGAGGATCTCAGAGTGGCAGCAGAGATCCTGCTACAAGCAGGTCTGAGTAAATGCATGTGTTCCTGTGAAAAACACTCCTCAGGCTTCCTATGAAGGGTCCTGGATTATCCTCAGATGTGCTGACTGATCAATAGACAATACATAGGTAAAGTGCAGTAAGAATTAAAATACTGTTAGCTTAGTGAGGTTTCAGTGAAGCAAGAAATGTGAAAGTGATAAAATGTAAGCCTGATTCTATTTAGTTTATGAAAAACAGAGGTAAATGAACATACTTAGGCACTTTTGTAAGGGAAATCTGTAGATTATTAAGGCTGTAGGGTCAGCCTAGCTACAGATATTACCTGGCTGCTTCTGGTTCTGGCAACTAACCAGTTGCCAAAAAAACAGCAATGGAGACACTCTGATGAGTGATGAGCAACTGATGTTTCACATAGGAAACAAAATTGTTCCTCAAATTTAAAGTCACAGGTTTATTTTTAATTCCAGGGGGACATTTTAGTGCCAGGATACTAAAGACAGTGGAACTGCACGTGGTAAAAGTTTAACAGCCCAAATAATTGCTAAATAAAACATACACCCATGGTCAAAGTTCTTATATGATGGTGAAAAGTGCCATCCTTCTAGGCCCAAATGTGGAATTTACTGTCTTGGGTCACAAACTCTCATCTCTAAAGCACCTGCTTAGAAGATTTACCCACATGGTCATCACCTTGTTGAGGAAGAACATTTCCTCAAATGATTCACTCGTTTTCCCAGGAACTCTTCTTTACCCTATGGGTCCCTTTTCAAGAAATCACCTGAGTACCCAGAACAATACAGAAACCATATTCATTTGATTCTAATACTATTCAGTTTTTTATTGATAGTTTGGTTATGGATTTCTTTATATCTGAGATAAGTTGTCAGGCAAGATCTTTGTCTTTTCCTTACAAGGTCTTTAAATACTTACTTTCAAATGAAAAAAATCCCCAAAACAGACCCAGGATGCTGAGTGTAATTCATGCCATGCCAAATGATGTGGCACAAGGCACGTCCTCCTGGCCTGCCCAGCTGCTTTTTTCTGCTGCTCCTCCATGGTTGCCATCATCCCTATCAGCAATTAGCTTATAAAAAGTGTGGCCTACAAAATTTTTTGAGTGTTGCCTGGGTTTTTTTTTTCTTACTTCTCCAGATGTTGTTTTATTTTTTCAAGCATATAATTTGCTTTTCCAGCAATGCAAACCACAATTTTACCAATGTCAAGGACAAAGTTTTACTGATCTAACTGTCCTTGCACAGAGATTATTTATCATACATGTTTTGAACATTTTAAGCAGCAATGGTACACACATACAACCTGATGAAAATTGTTTATTAGGCCTTAAGAGCTGTGTTCAGAGCTGAAAATCTAGTTTGAACTGGTTCCCTCCAAACACTGACATTCAGAAAAGGTTTTGGAAAGCTTAGGTTCTGCTAACTCTAAATGATCCTATCCCCACAACAACAGAGGAGAGGAACTGTGGCCAAAATGAACAAATGAGCCCATACCAAAGGCAGTGTGAACTAAGGCAGCACAGTCACCCCACAAATCATATTTAATGATCACAGAATCCTGGGAGCCTGTCACTGCACCAAGAGGCTATTCAGATCTTTTAAGGAACTGCAATTAGTTTTTCTAATTTTAGAAAGCTGCAATTAGTGTTTCTAATTTTAGAAATTTTCTCTAGTTTTAGATATAAACTTGTAGTGAGTTTGCACTTGTCTGCAGTAGAGGTAATATGCATTATTTACAGCAAATTAGGTGCAAATCTTCACTCAGGCTTATCCAGCTACACTAAATGTGTCTTCACAGAGCACTGCTGAAACACATTCAGCTGTGAGTTAAGCCATGAGATAGTTTCACTGAATGAGTCAATGTGCATGAAAGGTAGGAAGCTCCAGTGCTGAATCTGTACAACAGGTTGGTAATTATTGTACTCAGAGTCAGGATCCTTTTTAGGTTAGATATCACTGGGAAAAGTGCTGGTTGAAGGAGTGGTTTCTGCTTCTGGACATGTGTGAAAACATCTCTGTAGTTTGTACTAAAGGAAGCTCAGGAAGTATTTCCAGGCCAAAGCAGAGTCAGAGGCCAGTAGAATGTACTACACATTTCAGAAAACCTCAGGAAACTGGAATACATTATCACCAGTAGGAGTTGTTCTGTTTTGTTTGGAGAGTACATGTTTTTGTGGTTTTGTTGGTTTTGTTGGTTTGTTTGTTTGTTTGTTGGTAATAAAGAAAATCTAGGTTTGAAAGTGATTCTTGGTGAGCTAGAAAAGCAAATGGGTCCCATTCTCCAGAGGTCAGCAGCACTGAGGGACTGAGGGTGCTTGTCCACTATTCCAACACTAGAAGGAACACAATGAGAGCTGACAACACCTTTATGCAACATCTCCTTCAGGCAAGCAACAACTACATCATCCTTGGGAGGATCAAGGATAACAATGTCTTATACCTAGAGTGTCCTTGAAATTGTAACGTGAGATTGATCACCAGACAGTTTCTTATTTTGTGCTGATCTGAATCCCTTGATTTAGGCAATTCCCCCATGAAGCCTGTTTCTTTTTTTGCTTGGCTTATTGCACCTAAAAGGATAATGAAAAAACTCGGAGAGCTCATATTGGGCTGCAGATACAATAAATACTAATGGGATTACTTCTATGCAACTGGATTTCAAGCAGACAAAGGACAGATCTGGAGTAAGACAGACAGATTTCAGGGAATTTCACATCTTAAGGAATAGATATAGGCAGTAGGAATGTATTTTGAGCTAACACTTGACCGCAAACTTAGCCTGTGTTGTGCATCTTTTAAAGCTTTGTCCCTCTACACAGCCCCAGAAGAGAGATACAGGCTGACAGTCTCTCTCTTTATACAATGGATTACAAATGCAGGCCCAGAGTCTACACCAAAGCCATTACTCACCAACAGCACACAGGAAGAAAATTGTGTTATCTTATTACAGACCCCACACAAATGCATCTGCCATCAAGACCTGGACTTGCAGAATGTGCTTTGACTACTTTCTTAAAACCTACCCTTAATTTGGAGCAATGCCACTGGTCTGCAGCACCATTCTGAGATGGGCACTGGTGTCACATGTCACAAGAGCACTGCTCTGTGGACAGCTGAGCTCAGGCTGTCACAGAACACCACTGGTACCCTACATCCATGCATCTTACTGGTGGCAAGGTGGGACAGCCAGGCTAGATCATCCTCAAGATGGACTTTGTGCCACTGATCCCACCATACTAGGAACCAGCTGTTCTGATCACAGCCCTTCAAGCCCAGCAGTTCAAGGAGTTTTCAGTGCACCTGACCATCTGCTCGAGTGGTCAATTCTTCAGCAGTTGGTATTTGAGCATGTTAGGGAAGACAGTGCTGAAATTCTTTCAAAAGAATAAATCATATTTACATCTCTCTCCTCCTCCACTGAGCTAGTAATTTTAATGTAGAAAGCTGGTCAGAGAAACTGTTTCCAGGAATTACTTTATCATGTACTCAGGGACTGTTGCGAGCCTGGCTTGTAATTCCCTAGATCTTCCTTCTTGAAGATAAGAGTGACATTTGCTTTCTTCCAGTCCTCAGGAACCTCCCCCAGTCACCATAGCCTTTCAAAGACTACCAAGAGTGGCCTCATAATGGTGCTGTGAGATTGTAGGTGCACCCTGTCAGAGCCCATGGGCTTGTACTTGCCCAGTCTATTTTAACATTCCCTAACCTACTCCTCCTCCATGAAGGGCGAATCTCCTGTTACCAGGTCCCCTGCCCTCATTCAGCACTACATTTTCCCTACACTTGCTGCTGCTGCTGCTGCTACACTTGCAGAAAAGTTTCTTCACATCCCTTGCCAGCTTCATCTCCAGGGGGGCTTTTGGCTTTCCAAACCCCTGTGTCTCTGCACAGTGACAGTTCAACTTTCCCCTTAGTCACCTTACTGCTCTGGAATGCAGGGGCACCTCAAGCAGTGAGCCAACACCTGGCTTACTTCAAATATTTCACTCTGAATTTAGGCTGATCTTGAAGCTCTGACAGAACTTTGCCTGCACAGGACTACTTTTAATGTAATTAAATGTTTCTATCTTCATTTTATCTGTGATGTTATTTTCAGCATCTCCCTCCAGCAAGGTGCTGTAAAGCTTGTCAGAATGTATTTAAAATTTGAAGGTGTTTTCTTTTTTTTCAGTTTTGCAGGGGCTTTACTGTCATTATTAAATCCTAGCTAAAACCTTCTGGTATTATTATACACACTTTGCAGATAAATACCCTTACCTCAGTATGATATTGCTAGTTTACCAAGAAGATGCAAATAACTACATTTGATCTGATAATTCCCTGAAAAAATGCAGAATAATGGATAAACTAAACCAAAACCACATGAGACGACTCACCAAATCATGAGGAAATTTGGAGTTCAAGACTAAATATGAATTCAAATTGCATAGTTCACTTACATTATTCAGTTATATTGCATGCTGTTTTTAACTGAGCAAGGAAAAGCCTTATTCCAAGTTAGTGCATTTACAGCTTCCAGTAATGAGGTTGGTTTGTTTTAAGCAACTTCTGACAGGCTAGTGAATCGTATAGATAAGTAGCAGATATGGAAGACAGCTGTGCTAAACTGGGTGATATACAGGGTACTCTGCCAATTGGTGTGCTGACAGTTCTCAGATGTATTCAAAAGCTCTAACTTGCTTTTTTGAAGTCCCATTAATTCACTGAATGAATTCAGATGCAGAGTTTTAAAGGGATAAGATATAAGCAGAAGACTAACTGCTGGTCAGTAATCAAAGACTATTGAATTCGTATAAGGAATTAAATGTGAAGACAGCTGGGATGTTGGTTAGTTGTCTAAAAACAGCCCAAAGAGCAGGATACATTTGTTTAGAATGGTTCCACAGAGTTGTGTTTGGACTACTGAATCTCATCCCAGTGATGGTTTTGATGTTTGGGGTCTAGCTGTCAGTCTCAATGGCAAGAAGGGTTCCTGCAAGTTTCATGTCAGATAAAACACAAGAGAAAAAACACATTGCTTTCAGATACTTTGAGACACCCAAATGGCTTTGAGCACCCACATGTAGGCGACAGAGACCAAACTGTCTGACATTACAGGGACCTGAATCATACACCTTATTTCAAGTTTTATCCTCTGGACAAAGAGGACAGAAAATATCAATTGTGTAAGGCACAGTAACTGTTCCATGCAATGCATGAACACAAAGCTTAATTTTATTAAGAACTCATAATAATTAATTTATTGTGTGAATAAATTCATTAAAGAGATACAGGGAAGTAATGGTCTTTGAAAGCAGAGGACTCTGTAGCCTCTGCTTCAATTCTTGGCTCAGTTTCTCCCTCATCTGACAAGAGGCTGTTTTTCTACTCATGAAAAAGAGAGAACCTGGTGTTTACCAACCTCAGTGGGGCAACATGAGGAGAAACATGACATGGTTTGTAAGGTGCCAAGGAAGACTGTCTGCTAAGGGAGTAGGAAATGTGAAAACATCTGTTTTATGAGAAACTTAAATCTTTATTTTATGAGGAAAAATCCTCAGTGGATTCCCCAGGGTGAGGGAATGGGGGCTAGGGGGAGAAGAACAAAGAACAAATTCTTCTATTTTATACATTCATAGATAGGAATTTTAGGAAGAAAAAATAAAGAATGGAGGTAAGGATCATGCACCATGGTTAAATAAAAGAGAATAGTAGTCTTTAGTAAATCAGGAAAATTGAAAATGAGGGCTCACTTAAGACACTTAAAGCTTACTTAATAACAGGGCTCAGAAAGTGTCCAGTCCAAATCTGTTAAGTTCATTAACCTCCAGGAAACTAATGGCACACTTGAAACTACTTCATCAATAACCTTCCAAACAGTCCAATTCTTAAGGGAAGAGAAAATGCCCTATGCACATTCCCCTCATCCTGCCCTGGCCATGGCACCAGGTGCTGTTTTCCAGCACTTCCCTGGCTCCTGGCAAGATAAGAGTTATCCCTTGCAACTCCCAGCATCAGTGAGCTGCCAACGTCAATATCTGCGTGATGCTTCCTGCAAAGATGAGACTTACTGGCTAATATGAGCTCTCATCTGTGGTTTTCTCTGTGGATGCTAATTTGAATGCAATTTTTAAATTCTGTTGTAGATCATATCTGCCTCCTGTAACATGTATTGAGGCCTCTCTCTAAAGAGGCCTCTTGACTTTCACTAGAGAACTGCAGTAACAGCACAAATGACTCAGAAGGAGCATGGATATAAACTTACAGAGATAATATCAACATTAATTATCCAGTACATCTATTCAAGCTTACACCTCATGAGTGCATTGCTTATATTTGCCTCAGTTCACTGTAAATCTCCCCTTCATTACTGTTCACAGCCCACAAATGTGACTATTTTTATATATTCTAGAGGCATACATATTTACACTTAAAAAAAATCCAAAACACACCAAATGTCTGATGAATAGTTTCCTTTTATCCTTAACATATTCAAAGGCTAATATGTTAGTGCTGTAATGAAATAAAACCTTTTCTTGAATAGAAGTATGCTAGCACACTTTGATCATCACTTGTGTCTATTTTCAGCACGTATTTTTTGACTGCTCTAGAGTGCATTAAAATAAACAAATCCTTTAGAAATTGTTTTTGGTGTTCCAATTATGATAATTAAAAAGATAGTATTCATGCTGCTTAGATGATATGAAGTGTACTTAGATACATTTTGAGACTCTAAAGGCAATGACACATACCTGTTCTCCTTGTTAAGTACCTATAATTAAAGGGGAAATTGACGAGCAAATGCACAGAAAATTGAAAAATTATCCAAACTAGGATTAAAAAATAATTAACCACCATTATAAACATGCATAGTGGTTCCTTTAAGACACTTTGAATTATGGAAAAAGAGAAAATAAATAAATAAAACTCACATACAGAGAACATCAGGAATAAACTTGTATAACATTAAGGTAAATTATATGTAACATATTTTTTAACTCTGCTCTTTGAGGCGCATCTTACCTTGATGCAGCTACTTATTTCTCCTTTGGAAATATTAATAGAATCACTGGTCATTCAAACTATCAACAGTTTAGTAATGAAAATCAAACAAAGCAACACCAAAGACAGAAGTGTTTGCACTAAAAGACAGCAAAATTTGGTACATCTACTGCATTTGCAAGATTTGCTAAATTCTCCCAAATCTAGTAAATCTTTTAATCACCCAGTTTCTATTCTCTATTCATTTTCTCTTTTAGTGAAACAAGACCTTTTTTCCAAGTTACAGAGCAGTCAAGTTAAAAACACTAACAGCCTGCCTGTATATGAAGATCACATGGACCTGCATGGATATTCCAATATTTATGTCAGTGATACAGATTACAGAGAGAGAAGAATTTGTGATCCTTCCATCAGGAGTGTCAGAGACATCCCTGTGCTCTGAATATAGAAAGAAAAAGCAGCTGCCTAAAGCTCAGAAGTGCTCAGGACATCCACATTCACCTTCCCTTGTGCCAGGTACCTGATGGTTGCTCCTTTTCAGAATCCATGGGTCAAGGAACTGATGTTTCTTTTTCTCTAAACTTTTTCAAGAAGCCTCCAGTGACTAATCAAGTTTGGAGTTACTGTAGTTTTGTTGATATCCTCACTCAGCACATTTCCATTTCCAAGCTAATGGTCCTAATTTTTAGAATCAAATTTTGGAAGTGGGGATTTTCCAGTTCACATAGAAACCACTTTCCATAACCAAATTTTATTACACATTTTAAAATTATTTATCTTATTTCTCAAATTCTTCTTAGCAAACTCACTTACAAAGAGCAAAAATGGATGGGCCTTGAAGACAATAAAGTCCAATTTGCTCACTGAAAGCAGGGGCACTCAAGCAGATAGTGAAGAGGATATCTGGTCCATTCACTCATTTACAGGAGTGATCAGCCATGGATGTGAAGGCAAAGAGTTTCAGGCAACTACCTGTGAGGTAATTCTTCTGGAAGCACACATTCCTACCTTCCAGCAGCCAGCAGCAGAGGGAACTGTCCTCCTGGACTGGGTTTATATCCCTCTGTTCTTTTGTAAAGAACAGAACACAACACCCTCTCTTCAGTTCATCTCCTAATGCAGTGAGTAGCACAGACCCTCACAACAAACCCCTCCAACTATTTGCCAACAAGTAATTGGTTCCTACCTCCTTTTCTTATTCTAATCAGCCATTAATTTATGAAAGGACCTTCTTTCTTGTCCCATGACAACTCTCAGTTATTAGTATTGGGAAAGAACCTCATCAATAGTGTTCTTTGGAAAAGAAACATATGATCGTATCAAGCATACTTACTTGCTTTCTTAATTAAAAAAAGCCAAAACTCTAGTAGATTAAGAAAGCATGATTTTTTTCTAAAAGGAAAAGCAAAAAACATCTCAAAAACATCTCAAAAACATCTCAAAAAACATCTCATCTCATGTTCACTCTTCACTGTTATATCATATGATTATTCATTCTCTCTATTCAATCATGTTGTGGTCACAAACAGATTCCTTCATATAAAGGCTAAAATGGCTTGTTATGCAGATCCCTCTGAACTGTCTTTTGAAAAACAGGATTTGATACTTGTCACACCTATTCTTTCTGTGCTGAGGCCACTATAAGTCATAGGCTATACATCAAAGCTGGTTGTTTGGAAATTTTTTGTCTAAGTTCTTTTGAAATACCTGGGAGAATATTATCTGGTCCTTATATTTGTCACAGTTCCTTATATGAATTTCTTCTAAAGTCCCTTCTATTGACTTCTATTCTAAATTTTAAACAATTTCTGAGACTGACCTCTCACAAGAAAAAGTTCCAGAATTAGAATTTCCCAAACTCTTTCAATGCAAAGAATTATCTTATTTTTTATGCCTTAGAGACTCTCCTCTCTCAGGGAATTTGACAAACAGGTTTTAGTATAAGTTCTTATGCTCCTAGAAATTTGGTCCATGAAATTTTTCTGGGCTTGCTATATCACAATTTTACATCTAACTTGCTAGAGTTCAAGCTTAATTCTTATTCTCAAATGATTCTGGTTTCTAGAACTTTTTTTTCTGTTATTTAACTAGGCCTTTAAAATTGCCACAGTTCTGTGGCATGTGAGCAGCCCCCAGAACTTTGTACAGATTACTACTGAAAACACAACTGCAAAGCAGTAAGGTAGCAGAATTAATGGGAAATCAGTAGTGATGTGTCAAATGTTTATCAGCAGCTTCTACCAGAGAATGTCCCTCCCACATCACCCAGGGCTCTTGCCCCATAAAAACAATGCCACTGCCATAAAAACACAGCAGCCAGCAGTGGCAGACAGTACTGTGCCTTTCTCTGAATCCTCCCTTCTCTTGCACATCATTTTTAGGGCATGATTACATTTTTACCTCTCTCTCAGGTGCAAGAGGATTTTGTTCAGAAAGAGCCACCTAAACCCTTTTCCTCTTTGAAACAGTCCTAAAAGGACTGAGAGTCAGTGGCACTGTCCAAACTTCCAGGTCACCTGCCAGCAGAATGAGAAGTTCAGCAGTTATGATATAGAAAATACAATCACCTCTACACCCATGACTGATGGGTTACATTTGACAACTGCCTCTTTTTTGCCTCCTGACTCTTTCAGACACAGCAAGTGTGAAATGTTCAGCGGCTCCAGCCTCTCATCACAGTTTTCTCTAATGTGCCATGGCAGAGAGACTGGGACAGCTGAACACTGCTCAAATTTGAAAGAACCCAATATTAAAGAAGGTATAACAGCAATGGCTCTCATTTTTCTCTGAGCAGGCTTCCTCTCCACTCACACAAAACCTTCCTAGCAGCAGTGGTGGCTGGAGGAAGAGCAGCTGTAATGCTTCAGGGGTACCTCAGAGCTGTGACCACCTCAGCCAATGCTACCTCAGATGATCAACAAAAATGTGACTGCCTAATGATGGCAGCCCTCTAATTAAGGCAGAGCTATCTAAATTGAGCACTAATTTTAATCAAAATAATTTTCTAATTATTATACGTGCTTTACAAATGAGATCACTTAGACACAAAAAAAATTTAAGTGAGTGCTTTGAAGGCAAAACTGTTTACAGAAATTGGTAGAAGCAAATACCAGCAGACTCAAATTGCCTGTCCTCTGTTGTACCTTCTTCAGTGTGATACATTAACTTTGTGCCTTTCTTTCTGTGACCAAAAGAGATTCAGGAGAAAAAAGGAGAATCACTCAGCAATTTTTGAGGTCCTGACTCTGGGGACTGAGACCACAGAAGTGGTGGCAACCACTTTTCAGACCCTAACAGCTTAGAATGAGAAGGCTGATTTAACATGCAAAGCTAATAAGAGCAAAGAGAATTGCCAGGGTAAAGGTAAAACTGTTGCACAAAGACTGGCATAGAATTTTAAAGCCTGTTAGAAAATTTCAATTCAAACCCCATTAAAGCAAACAGGAATGAACATCCAAACTCGTAACACATCATTGAAAAACTCAGCTCTTCCACCTTATTTGTTTCCACACTAGAATATATGCTGCCTAAAACCAGCCAGTAACAAAAAATAGAATCAGACAAGTAGTACTGCACATACAGGTAAGAATTTTCAGTTAACTACAGATATCACTCCTTGCCCTTGAATGAATTGAACAAATCCACTGGATATGCTCTATTATGTCTTCTGGTCTATATCACAGTCTTCTCTAGTCACATTTATTGTTACATGTCTGTCAATACTAAAGGACAGAACTGCTATCACTGTGTATTTATGGAGATGTGTGTACATATTCTTGCTACAGAAAACAGAAGATAGAGACATTAGGCTTTAATAAAAGTGATTTATGTTATCATTCACAATGGACAGAGTACAAACACACACACACGCACACACACACTCTTAAGTCTCACAGCTGAATTACCAGGTTTGAACTTTTAATTTTCAGTCATAAGAAACACAACAGGTACAGCTGTTATCTGAAGCTCGATACATACATTCCCAAACAAGCATTTTATAAGGAGGCTCAGAAGGAAGATACTCACTGATTTGGTTGGTAGATGCACTATAAAAAGCATTTACAGTAGTTGGGCTTGTAAACCACCTGGAGTAAGAACAAGAGAAATTGTCTGTCAGTACATTGGCATTCACCTTTATGAATCAAAGGAGCAAAGATAAAAATTGAACTCAGTAGAAGAAAGTAAAACATTAGGAACTTAAGATACATTAAAGTTTAAATATTTCTCCATTTCAGTACATGCTACCTTCACTTTCTAGAACATTGAAATCTATTGTTTAATGACTTTAACTGCATACAGTCAATAAATGCCCAACAGGAGCAATTCTTAGTGTTCCTATCATGTGATCTGTTTAATTTTTAAGTGGCCACTGTGCTTGTGAGGCTGATGAAACAAAATTCACCCAGAAGAGGCTGCAACACGGACAGCAGCTGTGAAAACTCTCCTGGGTGTCTTTCAAACACGTGTGGAGGAACTCCATGTGGGAATTAGAGGAGAGCATTTTGAAACAAGTAAAGTGGCTTTAGAGGCTTTGCTGAACAACTACTTGGAAAATTAGGATTATGCCAGCAACATAAAGAGATGATTTCTGGGAATGTAAATTCAAAATAAACAGCTTCATGTTCTGTGCCCTATGCAGTGAGCATGACCATCCTAAACAAACAGACCTCTTGCCAGGCATTTTTTCTCATAGTTTGATTTCTCATATATACTGGAAGAAACCTTAGATTTAAATAGGAGTTGGACTTTGATGATCCTTGTGAGTCCTTTCCCACTCAGGATATTCTATGATTCTATGAATAGCAAATGAATCTCCTTAGCCTAAGCTCTTCTGTATTGAGAGTGGCTTCAACCACATGAATGGAAAATCTTGACTGACTTCAGCTGGATCCAAATCCCCTCAGATGAAACCCTGAGTTCAGTGAGCCCAAAATTTCACTTTGTGGTTTTATAAGAGAGAAATTAGGCTAAAGAAATAAAGATGATGATAATTAGTGGCTAGTTCATAATAACTTAGAAGCAACTCCAGTAAATGTTCAAACAGGAACATCCTGATATCATTAGCAAAATATTACTCAGAAGTTTTATAAAACTGTGTGAATGCAATGTAATTGCTTTGGAAAATTTCTTTTAAAGAGAAGAGAAAGGAGCTGCAAAACAATGAGTAAGATCTTTCCAAAGGAAGATCTATCAGAATATGGAAAATGTGTGATATCAATGACAATGTATACACAATTCATGCTTTTAAATAGCCCCCTTAGTAAAAGAATCATCTGCAGATCCTGACTGTTTTTCTGACAACTGATGTCCTCACTTAAACCATGTAACAAAGGGGATAGTTCAAAAATGGCAGCATTTTGTCTTTTATCAATAAATTTAACTGCTTGTATAATTCTCCAAGCTGAGCAGCTTATTTTGCAATACATCAACTAGAAAAACTAATAAATGAAGGCTAAAAGAGTGATGTCATGTACATATCCTAACCATCCATTACATTACATGCTCTAATTGTCAGAGATAACTTTCCCTGTCTTGTTCATTAGGAGATTGTGGAGGGGAGGAGTAGGGGGAGGTTGTTTTCTCGTCTATTTTCTGCTTTCTTCATAGTAAGGAGATTAAATGTTAGAGGTAATGTAGTGAGATAATGGAAAATTGAAGAAAGAATGTATATGGTGAGGAGACAAAGAAAAAAAATTAGGGGCTTAATTAACTACATTTGAATTTCATGTTTGTTCATAGCAGCAATCAGCTGAACTGTTTTGAAGGATGCAAGCCTGCCATTCATGCCTTGGGACTGGTGCTCCAGGCTTAGCTGTAAATCTGGAGGACTGTCCCTTTTTTGAAAAGGAGAAAACCCATCTGAAAGAGTCAAGACTTCAATTTATATTTTACTGTAAGTTTGAGCAAAGACACATAGTGTTGTGACTGGCACCTCACCCTCTTGGCTTGTTCTGCTTACAATGGCCTTTCTGTTCTCAAACAGCAATTTTTGAGCATGAAAAAGGCTTCTGGGACAGAAAATGCTCCCTTTTTGCAAAGTCCTCTTAGCCTTTTATTTCCAGTCAGAGGATCAAGGGCCTGAGACGTATAACAGACACTTCAAAACAGATTAATGTGCTCTGGCTCTTCTCTCCATCCTCTGGGGGGGCTTACCACAGCTAGCTGCAGAGAAGAACCACCACAAGCAGCAGCAAAGAGCTCTTCACTGGCTAGAGACAGCCCTCCAACAGCACAAGTTTGCTCTTGCTCTTCCTGGGTGAGGAGTGGTGATGCAGGAACTTGCTCCCCATAGCAGCACCTTAGTCTGCCCAACAGCAGCGGTGAATGCTGGTGACATTTGGTCCACATTTACTGAGGAAGGACTTCACACAACCCTCTGGCCATACTTTCATACCTATGAACTCATAAATTTGTAGCTTGCAGGTGAAGACAAATCACCACATCCCTGTCCTCAGGTTGCTGCTTTTCTCATGATCTACAAGAGCAGAGCTCATCCTGTTTGCTGAGCTTAGCATGAGCACAAGGCTGAGAACAGCCTTGATTTTCCCAGTGCAAAACTGAACTCAGTTGTTTCCAGGTTGCTCCTTTATAAAAATGCCTTAAGAATGATCCTGTATGGAATTCATTTTGCTTTTAAGCAGTTAAGAAGAGGACATATAGCAGCCATACTGAGAAGTCAGGAAGAATGAGAGCTCTCTGGTAAAAAAGCAGAGTATTTAATATTTGACATTTGGCAAGAAGCATATTTCTAGTCCAGCATTTTGTTGTACCATTCTGAGTCCTCTCAAAAAAATTTAGGAAGTATTTTCCACAAAAGAGTAGCAATAACCAAGACTGCTTCCATCCAGACTAGCAGAACAACTTCAATTCTCCTCTGCCATGCACTTTCATTTCCTTGAATGACGGAACCTTCAGGGACAGTCCTTAACTAAAAACACACCAAATTACAACATGAAGGGATGCAATAAATAGCTGCTGTTGCTGTTAAATTTTAAGGTGAAGCAAATTTAGAAATAACTCTCCCATTCCTGCTTGAAGTCAGATTCCCTGAGCATTTGCTCTAGGTCTGGTTACAATTTCTGTGTGCTTTATCTACTCACAGAAGGATAGAGAAAAATAAAGGCATCACACATTCCTAGCTCTTATTAACTACAAAGTAAATAAATAAAAATTCTAGAACTGTTTACACTGTTTTTATTTGCTATAAGTTTGTGAAAAGGGGACAGCTTTGAATGATGTCCTGTAGCATTACCTATCTACTTCTGCAGCAGTCAAAACCTCATTCTGCAGAGTTGACACTTGTATGGTTGAGATTTCTCTTGTAGAAATAAAATGTGAAACAGACACTGAGATAGCAATTGGGGCAGAAACTCTCTTAGGCTGTGTTCTTGAGGCTGAAATGTCCTCTGATATTTTCTTTCTGTGTTTAGAGTATAGTGTGCTACATTGCCATTCATGAATAGGGGAGGTTGGGAACATTTACAACACAGAAAAAAGCTTATTAGTTTATTTAATTCTCTGCAAAGCACAAGCTGAATTTGCAAATTGATCCTCAGTTTTTTGAATTGGAAGAAATCATTCGGTCTTCTGTTCAACATTCAAAGTAAGAAATAAAAAATAAATAATCATGTAAACAAAGAAAATGAACTTGTGAATGTACAAAGAATTAAGCTGGTTAGAAATGAAAAGCTGTACAAAGTTTCTGGAAGCTGGAAAATTTCTTCCAAAGAAAACACTAAGAAAAACTTCTATATGGGAGGCAACCTTCAAGGTGACTTTCAAAATTGTATTTCCTCTTCTTATTGTTAGCCTCTTCTTTATTTTCCCATGTAGAAACAGATTATTATCCCAGGTCAGGTTGGCATCTGTCTCCCTTAGGAATGGACAAGCAGCGAGGATGGTAAGGCTGGGCCCAGCCTTCAGTGCCACATCCCTGCTTAAAATGAGGCTCAAACACCAGGAAAAGGCTCCAGGAGGCTCCTTTCCAGCCTCACCTCTCCAGGGCAGGTCCCAGCCACACAATTTCCAGAAGCATCTCTCCAACAGATAGCAGCCTGCCCAGTGTTTTTGATGGCTGCTTTTCCCTTTTTGCAGAAGGAGCTTTTACACTTAGAGGTATCCAACCCAGAAACTCTCAGAGCTGCCCTCCCTTGTGGCAAACCAAGAGCCAGGGCTTACACACAATTGTGCGTGGTCAAGAAAAATAAAGATAAATCCTGGAGGAGACCCCAGAGTCCTCTCATAGCATCCTTCTTTTACATTCTCTTATTGGGATACCAGACACCTACATCCCCAGTTCTGAAAGTCTAGTGAAAAACAGAAAGATTTGGCCAGGTCTAAAAATCTTAGATTATGTGCTGACTTCAAAGGAGAAAGATGGCTAATAATGAAGTGGTGGGGCCAAGTAGTCCTCTGATGCTTTGTTATTTGCAAGTATGATATCAGTGTTAAGAAGGACAGATTCTGTCTCTGATTAAAAGGTGCAGGCATGTGCAGGCACACACACAAGGATATTTGTATGTATGAATGTGTGTGACTCCATGGAAGGATAGACAAATGCAACTAAAACTCTGACTCTCCTTAATTTTTCCCTTCCCATGGCCATCACTTCCCCCTGTACTGCCTTTCACTTTCCTCTGCTCCAGGTGTATCTCCCCTGGTTTATAATGATTGTCCTCACACCTGGTGCCCACCTTCCCACACTGCTCCTTCCAGACTCTCCATTGGGCCCTCTCAACCCTACCTGGGCTGGTTTGTGCACCACATTCCTCAGCTCCTGCACAAATCCCTTTCATTTTTCTCTCTGCTGATACCTGAGCACTTTTTTTCTTGTTGGATAGAGCCAGCTGTGAAGGTGACAGTCACCTCCCCAGCCAGCTGTGAGGATGGCAGCTGGCATCAGGGCTGGTGTTGAGCACAAGTGACACCTCCCAGAGCTGTGGTGTCCCCAGGGGAGCCTGGCCCCAGGACTGGAAGAAGAGGCAGCTCCAGCACCCCAGTGCCTTGTCACAGCTTTAGGGTACCAGTGGGGCTGGGTGTGGAACATCACCCATGCCCTGAGCAATGAGAGCTCATCTGAGTTCCTCCATGCTCCCCTCTCCTGTCAGGCAGATAAATGCCAGGGATGGAGGGAACAGGAGAACAAAGATTTTTATAATTACTCCTGATTTAGGTTTTTTTTCCTTCCTTTTTTTTAATTAAAAACTGTTGAATTTCCGAAACAATATACTTTTCCACTTTGTTATCTCTCAGGATCTTTTGGTCATTGTGACCCAAGAATGTTAAAAGTCTCTTTTCCCAGCCCAAGTGCTTGAAGAATGAGTGGAAGCTCTTCATTTCTCAGTCTCAAGGTTGTTTCTTGTATCTTATCTATAAAAAATTTTCTCCTGCCCTGCCGAGGTCCGTCCAGCAGGACAGTTCCAGGCACTCTGCCTGCCCCCGGGGCGGTGTTATGTCTTTATAATAAAAACTACACATACAATGTTTACAAATACTTTCCAATACCTACCACCTATGTTAGACAGTGAGCTTCTACTCTAAACCAGCCTAAAAGTGCCAACATGACAGCAGAAGATGGAGGCCAAGAAGAAGAAGGAGAAAGGCTGGACATGCCCAGATCCCTCCATCTTGCCCCCTGAATCCCCATTCTAAAATACCCCAAAATCTACCTTCCCACCCTGTGACAACTTCACTATTATTCTACCTAAACTGTTGTGGCTTGCTGATCTTCATCTAAGGTTGGTAGTTTGCTCCACGGGTCATAATCAAACCCACAGGTGTTTTGGGCTCTGTGTCAGGGCTTCTGAGCCCCCTGGCAGGGATCTTGGCTGTCCTGGACAGCCAGAGGGATGTCCTGGGTTCCCACAGTTATCCATATTCCCCCTTGTTTTATCCAACTGCTTTGTTTTGTGTCTCCCGTCTCTCTCCATCCCCTGATGGTCTTTCCCTGGTGCTTTGATTGAACTATAATTTTAATTTCACGTTTAGCTGAGGAAAGTGATTCCAGTTTGAAATAATTATTGAGAAGCATGGACTGTCTGCTAAAAGAATATAGTGTTTTACCTTTTGGGTGTAATATTATTTTAGCAACTTTTATTTTATTTCCTTAAACACTAATTTTCTTATTTATCTTTTTTGGTCCACAATTTTGATGATCTTATAATATCTATCTTGAAATATAAATGTTATGCTAAAAGCTACTAAACTAGGGAAAAGAAGAAATGAAGCAAATAGAAACAAAAACCCAAGGGTAATTAGCTATTAACATAGCACCAAGTCTCATCAAAAATTCTGTGGAGTTACATGAAATGTAAAAGTTTAAAAAACAAAAACAGAAAAATAGGAGAGAAAAAGAAGACAAAAGCATCAGAAAGCAGTGGAATATGATGATTTAAAAGTGAAAAGTAGCTAAAAAGTGGCTGATATTTTTGAGGCAAGGTTTGACATGACTTAGACTGGTGAGTGGGAGTTATTGGTTTATTTAAATAAATTTTTAAAAAAATTCTGTAGGCAGCAATGACTCTGTGCCTTGGTGTCCCTCAGCAGGCAGAGTGACACCACTTTCAGAGCCCTTTTCTCTCACTGAACAGTTGCAGAGACAGAATAATGTCCCAGCAGGAGCCCTAATTATCCCTCCCTGCCAGGGCTTAGGTGAGATTACCTCCAGCCCTGCAGAAGGCAGAGCAAATAGCTGTGCTAACAAAGGGAAGGGACCAGAAATCAAACTGGCACCCAGCAGGCCTGAATGTGCTCTGAGGGCTGACAAGAAAAGAGCTACAAAGGTGATGAGGGGCTGGCTATTATGTGGTCCTGGGAATAAGAGGTAAAGACAGGCATGAGAAGGGTTCAATCTTGTAGAGGGCAATTGGATAACACTCATTTTTTAAGCATACCCATGTGACAGCTCTCAGAATACAGTCCTGGAGTCAGGGGCTGCCTACCACATGATTTCCTCTCAGGAGAGCTTTCCCAACCTGCGCCAAGTCTACAGGTTCTGCATCAGGGCTGGCTGCCCCAGGGCTGACCACTGCCATAGAGAGGCCAGTGCTGTTCCACTGCTCTCTTGGAACTGCTGCCCTGAAGAGAACACACCACCACAGTCTGGTCCTGCATCCAGGAAAATCCCTAAAATCATACCCCAGGACTGACCAGTGCAATGTCAGAGAAAGCTGCGATGAGAAGGTAAAATTCACAATTAAATCTAAGTTATAAATAATGCCTTGAACACACAGGGCCAAATTAAAACACTTCAACCATGAGCAACCTTAGTTTGTCCCCCTGCCTCATGGACAGCACAGAGCCACCCCCAGAAGAAGGCACGGTTCAGTTTGAGTAGGGTTTCTGGAGCCCTAAGGAAATAAACCACTGGAACTAAGCACTGCCACTGATTTCAAAGTCTGTGTGTAGAAGAAGTCATTTTTAAGGAGCATGATTAGACTAATTAAGTTCTGCTTAGGTTTTAATTTGCATTTTAAGGATTTGATTACCCACCAGTAAGAAAAGAGAAGGATTCTCTTATGTATTTTATGAAAGTTTGTGACACAATCTGCACTCTCATGTTTACAAATAAATAAAAATAACATACGTAGATTCAATTATGTTCCATTCTGTATCATTGCTATCAACAGCAGGTAACTAAACAATGCTGATTTGTATTTCTAATAACAACATTATCTCTTACTATGATTTCATTCCTACAGAATTCAGTTCATAAATCCCTGCTGTACCATTTCAAACTCTAACTGTGACCAGGAGACATAATCCATTTTTAATTGCAATTCAATTACCCCTTTTTTCATTAAATTAAGTTTAAGCTTCAAGCACATGACTATTCTGCATATGAACAGGGATACCTTCAAAAAGAAAATTCACAGGAGTTTCTGAATAATGGGAGTTTGCCCATAGGCTTTTTGTGGCATATCATATTGCTGTTAACATAATTCTATTAAAACTTAATATATAACAGTATTTAATATAAAAATTAAATAATATAAGTTAAAATATTGTTAGAAGATTATGTAAATTTGCCTTTTTTCTACTCACTCTGTTTTTGGAACTTCTTTTCTAAGCCAGTAGAAATCAGATTGGGCTGCGTATTTGCGAGTTTGCAATACATTGCCAAAATAATCACTTTCTGTAAACTTCAGCTGTACCAAGAAAGCACAGACATTTTTAAAGCATGTCCAAAAAAACAAAAGCTCACATAAAACAAACAGAACTTTTATTTTATATGAGATAATTACCTAATTTTTTTGCGATTATCAAAGCAAGTAAAATTTTCACACTTGGTAGGAAGAATAAATATTTTATGAGCTTAGTTAAAAAAAAAAAAAACAGTGGCTGAACAGATATGTACAAGAGTCTGGAGCACTGGGAAAACTCTTCATTGTGCAGAGTGCTGCTGAAGGAATCATAAGCACCCAACAGTGCATTGCAGACTGCACATTTCCATGGCTATTATTAAGAGAGCCTCTTTCCCAAGAGGAAGTAGGCTTACTTTTATTTTTAAAAGTGCATTTTAAAACCACTTCCAACAATGTAATGAGGTCCCTTTTTCAGTTTGTTTTACATTTTATAAAAAATATTTCATATTCTGTGCCTTCTGAGAGTTCTACCACATTAAATATTTACAGCCATAGGGCTCCATGCTTCCATAAGTTTCCAAATCTAATAGCACACAGAAAACTAAACAGGCAAGGCAAAGGGATGTTAATAGGTTATAAATCCCTTTCATCAGTTTAAAACAATTCTAGGATTTGTGAGGGAGTTGCTCTTTGAATGTAAACTTTGGGTTTGCAAGCATGATTAACAAGTATTTTTCACCAGCCATTGCCACTTATCTGAGCAAATAATGCCACACACTGAGTGACAGACTTGGTTACATGCTCTGTCTCATTGCACTGTTTTCACTGCATCATCTCACCCTACAGCTTCCCTGGACAAGGACTAGGCTGATGGACATGGTTCTCCCAATAAATGATGCCTCTATTTAGTGTCTGTTCATGTGCTCTGGCAAAGATGATGATTGCTCTTGTATTTTACTGCTTCAGGATTGAACTTGTGTTTCTAGTTTGCCTGTGACTTTCAGCAATACAATTCATCAAATGCATGCCACAGTTGGAAAGTAGTAAATTTATTGTTGTTGTTGTTGTTGTTTTTGTTGTTATTAATAATTTGCCTTCCTGCCTTAGTTTTACTGAACAGGTACTGGGGCAGGAAGGAGTCCCCCCACAGTATCTTTGTCCAGCAGGCAGCACAATAGGCCTATACATTGGTTAGGACCTCTTGGCATGATTATAAACATCAATTGTAAATTAAATTCATAGCCTGGAGATATGAGGAGAACTTATATATGGCATCCTAAATTGTGATATTCTGAGGTAAATTGCATTAGGCTTTTTGAAAATCATTATTTTGAGAAAAAATGCTTTTGGTTTGTTCAATTTTTACAACTAAATGTGAAATTATTACAGTGCGTGCATAACCTTTAAAATGCTTAATAGCAGGACGGTTCTTTGCACCCAGGCAGATTTTACTCCCAGCAGGACTCATGATCTCACTTAGATACAACAGCAATGAGTATTTAGATAAAATTTAGAGCTAGCACACTTCAAAAATAAAATAAAAATAACCAAGCAATCATGAGTCCAGGTGCATGCCAAACAAAAGACTAGCTTGACTTGAGACAGCAGCAAAACAGAGCAAATAATGGCTGCAATAGATGAATAAAGCTGCAAGCCTGGCACTTACTGTTTTGATGTCTTCATTAATATATGTGTCATTCATTATAAACTGAGGGTAACCAACTTTCGCCATAACTGCTTTTGCCTTTGAAAAAGAAAAAGAGAAAAAAAAGTTTTGACAGATAAATCCACTTCTCAGCATACAGCTTTTTCTCTTTCTTGCTAAGTTTCCACTTGGTATTATTAAGCTTCCCTGGAGCCATCCTAATGTAACTTCAAAACAACCTGCCTACAAGGTAAACTTGGTGCCACAAATGAGCTTGGCATCACAAGGCAGAGGGTCCAGATTCTGTTGTCAGATTATCACAGTGGGTCTGTCACTGCCTGCAGAGCTCTTGCGTACTTACAGCGACGTGTCTGAGTGCAAAGTCTTAACAGCTGATTTTCCCTACAGGGTTTTGTGTTAATCAGATGGTCAAATGCCTGTTTGTACACTGTTTTCCAAAAGACAACAGGAAATGGCCTGTTTTGCTATGGCACAGTAGTTGGTACAAATCCAACTGCTAAAACAGATTTGATGCACAGATGTGAATCAAGCTTGATCCCAGCAAGTGCAGCCTGGCGTTTCCACTGAGGGCCACTTCCATTTGCACCTGAGGATGGGTCCTTTTCTGAAGGACACTGTACTTTCTGAAAACCACAGGACTGGTCTGTGTGTAGTTATCCAGTTTCCCTCCCTTTCTTTGCAGTCTTTGCTCTTTCCCTAATGCCACTAGAGATGTTAAAATAAGACACTTCATTTTTCATTAATCCTCTTTCAGTTGTGATTTGGTCCCAGCATTTATGCACAACCTGTGCAAATAGTCCAGTGTGAAGTAGCTGTAGATGAGTATTCCCACTTTGTAAATCATGGTGTGAGTTTATAAACAGCCTTGGTAATGTCCTCACAAAAATATCAGACACCCAAAATCTCTGTGGAAACAAGTTTCCAGAAGAAAAGCAGAAGTACACTAAAAGATAAGATGACACACCAAGAAGTGAAATGTGACAAGTCCATAGGATAAATTACAGCTATGATGGATTAGGTTAGCACAAAACTTTCATTTTTTATATTTTCATGACGATGAATATAATTTCTCCATAAGTCTTTGGAATTCCCTCCATTCAAAAAATGCTCCTCTCTGGTCATCAGACTCTGATGTCAAAACTCAAATGAATATTGCAAGATATGAAAAACAATAAATGATTGGCCTTTAAACCAAGTACAACAGTACCAAGCCTGCATTCTGCTCTCTATGAGCAGAGCCTGGGTCTTTTTTAGGGTCCAACAACTTTTATTCCTTTTTGCTTCAGGGACTGACTGCTTAAGGGAAGATTTCCCTTCCTCCATACAGCCTTTCCCCTTCTCCCACTTCAGAGCATCTCAATACAGCAGGGCCTCCTATACAGCAAGACATAAAACCAGCTGTTCCACAACTTTCAGAAGAAAGGTGATGGAGGATTGCTTCCATTTAACCAAAGTCATTCTGTCTCCTCTTTTATTTTTCAAGAAAAAAGACCTCCTTCAATTTCTCAATCTCACTTCCAACCCGAAGTCATAATCCTCCATTTGTGACATCACAATTAATTGTGGTTGAGATAATTAAGATGTCACAAACAGAAGATAACAACTTCAGGTAGGAAATTAGCAGCAGGAGCAGACAATCTCTTAAGCAAGAAAGATCCCATTGTCATGCAAATTGCCCTAGTAATAAAAAAAGCAATGGAAGAAAAATGCTGAATGGAAAATATGAAATGAGCCAAATTAACTCTCAACAGAATGTTTCCCCACTTTGCCAGAAGGTTCAGCAGCCTTTCATGATATTTTAAAGGCTGTGATGGGGAGGGAGAACAAAAAGCCAGGAAGGGAACACGATTCATCTGCAAGTTTGTATGTGTTCAAGAGTGTCTAAATTTTTCCTGGTGGTGTTGTTGGGTCCAAGTGACTGAACTTCGCAAGGAAACAGAAAATTTCCTTTACCATTTCCCATGTTTCAATACTAGTTAAAACTAGCTTTGGAAAAGGATAAAGCAAAACCCAACAGTTTTAATTTCTGCTAAGTCAGCTACTTAAACAAATCAGGTGGATCTCAAATGTTCTGCATGAGTTCATCATTTGCTTTGTGACTTTCACATTTGATGTTGTGAGATTGAGATTTCTAAGCATGAGAATAAAATACTCAGACACTATGGAGATTTTTTATAAAGTCTATATAAAACCCTAGTAAATAACAGAGTGTGTCTTGAGATTTTGAAAAGCAACCTCAAAAGGTAATGCTGCTTGTAGTACTTGGATGCTTTGTATGTCTAAAGCTGTCTGTAATTTGTGAGATAGATAGATAGATAGATAGATAGATAGATAGATAGATAGATAGATAGATAGATAGATAAGGGGGAAATGTTATATTATTGCATTTGTTAAATACAAGGCATTACCACAATATGTGTGGTTTAGAGATCTGAGCAAGTAAGACAGACAAAGCTGATGCTGACAGTGAAGGATGTTTGGCTCTTGGTTAGGTAAACTGTTTCCTATAGCCAAAGCAAAACTCATGAGAGATCATAGGAAGCCTTCTGAAGTCCTTGGGAATTCCTCTGACTGGGCTTCCTCCTAGAAGCTTTGCATCAAGTGCAAACCTTTTCAGCAGAGCCCAGCACAATTTATTTACACAACTGACAAGTTAGAAAGTATCACAGGTTTCAGAACTTGCATGTTGGAAGTTTTGTTTCTGTGCCTATTTTTCTGTTCACTTGTGTAATATTTAACAGCAGTCAGGAGATTCCTTATTTACATAGCACAAGGAAGTGGAAAACTCTTCTATAGCTTGCTTACTCTTTGATAATGATGTCATTATTTTCCCCTTGATAGGATTAAAAGTATGTATAAGATACCAGCCTTCCAGGAGGCAAGCACAGGGAGTCAAATGAAATGTGACAAATGTACAGGAACCAGCCATGTGGTAGTTGCACATGAATCCACCATGCACAACTTTTTATAGTTTAAAGGCTCATTTAACTCCTCTCTCTAATTTGCATATTAAACAGCCATGTGTGCAGGAAGAAAAAAGGCACTGGGGTACTTCCCCCAGGCATCATTAAACACTCAGCTGAGTTGGGCTGCTGGGTAAATTAAGGAAACTCATTGCTGCAGGGTGCTTTAGGGTAAGTCATGACAACTCTTTCCTATCCCAGCAGCCAGAGAGAGCAGGCTCTGAGGCAGAGGAACCAGAGTGGGACTATTCCACCACTCCTTGTGCATAGAAGTTTCCCCACTGACTTCAACACAGCCAGGATTTTACCATCAGTGTCTTTCTGTCACAGGGAGAGCATTGCAAGGCAGTTTTACTACACAGACAAGATAATAAAGGAGCTTTCACTCTGCTTAACAACCTGCCAACGTGGGAATGCACACGTGTTTCAGTGCTCTAAAGCAGCCCAGTTCCCAGCCTATTCAAATTCTTACTTGACAACCAAGCATGTGAGCATCCTGAGAGCCTTTTTGCCTCTCAGAGTATGACTTGGATATTTTATACAATACTAAGTACTGACATATTTTACTTACTTAAAGAGAAAACAAAACAAAACATATATCTCACAACAAAGTTTTATGAGTCCAACAGCGATCTTCTGTATATTAACTTACTCAATAACTTTGTGAAGATCATTTTTAAGCTTCTAAATATATAAAAAATTAATACAATTACAGTTCACTGAAAAATTAGCATGAAATACATTGTGAAAGCTAAAATCATTCATGGCAAAGTAATGTTCCATTTAATTACAAAGATTAATTCAGCCTTTATATATGTGCCCAGTCTTTTCATTTTTCATTGAGAACAGATGATTCAAGAGCCATCTGGTAATACTGCTGCATAAATATCACTGCATCTATCTAGAGTTTACATATGGAAAAAATAGGAAAATAGAGTGGTGGATCTTGGCAAAACACAGGAAAGTTCCATCACAGGGCTAAAGCCCAACCCTACAGATGTCAGTAGGAAAACATTACTGACTTGAGTGAGAGATGGATTGAGCTCACCCTAATGATGCACAGTATTTCCTTTGTGGGAAAGTGAAATATCAGGGATTTTCACATTGTCAACTACAATGGAAAGTGAAGTGGCAACTCAAACATGAACACTTGGCCTGAAATGACAATTTTTAACAGTACTTGATCTGCAGTGAACAGTCTGATGCACACTCAAGAATACAGATTAACATTATTTATTTTTAAAACTTAACTGTCCTCTTTTTGTTGCATAACTGTCCTCATTTTGTTTTGTCACAATAATAGAAGCTGTGTAGACTTTTCAAGAACTAGTGTTTCATTTAATAACAATTCACATACCACCACTTCACACTGCACCATAACCATTCCCTCTGTATTACAATAATTGCTTTGAATGCTCTAAAATACTTGCCAAAGTAATGAAGAGAGAAAACACAGCTATCATTTCATCTTTGTAATAGCTTGAGGCCAAGGTCAAAGAAAAAGTAAAATAAATAATCAAGTGACTTGTGCGAGTAATGACACCCCATGTATGCATACAATTGCTTTCAGTTAAACACACATTATGGTTCCAAAAGTAGCTGAGTCCATTTAACAAATTTGTGCTGCCAAATGGAAAAAAAGTCCTAGTCCTTGTCCTTCTTCCCCACTCCTCTCAGCTCTGTCCATAATTCTTCTCATGCTGTCCTGCACCCACAGCCTCCAAAGGCTGCCTCAGCTCCTTAACACCCCTTTCTGTGGGACCACCTAAAACACCCATAACCCAGCAGAAATTTAACCAAGCTTTTCCCCAGCCAGATCACTGAGCTGAATCACTCACTCACCACATGGAAACCCAACAAGTTCTGGAACTTTTACAAGCCAAGTGCTGGGGACACGTGATGTGACAAAGTGGAGAAGAGTTATGTGGTACAGTAGTTACCTCCTCCTCTGAATGAGCTTTTGAAACCAAAGCCTCACTCAGACAAAACTTACTGGCAAGACAATATTATTTAGTACACTTTAAAAGACCATACCATACCTTATAATCCTAGGAAACAGAGAGGAAAAGGCGCACAGCAATTCCCAAGACAAGTGTTCATTGAGATTATATGTTCAGTCTTAATATCTACTATTCAGCAAGACAATATTATTATTACACATAAAGTTTAAAGCATCTAAAAGTTTAGTAGGACTACCATGGACAAAAGAATCAGAAAAAGCCACAATGTACATCAGTGCTACTCTTTTCTAAATCCATTCTGGGTCTCTGGAATACAAAGATTCAGTCATTGGTTCAAGCACTGTGACAGAAGTTTCACTGGAATTAACTTTTCAGTTTAAATGAATCCCACATTAATTTTTCTTTTAAGCAATAGAACTGGATGAAGTCAGAGAAAGTGCAAAACTAGATCTTTATTTCAGTCTTACTTAAATAAACATACTAATTGACTGTGATATTTTCATAAGCACAACTCCTCAGTTCAATGTGGCACTGCAACTAATGGACTCAGTCATTTTTTCTCCCTCCACCAGAAACTCATTCTGCTGCCAGCTTTGCTTTAATTTTGCTGAGGAAAAAAATTCTTTGTCCATTTTATTTTCATTCAATTTTCCACTTGCAACCTCTGTATGACAATTAGCATGATTCCATTCCAGAATATTATATGTGAGAGACATATATTCTGTCTTTCACATACAGAACATCATATCTGCAATATCTTTCTTTGTGGCACACAGAAAATATCTTCATCTTTGAAGATATAAATGCATTTATACTGCAGACCAGTACAACTGAGCGCCTGGCACAGGATGTGCTTAACTGCTAACTATTCCTGTCCAAAGCACCTGGGTGAGTTTTAAGGGTCTTTGGATTCTCAGTGGAGCTGGAATGATGCCCATGGACCAGAAGAAAGGGTGATGCCCAGATATGGAAAATGACTCAGCTGTGGCACCACCAGCAGTGACAGCTCAGCTCCAGTGTGGGATTTTTCTGCACTGGATTCCTCCCTGCACACCTGTGGATCACTTGGGGCATGACTGCCCCAGGGTGCGTGCAGAGCTCGGAGCTCTTTCAGCTGCACTTTGAACGAGCCAGAAATGAATGTGCTGTGCTCTGAAGACACAGACTATCATTAGTATGATGCTGATATAGATATAGATACAGATATAGACACATGCCCCACAGCATGTGCTGCTAAGCTGCCTTTGATAGGACTCATGCCAAGCTAGGCTTGGACTCTTACTTAGCACTGTAAAAAACCATACTGCTCCTGCCTTAATTTTCAGGCAACATTCCATGTTTTCCAATATCTCTGAAAATCAAACAACCAAACACACTCCCCAACTCCAAATTAAAAAAAAAAAAAGAAAAAAAAAAGCCACCTTTGGTTGGTCTTTGTCACATTGGTGACAAAGCTGCAAAAATTATTATATTCAGTTTTCTATAGAAACTCCGTTCTGAAAGTGAAGGGACTCCTTCACTGCTCACCCCTCAGAGCACCTCATGAGTTGATTCATACTCCCATTTTCATGCCATCTCTTGCTAGAAACACACTCACCTTGATCAAAAAATCTTTTCTGCTGTTTTGTTTTAGCTCAGGGCAAGCAGCAGGCTTAAGAAAACCCACTGTGCTAGCAAAATGAAAGTTCACAGGGACCCAAAACACCGCTGTGTGCTGAGATCTCTGGCACTGGACACTGAGAGAGGGGCAGGCTCAGAGATCAGGAAAGAGTGAGGAAGCTCTCTCCCCATCATAACTGTGTGGGATATGATTCACCATAGTGTTTCTTCTCCAGTTTTAAGCAAAACTCTGAATAACCTGTTCCAGAAAGGAGCAACTTCTGACCTTAGTCTCTGCTTGCATCAGTTTACATTCATTTAACATTTTCAAGGTTAAGCAAAGGTTGCTGAGCTCTTTTTATTTAAATAAAGGATAGCATGTGAAAAATTCCCTTTTCATTTCTCATTTCACGAGTGAGCTTCAGCCGCAGTCTTGATGCAACTGAGACCAGACATGGTAGAGACCCTTTTTAACACTACTCCAACTGAAATAGTGACTGAGAACTTAAACACCAGGAGTACTCATGACTTGCATGTTTTATCTCTGAGGAGGAATTCCTTTTGCTTGAACAGGGACCTGACCAGCACTGTAATAGTAAGCATGCCACTCTCAGTTGTCCATGCCTTGTAATGTATGGGGGGAAAGCACATGCATACATAATCAAATACACAGGCTGCAGAACATAGAGGAAAAATATTCAGAAAATGCTCTACTCAAGATCAAATTCCTCTCTATTCCAAACCTTTACATATTCTTAGTTTTAAATAAATTATATCTAGGTATTTTCACATTGATGAAGCTCCTCCCATACGCAGAAAACTGAGCACAAGACACTTCACAGCTCCCTCACAAATGAGGGCAGCTGAGGAAGCCTTTATTCTTAGTCACAGCATCCTGGCCTCTAAAAGGCCACTAAAGGAACAAATTCCTGAGTCTGATGAGCTGTTTGTGGTACAGCTCCTTTACAGGTAAACTCCAGCAATACCAGTACCTGAAGCCATTTAAAATCTCACTACTTTGCTTCAGACCCCAGTGACTGGTACAATACCTGAGCAAGCTGAAGTGAGGCTGGTTCACACACCTGGTTGTGAACAGCTCAGTGCCCACACTGAGGGTCCATGGTGTGGTCTCAGCCCACAGCCCTGCCCTGCTGAGCTCCTCACCCACTCCCAGGCAGCAGGCAGCTCTCCTCAGTGGGCATTTACAGCAGGTGGAGATCACCCCAGCCAGGAAATGCACTTTCATTGCAGAGAGCGAGGCAATGCCACGCAGATCCCTGAGCATGCCCTTGTAGACTCCTCACACAGAGAACAGCTCTCCTGCGCCTCCATATCTGCTACTGCTGAGCAGGGGATGGACTACTCTGTCTTTTGTAACTGTACCTCTGCAGGAGACAGGTTTACTTGTTAAAACAACAAAGATAGTGAAAGCTAAAGCTGAAACAAACCCAGACTTCCAAGGGTGGTGGAAGATCTCTTGCTCTTTGGAAGAATTACTCTGTCATTTAGCATAACAATGTTTTCATGTTGCGTTTCTGCCATAAAAACCTTCAGATTCACCCTGGGCCCTGAGCATCTGCAGGTGTCTGTCCATCTGTCTCCCTCCTATTTCAAGCATGAGATTTGTCACAACTGTTTTGATGTCACACTCCCATTCTGGCCTTATATAGTCGTGGTTGAGTCTGAAAAATGACAGCGGTGAGATATGGGTTAAATACAATTTCCTCTCCCTTCACCTGTTTTCCACTATCTTTTTGCACAGTGCTCAGGTTATTAATGGAACTGACATCCCTGCACAACTGAGTGAGCAGTAGCAGCAGCCAGATAACAAGGGAGAAGCTGACAGCAGCAATCTAACCCCAGAGATAAGAGATAAGCAAACATGCCATGGCTATTAGTTTCAACTCTGGCCAATGGAGAAGAACATCTCCTGTGGTTACTGTTCAGGAAAGCCCAGTCTTCCTGTGAAGGTTAAATTAAATTCAGGATATGATAGATTATTCTTAGAGTTCAAAAATTAAAGTGTGTGATGAGAAATAAATATTTGATGTAAAATGGATAAGAATGAAAAGGGGATGTTAATCTGATAGAAAGTGAAGACCAATTTTTATTCAGAGAAAAACATGGAACACTTCTACTCTAAAAGAAAAGTACCATTTCTTCCAGGTGAAAAAATGTTACTCTAAGAATTGGCATTTTCCAAACAGATATCTAAGGAATGGTGTAGGAGTGGCAGCCTCAAAGTCCTGACCAAATTCCAAACTAGGTAAGTAGCACAAATTTTCAAATCCCTTACATTATGTCTGAGAAGCATCTTCTTTCCTTACATCTTCCCATTGAGTTGTCTCCTTCTTTTCATATGTCATGGTAGAAGAAGGAATGGGCTGTTTGGCCTGAAAAAGGGATAACTGAGAAGGAACCTCATCAATGCCTCTGAGTATCTGAAAGGAGAGTGTCAGAGGATGGAGCCTTTTGGAGGCTCTTCTCAGTGGTGCCAAGCAACAGGACAAGAGGCAGAAACTGATGCACAGGATGTTCCACCTGAACATGAGGAAGAACTTCTTCATGTGGAAGTGACCAAACACTGGAACAGATTGCCTGGAGAGGCTGTGGAGTCTCCCTCACTGAAGATGTTCAAGAACCATCTGGGCACAATCCTGTGCCATGTGCTCTGGGATTACCCTCCTTGAGCAGGGAGGTTGGACCAGATGACCCCACTGTGGTCCCTTCCAACCTGAGCCATGCTGTGATCCTATGAAAGATGAGTTAAACCAGGAAGATAAGCCCCTAGTGACATATTTAATGCACAAAGGAAATGCAGACATTGGAAAAGAGTTAAAAAGAGTTCACCTTTTCCAAACTTCAACACATTCCAACCTTATGAGGAGATTTGCTCATTGCTCCCTGCGATGCAACTACTACAGTACAACCAGGCCCTCGAATTTTTTGCACCCAGACTGAGACTTCCCTATTTTCAGAACGGTCACTTCCACAAAGGAGAAGCGTGGCTAAGGTTTAATTGGCACTCAACAAAAGTACACTTTCCAATTGAGAAATAGCAAGGTTGTTTCAAGAATATCTGTATCAAACTTTCTAGTAAAAACAGTAAATTAGAAAGTCAGCAGTCTCCCCTATAGGCTTTTGAACAGGAATGACGTGTCTAACTGCAATTAGAGTATTTGGAAATTTCTCCTGCTTTTCTTAGCTCTTCTGAAGTACGTCTAGCAGTTTCTATAACTGCTCTGAAGCAGTCTTATACTTTGTGAAGTTCTCTGACATCCTTGAAGCAAAGACATAAAGTCATCCTAAAGGAACGTGTAAAAGGTGTCTTGCAAGCTTTAGTTTTGAAACTCCATCCCTCTCTTTTACCAAGTATTGTTCTATCTGTTTTGTGTTGGCTTTCATTCTAGAAATAGCCAATGAAATCAGAAGCCCTGAGTCTCAAGGCTGGTTCCACTGTCATATTTTTGCATTTGTCTTCATAGGATGGATCCACAGATCCCACAAGACTCAAAAGGCATTTCTAATTTTTGCAGGGCACCCAGTAACCACTTTCAAGACTGGATGATTTGTCATCTTTGTGCAAAGTACCTTGGCATTAAGGAAGATTAATTTCAGCTCCTGAAGCTGTGGTGCCTGGCCTTTTTGTCTGGGCTTGTCTCAGATCTCGATGAAATGTTATATTTCAGAACTGTATCTAGTGCATGCCTTGGACAGGCTATGTGAAGAAAAGCAGGAGGCTCCTTTCTCCCAGTATGTATTGCTGTGCCAAGACTTTAGAACAAGAGTGAGCACAAAAAGACAACTGGTGATGATGATTCTCTGGTTTTTGCACTACCACAACACAGAAGAAGGTGACATTTTTCAGTCAAGCAAAAAGACACTCTTTTTACCCACAGAGCACAGTGAGGCAGTGGGACTCATTGCTTTGGGAAGCTGTGGATGAAAATTGTTGTGGGTTCAAAAAGTAATTAGACAAACTCACAGGAGGAAAATATGAGTAAATACAGAGACACCACTTCTGGCTCAGGAAGCAAGTGAGCTGCAGTTTGTCAGAGGCCAGGAAAGGACAGTGGGAATGTGTCCCTTTATGCTCGCCCTGTCCTTGAGTTCATCTCTGAACATCTGCTACTGTTTGGCCACTGTCCGAAGCAGACCCTGGACTCTGCTCTGAGCAGTAAAACTGTCATGGTCAGAGTGAAACCACCCAACTGTGAGGAGACAGAGACCAAGGAGAACTGAGGATGGGGGTTGTGGCTCTGATAAGTGACTGCAGGTCTGGACAGGGCCAGCAAGTTCCAGCTGGGAAACAAATGGCTTCAGTGGGATAACCCACGGACACCCACCTCCTTTAAAGTACCTATACTTTGTAAAATCAGGGCTTGTACAGATGGCTCTTGATTTCCTAAGGTCCAAATTACACTGTGTTGTCTAGGGAGCTTTGCAGTTCTCTGAAGAAGCAGAACAAGCCCTGTAGGCTAAACAAAAGTACCTAACACTGCCCAAGAGAGCCACCTATAGCTAGGCACGGTCCTGATATTTTCCTGTGCTCCTCTTGACTCAGTCTTCAGACTCAGATATGGAGAAAACAAATGTTGCGTATACAACTTAGAAATAAAGCAAAGCAGCAGGCAAGTTCAGGAGCCAAATGAATGCACAGTGACCTTGGGATTTGTGCTCCATGACTTAAGGAGGTTAATAATGTTACAGAAAAATCTTACTAGAGGAAAAACAAGCTCTTTTTTGGCTTATAATCCATGCTTTAAAAATAGTACTGCAAAGCAAAAGAACTAACTTCCAAATAGGAAGTTATTCCTGTGCCATAGCCTAAAAGGATCTTTTACAAGAGACTTGGAGAATTTAAGAAAAACTTCTTTTTTCAAGCCTCCAGTTAAACCTAAGAAGAAAGGACATTTTAGGAAGGAAAAATAGTGATTAATAAAATAATGGCTCCTGCCCAGGAGTGGGAATAATTTAACATGTCAGTGATGATTTTCCATTGAATTATCCTTTGAAGAGCAGAAGCAATAAATTACCATTTTAAAGAAGTGAGCCCTCATCACACAAGTTATGTCAATGGAGTTTCAGTTGCGGGTTCCCCCTTTCCCCCATGGCCCACCATGCCAAAACACAGCTGTCAATAGCATTTAGCCACCATAGCTGGCTGCATTCTGCACCTTCATTGTAAGGGAAACTAAAGGGTGTCCCTTCACTCCTGCACCCCTGCAGTCCTGCTCAGAGGCTGTGACGTGGCCATGGGTAATTCACAGAACATGCATTTGAAGAGTGTTGCCAGAGACACCCTTGGAGCTGCACCCAGTTGAATAATTTCTCTGTTCTGCAAATGAGGGCAAAATGTAATGACCCTTACAAAAGGGAGACTAAAAGGGCAAGAACAGAAACTTGTTTGTGGTGTTTGTTTGTTTATCAGAGCATTCCATTGAAAATTCGGGGGATTAACAGACATACTTGAAGCAAATTTGAGATGATACTCAAAGACGGTACAATAAAGAAGGGCTTGAATAGAGCAGAGGTGTAAGGAGAGGAGAGAAAACAGCAGCACAGCACAGAGCTGAGCGCTTCTCCCGGACTCTGAGCTCCTTTGGAAGCAGCGTGAGCTCCATCCAGAGAGCCAGGTGAGAACTGCACATGAAGGCAGAGCCACCTCACCCTGTTAGAAACCTTTTCTGTGAGATTGGCTTTTAGATGGTCTGGTTTAAATTCATCTCTCGATCGCAGAAAGAAAGGAATGGAAGGGGGAGAGAGGTAAATTATTAGATGTTATCTCATGATATTGTTTTGTTACAAAAGGAATGTCAAACCTTAACTCTAAACTATACAACAGCTGAAGAGATTATTCTCAGATATCAAGGCTGCAAGACAATTGTTCCCTGTGTCACATGGAGTAGTATATTTGATCCTTTTAACATCAAATTAGTAGTGTCCCCTCTGAGTAACATAAAACAACAGGACAGACACAAAGAGTCACAGATGGAGTAACTAGATAGAGCTGACAAGCTGCCTAAAGCAAAATTCACGAATAGTTTCTACCAGAGGGTCTTTTGTAAGTCCTTTGGAGGTCGATGGTTCCTTTGATTGCAAAGCATCAGGCTGACAGCAAGGTTTACAAATTTGGCCTCAGCCAAGCACAAAAGAAAGGTGGGCATCAGTCAGAAAACAGGAAGCAAAAAACACACAAAACAGTGAGTATCTGAATCACAGAGAGGATTTGCAATTAATTCTCTTTCAAACCTGCCATGTCCTTTACATTACAATGTTGATCTAAAGATACAATCACCACAAGATTCTCTATGCTCATTGCCCAGACACCCAGATCCCATATTGACTCTCTTCTTCTTTCAGGAAATTTGTTAAAAAATTGTTAATTACCCAAATATGCCTGGAATTAAAGAAAAACTAAAGGAAATTAAATAGATGACATGAAGCAGGCACAGTAAAAAAAACCACCATCAGGTTTCTGCAGTTAATTTCTTTTCAGAGCACTTGAACATTTCACAAATGAAGTGTGATTAAAAATACAAAGGATGAGCAAAATATCTGAATCAGTCATTTCCCTGTAGGATACAGTTCTGCCATAGAACTTAGGGCAGAACCTCCAATCTGTACTGCTACAAGGGACAATGGGACAGTTACTGATGAAAACATAAATTACCAAAATATCCTTTACCTAACTAATAGCATCCTTTCTTTACTTAATTGATGGAATAGAATTAGAACATTTTGGTTGGAAGGAAGAACATCTTGTCCAACAGCCAGACTACCTCAGGGTGACCAGAAGTAAAAGCATGATGTTAAGGGCATTGTCCAAATGCTTCTTAAACACAGGTTTGGGCCAACAACCACCTCTCCAGGAAGCCTATTCCAATGGTTGACCACCCACTTGGCAAAGATAAGATTCCTAATGTCCAGTCCAACCTCTCCTGATGAAGTAGCTTTGACCTGCTCCCACACATGCTGTCACTGGATCCCAGGGAGATGAGATCTGCACCTCCCTCTCCACTTCCCCACTTCAGGAAGATGTAGAGGTGGCCCCTCAGCTTCCTCTTTTTTTCCAAACCAGACAGCCCCCAAGTCCCTAGCTGTTGCCCTGCACCTCTTTTTTTCCAAACCAGACAGCTCTCAAGTCCTTAGCTGTTGCCCTGCACCCTCTCTCTCCCAATTTATACTTGGTACCTGGTGTTTCTCCATCCTGGGTGCAGAGTTCAGCATGTGGGTGACATTTATTGACAAAGAAATGCAACTTTTACAGATCTCTAGAATAAAGCAATAGTGGGGTTTTTTTTAACCAACCAATCTCCCTCATAAAATTCATGCTTGTCTGTGCTGCTTTATTAAAGCCTAAGTATTGAAAAAGTAACAGCAGAAAGTGCTAGGCTCATGAGATTTAATTAGAACAGTGTAACAGATTTTGAAGGTTCTGCTGTATTATAAAACTTAGATTTCCCCTGTGAATTATCTGACCCTACATGTAATGAATCTATTTCTTGAATTAAAAACAAGCTCATCCAAGAGTTCCAGGACAAATAGAAGATCTATCATTAACAATAAGTAATATTTGATAAACATACACACACTCCATGCCTGGAAATCTACCAAATGTCTCTCTAGGCTCTTTCTTTCCAGCCAAGCAGCTATTTCTGTGGATCTGAACTTAAACTTGTAGACGTAAGTCGCATCACGTAATTGTTGCTGCAGTATCTAAGGCATTACATAACACTCATGTCTTACAAGTTTGACTTTGTTCCTATGTCAGCAAACTACGAAATGGTTTTTCAGTTCAGTGAGAATGATTTTGAACCATTGGCTATACATTTCATAGTACTATGGCTTGTAGTATTATTTTTGTTGTACTTATGGAATTTAGTTTGTCATGCATTGTTCAGCCCAGACTCACCCCACTAAATTCAGAACCTTCAATGTCTAAATTGGGAGCAAAGTGCCACTTGCTTCCAAAATCTGTCAACAGAGGGAAACAGCCAACTCTACCTACTGGAGATCTAGCCTACCTTCTGATGAAAATCCTCCTTAAAATGAGAAAGGGAGAGCTTTTTTTAGGAGTTCATTGGGTTTTGGCAATGTTTGTATTATTTCCCTTCTGAAAGGCAGGTAGCAAATTTTGAACAAATTCACTAAGCATGTTGTTATATAGAAATATCTTTATTAAGGAAATCATTAGAAAATCATCCTGCTCTTATTTTGCATCAATTTTAACAAATATCTAAATTACAGATTATTATATTTCTAATGGTATCTCTAGGAAAAAAAAAGTGTAACAGCCAGGAAGAAGTAATAACTGCAGCCCATTTACCACCAGGTTAGCAGGAAATAAATGTCATTTCACTATTGTTCTCTTGTTATTGAGTTTATTGGTGCATTTACGCAGCTCTATTTCATTTGCACATATATGAAGAGCACTGCTTTATAAAATGTAAATGGACTGCACATGGAATTTGAATCTTTCCAATGATGAAATTCCTCAACAGTCTTTTCATTAGAATTACTAAAAATTTTGAAGTCCATGTTTGCTTTTAAATTAAAACACTGCTATTTTTATTCAAGCACAGAGAGCAGGAACAGTTCAGCACTTGCCTGTCAGTTTATTCAAAGAGGGTGCTTACTAATTCACTGATATCCCATTGACTCAGTAAATAAGGACACAGACGTACACAACACCCTCCACTTGTCTTTTTATACATCCCTTCCAATTGCTGCTCTGGGGGCAGAGCTCTGCATCTGGACAATCTTCCTTTCCACTCATCACATGCTGTAGATGTGGGAATAGGGTGAAAAGGAGGTTTTGAGTACATCCTCCAGCCTTCCTCTTTGCCTCCTGCATTTTATTGTGACTTTATCTGAAAGCAATCAGGACCAGTAATGCCATCCTTGATTATAACACTTCATAACTGGCATTATTCTGTCAGGAAATGGATGGTCAGCTGGGATCGCCACTATGCTCTCAAAAGACAGCTCTCAAGTTAGGCCTCCCTCCACAGCACTGGAAAAACTGTGAAACCTGAATTATTCTCATATCCTCTTCTAGGCTAGATCCTCCCTCTTCACAGCAAATACTCTTGGCTGTCACAGGGGTTACAGGCACTGTTTTCTGTCTGTAGACTGCTGTGTCCCTGGGATCCCAGTTAAGGTGAAGACTTTGTCAAGAAAAGCCAAATTTGAAATAAGCTCATAGTCTACATCAGCCAGAGCCAGATAGGGAAAGGTGGATGCAAGGAAAGAAGAACAAGGTAACAAAAATAACTTCAGCAGAGAAGCAGGAGCTCAGATGGCTCTGCATCCAGAAAAACAAATGTGTCCCTTCACAAAGAAAATGATCAGCAAGTAACTGGAACTGCAAATACAGTCCATGGCATACTGTTAACACTCAAGTGAAATCTTTATCATAACAGGATTTTATTTATTCAACATTTATATTTATTACCTTCTCATGAGCTTTTCTTTTTGTTTCAGAGTCCATCCAGTCGTTCTCCTTTTCTAACATGTCAATAAAAGCCCAGCGAATTCCTTCGGTCAGTTCCTCCATCTGCAAAATATTTAGTAAATCCCTCCCCAGTAAAATATATCATGGCAGAATCATTGTAAGGAAAGTTTTGGTGTATATAGGAGTGATAGATTTGTTCAGACCACAAATAACTGCAGATCAGATGGTATCTGCTCTCCTTTCTTGAAGGCTATTTTCTGATTTCTCCAGTAGTAACACGCTTCTTCTGAAGGCAAGGTTTTTCCCATCTTCTTTCCGTTCTGGCATCACACACCCTGCTCATTGCTGATCATTTCATGTCATATTTGTGAGAATACCCATCTTGAAATGATAAAAAACACTGACAGATTTGCAGTCCTTTGGGGAGATTTCTGTGCCTTAGGTTCTAGATCACTGGCCCATGCAGAAGGAGCCAGCTGAAAGGCATTTGCACAAATAAAGCCTTTCCTGCCGAGAGAACGTCTGTGGCTTGGTTTGGTTTATGTGAGACTGAGACACGCCTTATTAATACTGGCAAAGAACTGAATTTGGGCTGACAGCATCATGATCCAAATACAAAGCAGTATCCAAATATTTAGCCTGTATTTAGCTGCATTTGTGAAGCATTGCTACCCTTTACTTACAGCAGGGAGGGAGGCCCTGGCTCACACCACTGAGCAGCCTTAGCTGCTTCTGTGGTCCTGGACCATAAATGACAGCTTGGATCTGTGAAAAACTGGGAAAGCCCACAACCATTTCACCTCGGCTGTTTCTTCAGACACCTCTGCAAAGGCAAGACCATATCTCAAGCAAGTAAAAAATAATAGTAATAGGACTGTTCAGTGAGCGTGCACACTAAGAAAACCCTGAAATGACAAAAAACAATAATGGCTAAGAGATGCTTTATATGAGTTTAAAGAGCACTCATTCCTATTGATCTGTCTAGCAGCCCAGAAAAGTGTATGCAACCAGCTGTCTTTATTTATGTCAGCAGATGAACCCCACGACAAATAGTCATGGGAATGCTGTGAGAGTGAGGCAATGAGAGAGATCCAGCCATTGCCTGAGTCCTTTAGCACAAACCAGAGTTGAGACAGCACAAGACATGACAGATACCCATTAGATGAAGACTTATTGGAACTTTGTGTTATCAGTTATGTTACATTTAAAAATAATGAAAATGTCAAGCAGCAGAGATTTGTATAATCTTATTCTATAAATCTAGTAGATCTGAAATGTCATTAAAATCAGGGACTAAACCCTCAAAAGTAACATTTCTTTTAACTAAATTGTCATTAATGTATCAGACGAACATTTTAATCTGGAACTGTCCTTTATTTGTGGTGAAGTCAGAAAAAATGTACAAAAGTTCCTTGGATTATTAATTTTTTTCCTACCCTTTTCAAAAAACATTTTCTCATCTCAGAGGCAATATGGGTCAACCAGAGCAGGTCTAGCATTAACTATGACTAAAGAGTAAACATTCACAGTAAACTGCATCCCAGGAAATAGGGTAACTTAAAGATATTGATGGCAGAGCACTGACTCAATTAACTCTGCTCACTAATGAGGTGAACTCCCTGTATTTGGAGGGTACAAGTTCAAAGTCAAGCTCTGCAGCTGGGCCCTGGTGTGTACTTAGGCTTTATGCAGCAGCTGTAGCTGCAGGGGGCAGGGGCAGAAACCTATTCCTGCTATCAAAGTTATTACTGAAACTGCTCAGGCGTATCTGTAAAAAACACTGCAGGCACTCTGAGTTAGAAGCAGTGCTATATTTAGACACAAATAATTTCTTTCTTGAGAAAACTGTCTAAGGTATGAAACATCAATCACAAAACATGGGGGGGGGGGGGCGGGGAGAATCCATATTATCCGTAAGTCAGGATTTGCTTATCATAGACAGATATATGCCATAAGCCAGAAAAAAAAAAAAAGAAAGAAAAAACTATACAAATAAGAGTGCTTTACTCACATGCATTCTTACTGCTTAAGAAAGAGAAATAGAACTGAAAACCAGTGAAATGAAAATGGTAACACCACAAATTATTAAGTTGAAAAGCACACTTCTAAATGAAATGCAACGAATTTCATCTGTATGTAATTTTATCTCCATGGGTTTTTCATTTTAAGACTGAATGTTGTGACCTACTCTATGAATTTTATATACATTTCTCACTATGGGTGCTACTGCAAATTCAGACTTGATAATTTTCCAAGCTTTTGTCTAAAAGGAATGTGCATAGTAAGAAACATTCTAATTAACTTGCATTTCAAGAGAAACTCTGCTCTATCTGCTTCTCATAATTTTTCCTCACATATGCAAATATGAAAACGTGTCCATCCCCTCCATAAAGTGTACATTTCTTATACTCCTACTCTTCCCACTTATCTCTGCAGGATAACATACTGCATATGCCTGGCATATTTTTGCCACAAAATGGCCAAATAGCACATTACAAGCTGGATCAAGAAAAAGGAGATTGAAAAACTGAATCTCAGGGAGGAAACTCCAGTTGAAGGCAAATATGAAAAGAAATGCAGAACCTGACGGGGAAACAGATGACAAAGATTTGGACAAGTCAAATAAGCATGTGCTTTCTAAAATGGAATCCTTCCCTGTGAAAGCAGTCCAAGTGGATAAAGGGGCAAACTCAGGCTACTGAGCCAGGGCAGTGCAGGGCTTCCACAGGGCTGCTGCTCCCAGCACAGGGTCCCATCTCATGTCTCCTAAATGGTTGTGCCTCTCCTGCAAAGAGAGCTAAGTTCAATGACTAAATCAGTCAATTTAAAACTGATTACTGCTGGAAATTCAATGGCTGTAAAAGCAGATATTGGAAAACTTTATAAGAAAAGCATGAAGTGAAAATAAGTCATAAATTATTGTGAAGGGTAATTAATTATTTGAATATTGAAAATTTTAGAACTAGAATGAACATCTCTCTAGACTCAAAGGTATGGAAGAATTTTTCCTTCCACTGTTCAACAGGAAAGATTTGAATCCCAGATATAAACTCTCACTATGTGACTCTCAGCTTCCCTTAATTTGGGCCAGACACCAGTCACATGTTTCTTGCTCAGATCACACAGACTGCTACTGTGCAGCAGTCACAGTTTTCAAAGAGCAATCCTAAAGCAGAGAAATCTAAACCAGTTTTTTGATTAGTCAGTAAAAACTTTACTATAATGAATTATATTAGCAATACCAAGCCATTTCTTATCAATACCCCTCACTCTGTTCCTGCACAGCCTGGCTGTCACTATTTATGTAAATTAACAGTGTTCAACCTGTTTTTTAACTGGCTGCTTATTTGTCTGTAGGACTGCAGATGGAAAGAAGGGGCAGTGCCCAGGTGGGTAGAAAGGTAACACTTCTTCAAATTCATTCAATTTTCTCCTAGGGTTTTGGAGGTTTAAAATTCAATGAAAACATTTTCAAAAATCTTATGTCTTTTTAAACTTTGTTCTAACATCAGAGGCAATTTGTGAGGATGAAACCACTAACTGAAAATTTCCAGACAGAGACTGCAGAGGACTCACCATCTCTTTCTTGTCTTCTTTAAAATGGGCTTTCACAAACATCTTACCCACAACGTAGGGGAGGGCATTTTCTACAAGGTCCACACATTTATCCCACTGGGGCAGCAAAGTTGTAGTCCCATGGATCACCTGTTGACAGGGGCAAGTATTAGGCCATAACATCATGCTGTTTAAGAAAAATCCACACAGGGTATAGGCCAAAGCATATTTGTCAAAAAAACACCAAAAGGAAACAATAATGATTCTCTACAGTTATTTCTACTCTACAGTTATTTCTATTTTCATCCAATGCTATAACAAATATTTTGAACACCACAAAATACCTGTAAGATTTTAAACTTCAGAACAATACAATGGTAGCAGCGACTTAGAGAGCCTAGGCCTTGAGAATTAGTGCTTACTTTGCACTAATCTTGGTATTCTTTCTTTGTGAGAGACAATTTCCACTAGAAAAACCCTGCTGTGAGATATCTCCTGAAAACATTTGCCTCTCCTCTGACAAGGTGAGAAGCCTAGGAAGATTGTCCTCATGAAAACTGGGTTAGTCCTTATGAAACACCTCCTGCAGAGCCCTCCCTCCATTGCCATGAACTAATGTCATCTAACACAGATGGGTACAGGTTCACACCTTCTTGTCATTTACCTGTCCAACTACTTTTAAGGCAGTTTGTGTAAAATAGTAAAATTGCTTTCAGTTCCTTTCCCAAATGGAGCATTTTCAGGAGAAAAGAGGGTTAAATCATCAAGAACACTGAATATGTTTGTCTCTCCCCCCCAAAAAATTTAAAAATCACTCTATGTTTTAGTAGAAAGACTTTGGTAGAACAACTTGCATGTTTTACTAAAGGAATGGTATTAAATCCATACTTTCAGGCTCTGATAATGTCACCGTAAATGAGCTTCAAAAGAAACAGTTAATAATGGTCAACACAAGGAACAAGGTAAAACAGAACTCAAGAGCATTTGCTGCCTTGGTGTCTGTTTCTCTCAGGAGCAATGTTATTACTGTTGAATAACCTAGCTAACATTACATTGCTCATCAAGATGCAGTTCGTGTAAATAAATCCTGCACACGAGATAGAAGATGAGCTCATGTGAGCAATAAACAATGCTGATTTAAGAAACTTTTGTTATTTTCAATGTTCAAAGTATTCCCTTCCCACTTAAGGAACTTCTTAAGCTTTTCCACAGAGAACAAGGACAATTCCAGTCCAGCAGTCAACACCTGACAGCAGTGTAAAGGCAGACTATAGTCAGCATCAGACCAGAGCAGGTGGGATAGAGATTTTGGCCTCTCACAGATCATAAAATCCTCTTAAGCACCAGTTTTGCAGTTTCTGAGCCCTTTCTTTTTTCCCATTATTCTCCTCCTTTGAGCACAAGATTAAATGCCCAGCAAAATTAAGGGTTTGGATTTGTCTTTTTCCAATAGGAAAATATTTCATTGGAAAATTCCAGAGCAGCTTAACCCTCAGCTATTGAAGGTGAGATATTTTGGTAGTTCAAAGATTGATTTTCCCTATCATATTGTCTGTAATTAAGCATAATCAATGACTCACACTTAAATACCCCAGTGAATTGCATTTCCAAGTGCTTTCTATTAATACTGTATATGCAGTAATAGATTTTCGATGGCAAAGAGTACATTGCTTCTAAAAAGAACCCCTATTAGTCAAACCAATACACAATAAGGTGATTTTTTTCTAAACAAAGCCAAATTTGACAATCAACTCCTTTTCCAAATTCTTCAACCTTTATACATAACACAACAAAACGCTCAAAAAAAGATAAGAACAAAAGAGAAGAAAATTTCTCTCTGGGGTCAGAGTAAACCTGCAATGGAGTTTTTTCCTGATGCAGGGGAAAGAAGGGGAGTTATGGTATTAGTCATCAGAGCTTGAAATTCCTTCCAAAAGCTGTGAGTATGCATCAGCCATAGAAATAGTCAGGAGACAGAGCTGGCTTTCAGACTGTGGCATACTATTATTACAACATAATAATTATCATTATTTTGAGGAAGGCTTGACTGTAAGGAGAACATAAAGGCAGCACAGGCTGTGAGACCAATAAAAATAGAGCTGAGAGGAATAGATTATATCTCACAGCTGGTTTATTGATATTTATGTCACAACAGCCAACAGGAACTCCCTCAAATGGTCCTCCTAATATTAATGTACCACTCTAAAACACAGTACTTCAGGTAGTAACAGTGGCTATAAATAGCAGGTTTCAAGCCCTCCCAGCCAATTCAGAGCTTCACGACACAATTAACAAACCTCTTCCCCAGGTGCCACTGCACATTTACAAGGTCTCAAAGTGCCACTGCAGAGGAGCTGCTGATAGTTGCTGGTGTGGTACTCAAAGCACTTTCTCTAGAGTCAGCAGGTTTGTTCTATTTCTAAACCTGAAGTTTTTTTAAAGTCTCATCATTCATTTTTCCTTCTCCTTGCAAAGATTTTAAGGCCCTGCTGCCAAGATTTCTACACATAAGGTATAAAAGCTACCAATAGAAAATGAGAAACTGGAGAAAAAAAATAGTCTGCTTATGATGGTTGAGGCTGACTGAATCAATGAAACAATGAATGTATAAAATACATCCTTTCCTTTAAGGGTCACTGATTTATCTCATGGTCATATCTTTTTAGTAGTAATTCAATGTTTTATTCTCTTACCTGGCAGAGGGGTTGGTGGATCCTTTTCATGATCCTAAAGTGCCACTAGTTCTCCATCCTCTGACTAGACAAATCTTATTCAACAATAGACTAGTCCAATGCCTTGGACTCCATTCCTTGTGTCCTTTCTATTGACCGGTGAAATCTATACCCATTTACATGGCCAGAATTGTTTAATTTACCCATCTATGACTTGCAGGAAGGGGCAGAGGCCTCCTCAGTGATCTCACTGCAGGCCCAGAGCTGGGAGGAGTGGCCAACACCCCCGAGAGCTGGGCAGCCCTTCAGAAGGGCCCTGACAGGCTGGAGGGATGGGCAGAGGAATGGTCTGGAATTCAGAAAAGGCAAATGCAGGCTCCTGCACTGGGGAAGGACCAGCCCAGGCACCAGCACAGGCTGGGGGTGCCCTGCTGGAAAGCAGCTCTGCAGAGAAGGGCCTGGGGGTCCATGGACAATGAGCTGTCCATGAGCCAGCAGGGCCCTGGGGCCAAGAGGGCCAATGGGATCCTGGGGTGCATTAGGGACAGCAGTGCCAGCAGGGCAGGGAGGTGACCCTGCCCCTCCACCCAGCCCCAGTGAGGCGTGTCTGGAGGGCTGTGTCCAGTTCTGGGCTCCTCTGGACAAGAGAGACAGAGATTCCTGGAGCAGATCCAGTGAAGGGAAACAAGGATGAAGAGATTGGAACATCTCTCTTATGAGGAAAGTCTGAGGGAGCTGGGCCTGCTCAGCCTCGAGAAGAGACAACTGAGGAAAGCCCATCACTGTTTAAAAGTATCTGCAGGGGAGGTGCCAAGAGGATGGAGCCTTTTGGAGGCTCTTTTCTGTGATGCTGAGCAATAGGAACAGAGGCAGAAATTGATGCACAGGAAGCTCCACGTGAACATGAGGAAGAACTTCTTCCCTGTGCAGGGTAGGAGCACTGGCACAGATTGCCCAGAGAGGGTGTGGAATCTCCTTCACCGAAGATGTTCAAGAACCACCTGGGCACAATCCTGTGCCAGGTGCTCTGGGATGGCCCTGCTTGAGCAGGGAGGGAGGTTGGACCAGATGACCCCACTGTGGTCCCTTCCCATCTGACCCATTCTGTAATTCTATGACAGCCTTGATGAGATTATTAATAAGCACTGAAACACTTTGAATTAGATTTCTCTCTAAGCTTCTATGTCCCAGACATGTGACAGCAGCCAGTTACCAGATTAAAATGCACCGTACCCAAAACTAAATATTTCCTTTCAGGATTTTTTCTGCCATTACATAACTCAATGTAACTCAGTATTATGCTACAGACTGGCTGATAGCCAGCATCAATCTATTTTACCTGACTAGCAAGAAATGTCCCAGGAGGGGACACCTACAAACTTGTCACTGTGGTTCTGACAGCCAATTTCTCATATCTTACATTAAGAAAATAGCATCTTTAACAAGACTATTTTGAATATGATCTCAGAAGTACAAGAGGCTGCCTTTCCTATGGAGTTTCCATCAAGCTATTGGAGTTTATTGTTAGGTATGTGATCAACTCAGAACTATTCCAGTATTACTCAAAGCAAAACAGTATAGATTCTTTAATTAGTCACCTGCATGCCTCACTAGGGAGCACAGAACACCCACACCTCCTGCACCATGCCAGCCTCCTGTTGTCAGCCAATTTTCATAATGGCAAACAAAGTTCACCATCCAAAGAAGCTTAGACACAAGACCAAGTACAATTCAGTTTCAGTTTCATCCTTGGTTTACTTAAGGAGCCCTCACACTGCCCACATGATTACCAAGGTGTATTTCTATTCAGGGTTCAATGAATCAAATGTATGTGTTTTACATAGATGCCCATATTACTGAACAGATAATTAGTTCTGCTCTCACAGCTTGTGGCACTTTTCTGCTTCTTCTGCAACCCCAAGCTGGAAGGCACCTGATCATTTTCTCTGTGGAAATGGCTGGATATCCTTGTGCTAGAGCTCATGTCATGGCATTAGAGCATGGGAGAGCATTAAGCAAGAATTAAGAAATTGAAATCCTAGACTTCTGGTTTAGTACAGCTGTATTTACAAATGGGCAAAGAGTAGTTTTCAAAAACTATAGATTTTGGTCAAAAGGGTCTGGCCTGAATGTCACAGCCCATCTAACCTCAAGTTTCTGCAAAAGAGGACTAAGTTGTTTAAAGGGGAGATTCCAAAACCTCTTTAACATCATCTAAAGGACTTTTTTTTGTTTTAGTGTCATATAAATGTCTTAGTGTCAAACACAAAAATATGTTTATCAATTGTTTTAGAGGTTGTCTTCAAAAATAAAAAAGTTTATTCAAGAAATGTATCAAGCATGGAAAACATTTTGTGTTTTGCAAAGGTAAAAGCAACTACAAGGAAAACCAACAGTGTCAACACTAGGACCCTTGTAAATGCTATGAAAGCATAACTTACCCGAGAAAATTCCAGCCACCGATACTGAAAGCGTCTACTGAGGTTAAATAACCTTGAATAAACCATCCTCCATACCAGGTAATTGGCAAGAGTCCTGTTAAATCAGGCATATTTTTATCAGACATGTAAACACATATGATGTACCACAAAGCACTTACAGAAATAGCTCCCCAAACATTTTATCCCAATGGTGGAAACTTCACCTAAAAAATTAATGAGTGATGGCCAAATTGATAAATCCCAATTACATGGAAGAATCTGTATGATTGCAGCCATTTAATATATAATTGCCCCATAATAACCATCTGCTAGGGATAATTTATAACAGGTCCATCACCTAGTATGTAATTTTTAGGTAATGTTTTTTTTCAAAAGGCAGCTTTGATTTTCCTTAGAAGTGGCAAGAACTGTGTTATAATAAGGGTTGCATCAAAGTTCTATCCAGAGATTAACTGTTTTTTTCTTTTGTAGATCAAAGTGAATGCTATCTTCCCTCATTATTAGGGCATATAAATGGTAACAGAATAGATAAGAGTCCATCCCATATACACTCTCATTATCTCATATTTGTAACTTTCATTAGAAAATTATCAATATGCTTTGAAAACTTCTACTATTCACAAAGTTATTAAAGTATTACCATTCCTATTTTGTCAGATGGATAATTGAAATACCAAAAAAAGAGAAGTACCAGTAACAAAAATCTTCTAAGAATTTAGGCTGAGAGATCAAGGAAGAGCTTGTTTAAAATTCCCAGGAGATCTGGCATCCATGCCCCTTTTCTAAAACTTTGGGCACCTGACTGGAGGATTTATCCAGCCTAGATTGAGATCTCTCCATGTTCAGCAGTGGCTGTATCAGCTAAAGGTGCATTCTGAAATCCACAATTCAACCTCAAACAGTCTCAAAACATGTCCAACATGACCTACACTTAATATTCTCACCTTCTTTTATACATGACACTTTTCAAGGACAGTCATTGCTTCAAAACCAGGATATGCAAATGTTATTTGTTTCCCACTGGGATATACATAACATTTTTGACAGGCCATAGACTTCTCTGTGAATAGGAAAATGGCTTCTATGCAACCAAGGGTGCTATTATGGGCTGTCTGAACAACTCCCCCATCTCTAAAATCCCATTTCTGCAATCTCCTGTTGCCATAAGTGTGGGGCAATTGCTGCAGTGTCACCCCATTAGAGACACATCACTTCACTCAGAGACACATCCCAAGCAGCTCCCTCCTCTGAATCATAACAGCTTGGGAACACACTTTGTGGGCATGCTGTCTTGACAGCAGCATTTGCTTGAGACATAACTTTGGTTTTGCCTCTAACCAAGCTCCAGTCCACCCACACAAAGCCTTCACCTCAAGATGTGTTGTTGCATCTCTCACACTGGGTATATTCCCTCTTTTAGTACACAGATATATTCTATACTGCACCTAAATGCCCACAATAATCGTAAAACATATCTGAAAAAGATTGTTTAGCATGCAACATGTACATTTATAAGATAGCACAAGTCACAAAAGCCAAAATAGATAATCACACCATTTTAGGATAATGTTGAGGATCATTAAAAATTCATTTCAACCTAAGAAACGCCACAAAGTTTAGACTTTTCCCTTAAGTTTCTGACAATGTGGAATTTTCTCATTCAATAATGACAAGTGAAGCACCCTAAAAGCTCTCAGCTCTCATTGTTTTGGTAAATTACTCAAACTCCAGAAACCTCACAACAATCTGCCTCAGATATTTCAGCAGAGCTGAAGAATATCCAGCTGTAGCAACTTCTGCAGCATTTATACAAATCTCACAGATGAAAATGTTAAAGATTTGCTTCCAATCAAAAGCCTTAGGTAAAATCCTTAGCTAAATAAATCACTATCACACACCGATTACGTATTACAATTTGGTACTTACTCACAAAACCAAAATCAATTCTGTCTTCTGTGTACTTGTTTTCACACAGCAATGTTTGTCCTTACATTTGAGTTGGGGAACCTCTCTCAAAATGGTAATGAGTGATAGACTGAAATTTATAAAAGGGGTCTCAAAAGGTGTCTTATTGAAAGACAGTAATATCAACAAGAATTCAGAAATGTTTGTGTCAGGTATAAGTAATGAAGGCGGGTGACAGTTGCAGGAAATATAATTAATTGAGGATTTTTTTAATTTGGGAAGGAAAAGGCTGACACATGCTAAGACCAAGCTGTCTGATGAGGCAGTAATAATTCCAGATTGTAACCACAACAGAATCCACAATGCATTAAACAGGGAGGTTCCACTTAACACTTATGAATCGGGTAGGAAACAGGTGGAAAGGTTGAGGGGGTTTGTTGTCATGTGTTTGAAGTCCAGTGTGCTTTAGTTTGTTTTTCAAAACAAAATAAAATATTAATTTATCTGAATTTGTTTACCTATTTGGGGAATGATTATTTTACATTTCGGGCTAACTGTGCAAACTTCAAATAATTCTATTCTCTTCAATTGGCTTAAAAACTAACACTTTTTGCTGATAAAGTGCAGATCTATAGTGCAGATCTTGGGATGATTTTCATCCTAGTTTCACAAATAAGTTCACTGAGGCTCAAAGAAGTTCATCTCTACAGATCGAGCAAAATCCAGTACAAAAATAAAACATAAAAATCCTCTGCTCTTTCAGTGAGACCAGACTATTTGTTGTTGTAACCTCTCAGAAGAGTACACTCTATTTTAACTTCCTGTTAAATGCCTCTTGCAGAAAGTGTAGGCTCACTTTTAACCAGTATGACCCTTATTATGACACACTCCCAAAGGAAGTGGTAAAGAGCCTGTTTGCTGGGACAGTTAAAATTATACCAGTACTTATGAATATTTACTAAAGCACTTTCTGTCCTGTCTGCGAATAAAGTAGGTTGCTCATGTAAAATTCTGTGAGTTTGCGATATTTTAATCAACAGACATGGTAGCAATTAAAGAGGACAGATTTAATATGAGATAGGTGGAAAAATTAATTGACATTTTAAGAAAAAGATCTCTCACAAATTTTAGATCTGTTTGAAAATTCTATTCAGAATTGAGTCACGAATCAAATTAAAAGTACTGAAAAACTTTTGCCTCTATTGCTAGAGGCACTAATTCAAGGCAAATTATTGTAACTTCTCTGATTTTTCAGACACAGACTAAGACCAGAAAAGAAATCCAGTGCCTCTCTCCATCTCTGAAGAAAATTCCCATATCGCAAAAATATGGGAAGGTAACACAAGGGAAAAGGGGCCTGCAAGAAAGCTGGAGAGGGACATTTTACAAGGACCTATAGTGAAAGACAAGGGGAACTGGCTTTAGACTGAAAAAGGACAGATTTATCATCTGTTAGGAGGAAATTCTTTGCTGTGAGGGAGATGAGGCACTGAACAAGTTGTCCAAGTTGAAGCTGTGGATGCCCCATCCCTGGAAGTGCTCAAGGCCAGGCTGCCCTTGCCTTACGAGTGGGTCAGCACAATGGGGCTCTGAGCAACCCAGCCTGTGTGAGTGCCTGTGGCAGGGCTGCTGCAACAAGGGAATCTGTAGGGTGCCTTCCAATCCAAACCATTCCATGATTCTATTAAACTAATTATGCATTCTGAGATCTATGAGAATGATAAAGCTGCTTCTTTCAACAGCTGCAAAGATCTCCAGAAAGGGTGGATTTAGAGTATCCTATTTATGGCTCCCATAAAGCACCAGTGCACCAGTAACAGGGAAGGGATATAAGCTCCTAATTAGTGCCCGCACAGCTGTCTCCCCCTTCACATGGCACAGCTGTACTGGAGCTCTGCCATGGCTCATTTACATCACAGCTACATACACAGTCCTCTTCTTCCTCTAATAGAGATAAACCCCATAAAAATGAATTAGTACACCAAAAAGCTGAAGGAATCCCTAAAGACCTCTTACAAAGGTGTGACTCACTTCAGCACCTGACATGACTAAGGCTGGCTATCCCCAAGCTGGTGGAAACTCCTGCAGGCCAGTGCTGAGCTACTTGGGCAGCTCACCATGGAGAGCCCAGCTCCTGGGCTGGAGTCACAGCAGTGCCCAGGCCTGGGGACTTCAGACTGACCTCTGGACACTGCTGCGCCTATTTGAAGCTCCACATAGAAACTTGATTATATGCAGTTAAGGAAAATTCTGCTAAACTCATGCTACACCATGTTAATGTGCTCTCTTCTAGTAATACTGCCCCGTGAATGATTTCACAATTCAAGATTGCTCAGCAGGTTCTCTGAGGGAGAAATTTTTAATACAAGCATTGTGAGTCTGTACAACTTTCCACCTCCAACACAAATTGCTTCTGTAGCCAGACTTAATTTTCACTTCATTCTTTCCTCCACCTGAAACAAACTACATGAAATACTTCACCAGATCACTGTGTAAAATACTGGGGCATGAGCCATCTTTTTGTGACACTTTAAATAGTACCCAGGCTAGCAGGGTGCTCATTCAGGAAGAGGACACACAAGGCACTTGAATAAAAGTATAACTTAGGGATAGCCTTGTAACTGAAAAGAATATGAACTTGGTGAAAAGTACCTGCTTTTCCTAATGACATTCCATCTCCTGAGATGATGAGAAGATAATTTCCATTATGAACACTGAAGCAAATCTAAAATTTTGAAATGTTTTTTTAGGAATTTCAGGTCTAGATATTTACAGTAACAAATCAAATTCATGTTGTTTACAATAAATAAGTCTTTACAATGTCATATGGAGAATAACAAATGAGATTACCTAAAAGAAAATATCCTTGTTAAGCTTTCACAGTTCACCCTACAGGGAAATGCTGAGACCTCATTGTTCGGAGTCCACATTGAGATATTTCCTAATTTTCTCAGGCCAGATAGCAAGGTTACCTCTGGAGCAGACTCTGACATTTTAAGTAATGGACATTATCACCTAATAGATAAACATGATCTTGGTTATCAGGCCTGGGCTGTTTGGATACATTTCACACACAAGAATTTGAAGCCTGCTTGGGTTCAGTTTAGCACTATTTGCCATTTCTAACGTTTTATGATGCCAATTTCTTAGGATAAGACTGGGCAGAAAATGCTTAAGCCATTAACACCAATAAAATATGCAGTGTGAATATAATGGAACTGGTTTTGCTCACCCTCTCCCCGTGACCTGTGAGGTCAGAAACCTGGTCTTGGGCTTTGCTAAAGACAGGCATTGCAATTATTTCTGGTCTTACTCCAGCCTCCTTCTGCCACGACACACAGGCTGGCTTAAATTCTCTTGAATACTCAGATTTTCCTTTAATAAGAAACTAATGGAAAAAGTCTCCAAGTATTTACTCTGTAGTTACAAAATATATTTGCATCTAAGTGTGTTTTTATGCAGAAAATAACTAATTTCCTGTTATCTTGCCAGATATGCATCCTCTAAATCACACATTTATACCCACGGATGTAACAAACTTTGAGTTAGAAAGCAGAGACAGCCCAAATAATTTTTAAAGATAGATTAATATTGGCAGCAGTAATGCTACTTATCTGAATCTTTTTAAAGAAAGGATTTTGATGATCTGTAGGCAAATCAGTAATTTTTATTTTTCTAATTTTTTTTTGTTCTATTTTTACAGGTACTAAGAACTAATGTAAGCATTACATCACTAGTGACAGAGAGAGACAATATAAGAATAATCTTTGTCCTTTTTTTCCTGAAATGCATTTGGTTGTGGCCATACTGTACAATCAGCACAGATTGATATTTGGAGACAACATCTTAACAAAATCTATTTTCAAGTTCAGTAACATGCCTCAGAGACCAAATTATCACTGAAATCCCTTAGATGTCATCAGTAAGGATGCTTCAAGTGGGATGTCACTTTTTCATTACTGCCCAAAGCTGTCTTGCTTCCCTGTACAAAGCACATCTACTGTGTTTAATCTGAGCTACCTGCATTTTACAACTATATTCTACAGGAGTAAAGGATTTCACAAGATACAAGACCCTATAAAAGTAAGAGATGCTGAATGCTTCTGGAAAGAGCAGCTTTACTGCAACCTGTGTTAGCCATAGAAGAAATGTGTTGAAACTGAAAATTCTCCTGCTGTGCACAAGGTAATATCTAAATCCTCATTCAGACAAAACCAAACAGACTGTTTGCCTGGAGACTTGATTCCAAGAATAGCTGAAACTCACAAAAAAAAATAGAAAAAGCCCAGCATTTGATGTCCCCTTACAAGTGTGAGTGAAACCATCATAGGATCCTTACTTTTTCCTTTCATTTTCTAGTATCCTGAATAAATCTTTGAAGTACTGGGGAACACGGACAATCACATTTTCTGAAGGACCTATATCTTTAAGCTCAGGATAGAGTTTGGTGTCAATCACCTTCTTGATGTATCCCAGCCAGTCAAACTGCAATGACAAAGAGAAGGCTGGTTAAAGCAGATTATGGAAGAGAAATGATTTTTTAACTAAGTTACAACTTTAAAACTAATGGTTTCAATGCTTTACTTATTAAAAACTTAGAAACTATTGCACTTTGTCATTACATATGTTTTCAGTCCTCATTAAAGTTGGAACTATATTTAAAAGAACATACTCTCCAAATGAGCACACACATTCCTAATGATACTTCTTTAACATGCTTCTCTGAACACTAAAGACAGTTTTAATTATACAAGTCAGATATTAAAAAAAAAAAATCAGTTCTCCCCAACCAACCTGTGGAATCATGGCACTAAGCTCTGATATGTTCATTTTATTGTACATCACTTCACTTGTTCGGTTTTCATATGGAATCATGATCTGGTGAAGAGAAAAAAATGCACAAAACCATCAAAACAAGGTTTATCTTGCAGGGACTCTTACATCATTACCATCCTTCATAATCCCAGTGCAGAAATATCTCACCACCTCTTTTCCAAGCATTTATGGCATTAACCTCTGTTTCTGAGGATTGCATTTAACTGGAAGAAATGGAACATGGTTCCTTTTATGTTTAACTTATTGCTGGGAAATTTAATGAGCTGCAAGTCTTCTTTGGACTTTAGACTGATTTAGCTCTATTATGCTAAGGAAAGACATGCTAATACATAAGAGATAAAAGTACACCTTGAGCATTAATATTTATCATTCCTTCCTATCCAGTAGAAGCCAACCTCAGATTTAACAGGTCAAATCTGAGATAGGTGTATCTTCATAACTAGAGGTGCATATCATGAAACAGTCTTTGAATGTTTTCTTCCTAGGGATTTACTCCACCTGGGGGAAGAGCCAGATACACACAAGTTTCTCCCCATTTCACCCCATCATCCTGATTTCCATAGCAGGAAACCTGAGTATATAGGCCAGACATGAATAAAGCATTCCCCAACCAGGCCTCTCATCTGTATGACCAGAGGAGATGGATCTCAAGTTCCTCTGCAGCCTCCAAGGATACAGCAAAAGAAATCCTAATATGAAGCAAGTCCTTTTATAACTGACAAGAAGGACATGCAGACTCCGAGACACCCCTGTGGTTCATAATAGTAAACCAAACAAAGTACAAGATATAGCTTAAACTTTTCTCAGTGTTCAAGAGAAACAGAAATTCCTAATGGCAATTCCAGCCTTGCTGTAAGGTAAATCCTATACAGCAGGCTGCATGCTGGGCAGTCTAAAGGACAGAGATTGACACCAGACTAACCAGACAGCTGGCACTTCTCCAAACAAAAATCTCCAGTAAGTGTTTATGGTTTTAGTATTGCTCAAGCCATAGGGGAAAAAATTGTTTTCTTTTTCCTTTCTGCAAATTTCACTTATCTGAAAAATCTTTAAACACTTCTTGAAGCCATTTACTCCCTTCCCCTCAAATCCTTCCTTCTAGCTCCAGTGATTCAAACTTAATAAAAAAATCTTCCTTGTACACAAGATCTCTCAAAGCATGCCACTCCTTCCTATATCCAAAGTATTCTTGCTGCCTCCTCCTGAGCACAGAAATTCTCCATTTCATATCTTTACTTGAAAAAATGCAGAGGATCACTGGATACAGTAAAATCTCCAGTGACAAACAGGACTACCTCCATCACAGTAAGATGTTTATATAATCATTATGTTTATTAGGGTTTATGCAACAATTCATGTCCATTGACTCATGCCTAATTTCTGGACAGATGTTAGGAGGATTATTCTTACTAAAAGAACCTGTAAGCAAGCATGGCTTGTTGCATAATGATGTGCATTACTGATGCTGAGGGTTGTTACATGATCCATGTCATCTTACATGCCAGCTTCCCTCACATACTTTGGGGATTTATGCTCTGTAAGACACTTGTTAAGGAAAGCATTAAAGCTACCAGAGCTAAGGATACATCTTCTTATGCCATCACTGATAAACAGGACAAATATGTACTGTTTTTCAAGTATGCTGGGTCACAAGGAAGTATTTGTGCATTAGTCCATCCATGCTAAGTAACTGAAAATTAATATTGGGCTTGGCTTAGACGTTTAACAAAATTTCATCCCTTTCAGCAGAGAGATGGAAACACTGATTGGCTGCTATTGTGGGTGGCTCTCACTTCTGTACAAACACAGCATCAAGAAGCATCCTGTAGACTGCAAGAGCAGGATCCAGATAGAAGACATCTGCTGCATCACCTGTCCCATGCAACAGGATTTTCTGCTAAGAGGAGACCAGCATTTCACAGGGATAGCTGCTTTCCTTGCCAATATGAAGGAAACTCAGCTCAGCTGGCAGTTCTGCAAACCAGCATCAAGTCAGTACCCTTACTTTTTGTGGTTTCCCAACCACAAAGGGTTGTGACCACTGAGGCCAACCCTTCTCTCTAGTTTTAGTAGAGGTTGAAATGATAATGAACTTGCCACTCCCATGAGTGGGGTTCCTGTAGTGTATTCCTGTAGTAGCCACGCTGAAACAGAGATATGGAGAAGCAAAAACACTCCTTCAAAACACTCCTTTATCCTGTGGCATAAATTAAATTCCTTGCAAAAATGTCACCAAGGAAATATCAGGACCAGGTACCAGTTTTAAATGCACCTAGCTTTACTAAATTCTGTTGGTCCCCTAAATTAAAACATCCTCTCTCCCAGACTACTTCATGAAAACACTTCAGAAGCTAAGGGTGGTACTGTTGTAAACACCACCTCTCACCACCAAGATCCAATATCCCACCTAAGTCTTGCACTGCTTTTAGACACTTACACAGAGAATCAGGCCAGTCTGCTTCTTAAACAACAGAGATGTGTATTCTCAACACAGGTGCATGGCAGGAGCTGAGATCGTACACAGCTTCAAAATTATAGAATCATTTAGGTTGGAAAATACATGTAAGATCTTGAGTTATGTCATATTTTTCCAGCTGCCCAGTGGGTACCAGTGAATTGGTGTAGATGCACTTCAGCTGGGATATTGATCATCATCACCTTTTTGGAAGGAGAAGCCCTAATTCCTATGGTGCCATCCTCAGGCACTTCCACAGTTTCTAACACATCAACAGCCCCTGTATCTCTGTTGCCATGTGGATCTCCATCCCCACCTCCACTGAGATGGCAGACCAAAGGACCTTGCTAATACACCCTCCCTTAAACATTGCCATGCCACCCCCAGCCTTGCCTCTGGTCAGCCTGGCTGACATTACCATTTAAAACACCAAGGGTATTTGGCTAAGGTTTTCCCCCTGACATAAAATAAAATTAACAGTTTAGAAATTAACTAAGGGAGAAATATTATTCATCCTTTCTTCATCAGGATCTCTTCCTTTCCTTCTGCTTCTAAAATCCCTTTGCTAACGCTGTTGATACAATGGCTTTTCATTTCAAGAAAGCATTATATTGGATTACCAACCTCTGCTATTTTAACTTCCAGTTTTAGAACTGATTTCATATCAGATTCAGCTCGGGAGGCATTTGCACCCAGCAGCACTGCTGTATCAACCATGAACTTCAAAAAGGCATCTCGGTACTGTAAAGAAGGAGAAAGACTGAGATGACAACAGGATTTGCTCTTGAACAGAGTTACAGCAGCAGACCAGAACTGCCCAGCTATAGGAAGGGGTATATCACTTTCATGTCAAGGTTGTGCTTTCCTTACCTTGAGTGCCAAGCAAGGTAAAAAAGAGAAATAACACTGTAAAAATACCGTGCATGACAGAGACAACTGCTGTGGTTCAGAGAGTACAAGTCTCAGGAAATGCAAATGACAGTTCTGGATTAGACTGACAACTTTCAGCTCTTACAAATGGATTAGACAATGTGTAAAAGTGTACACCAGTATTTTAGGCCAACTAATACAGTAACCATCATGGGACAGAAGTACTTGTATGCAAGTGCAAGCTTCATTTAGGAAACTTTGCAAGAGTATTTGATAGAAGTGGAGTTTTCTGCTAGGTACCCTGCAAAACCCAAATCCAAATAAAGCACAAAACCCTTTCTCAGTTTGGAGCTCAACCAAACAAAACAAACAGTTAAAGAGATGAGGGGGAAATGGTGGCTCTATTATCCAGCTGACAATACTTACAGATTTGGCTTCTGTGGTATTTTCTAGGTAATCCTCTCGAGATGACAGAGAGAGGCTTGCTTGATCAAGCTGTTAAAAACAACACAAAGTAACATTTAACTGGTAAATTCATCAGATTCAAAGACAAACTGACAAGAAGCTTGGGAAGGGTTCATGTTTTTCTGACAATTACAGTAGTTGTGTGCAAATACCTAACATATAAAACACTGCACCAGTCTGAGTTGGACAAGATTTCAAAACAGGAAAATGCTATGCTGTGCGGACAGGTATTAACTAAATCACATTACTGTGATCTAGGGGGCCTAAGATGACCCCTGCAATAGCTGAGCCACCTAAAGAAAAGAATCACACATGTGATTTAGGTGTTTAAAACAGCTACATCAATGAGTAGGAAATGCAAAAGGACTGGGTCTACAGGATCAAACCCCTGGTTCTGATGACCATGCGTCCATCCTACGTCTATTTCAGGGGTACAAGAGTGAGCTTGGGATCACACCAATCTAGTGTATGCACCAAATGCCCCTGAGGTGCTGGAGCATGAGAGCTGCTGTCTGTTTGGGAGGCATCATCAGGTTTCTGTGACTGAAACTGAGGTTACATTTTGAGCTGCACCCTAGACCAGCACTGGGGGCTGTACTCAGTCTCTTTAAAAGATGAACTGGAACTGAAGTGCCTACCTGCCAGGATTGCATGCACAGGATATTGTTATGTCCCCAGCACTTTAGGTAAAGGTGTCTTGTAGTCCAGATCTTTGGCCTTCACTTACCTTTTTCATCTACACATGGATCAGATTTCTTGGTCTACATTCACCCTAATATTGGAATTAGGCCTGAAAGCTTGAGATTTGCATTTAGTGTCTTGAGTGAAACATCTACATGGGAATATTTGCACATAGTTTCATTTGAAAGATAGGAATTTTCCTAACCAGGAAAAACTCACTATGCAGCACATATTTTATAATAATAACTAGGAACTGAGATTTCCCAGAACTTTTCAATGTGATCAAGTTAGGTTATGGTATGGAAGCCAAAGCTGAAAACTTCCACTAACCAGCTTCCAAACTCTGAATGAGATACTGATTGGAGCAGAAACAACTTCTTAGATGTTCTAAATATTTTTGGTTTGATGCTGCAATTGTTTTTAAAAGATAAGTCTAGTGACACTATACTGTATTTATTCATAAAATTCATATAAGTCTTATTTAATCTAAATACTTTAGGTTAAGTGATTTATATTTCACATTTTCTACATGTGGAAAATAAATAAAACTTAGAATTTAAAGTGAATGAATAAATGTAATCTTTTCCTCTACAAAACAAACCATCCTCAGAAAGGAGTAATTGTGATGCTCAGTGCAATCCTCATTCTTTGAAAAACAGCATAACTTTCTTTTCTCAGCACAATGATGCAAAAAGAATATACTCTTATGCTTTTTGTACATGTGTCTTTGCAATAGTTAACTTCAGATTATTTGGGGAATTTCAATTATGTGACTGTTACATTAAATGCTCATTTAAATTCTGTGGTCTTAAGAATTAGATTTGACAGCACATTAAACCAAAAGAGCACAAATATGAGAAATAAACAAAAAATGTTAACCAACAGCTTCAGCACTCATGAAAAAAAAAGAAAAAAGATCATGTTGAATGCTGAACAAAGTTTTATTTGGAGTTTCCACTTCTTTTATGACCCATTGATGATTTTGCAATGCTGAACAAAAAGAATTTTGCAATAAAGCCCTTTTTCAAGCAGATTGAAATACTGTGTGGTACATCTACACCCCAGGGAATTTGTTAAAACATGGACAAAGTAGTGCACTGGCTGATGCATTCTGCAGATCAAGGTCCTAATCAAACTAACATCACAACACCCTACAGAATAATACATCACTCATAGAATGTTGTGCTTCACATAGATATTTAATTCCTGGGTGCCCCTAAGCATAGAGAGTGAAGGTGCTGCTGCTTGTAAATCATTTCCAAGAGACCAGCAGTGAGGGTGTCCCTGCCCAGCCATTTGCTGCCAGGTGACTTGAACTGAAATGTTATGACAGGAGACACTCAGATAAACATCTCCCTGATTATACAGCTTCAGTTCTTTTGAGTGAGTCTCCAGCTGAAGAAAAACTGACAGGAGCTAAACAGCATCATAGCAGAATGACATCTTTAATACAGCAAACTGTTGATTTGCTGTTGATTATCCTGGAAAATGTCCTAGAGATGAGAGAAAGTTACCCTTTAACTTTATGCCACTTAAATGCCTCAGTCAAAAGACACAATAAAGAAGTGACTTAGAACTGACATCCACTCCAGTACCACCACAGTCCCTAAATGCAATGTATTCTTGACTACATTCCTACAGCTAGCCAAGATGCCAGCAAAATAAGGATCTTAAATCCTTTTCTTGCTGTGATGAATGCCATCATAACTTTCTTATTTGTTCCTTCTCTCTTGCCTTCAGGAACTATTTTCTTGTAGCCGTGGAGGGAAAGTCTGCTCTGGCTTCTCATCTGAAGCTCTTAAACAACAATGCATTTGGCCCAGGCATTCAGTCTTGTCACAGTTATACAATTTTATCTGGGACTCAGTCTTGCCACAGTTATACAATTTTATCTGGAGTTTTGTTAGACTACAGGGAGACAACATTTCTTGAGTCTTTTTCTTACTAAACTGTTATTTAATGCCATGCACTGTTAAGAGTTCAGTAATGTTTTGGTCTAAAAGCAATTTCAGGAATATTTCAATTGGTCTAAAAGCAATTTCAGGTCTAAAAGCCTTTCAGGAAAAATGTGAATTCTTTTATTTCACGTTTAAAAGCACTTGGGATAAATCTGTGTTGTAAGGTGCTGTATAAGCACCAGATTAAGTGTTTCCATCTCAAGAAAAACAGCTCAAGTTCAAAATATCTGCTACTGATGGACCATTTTTCATCCTCACAGACAAAAAGCCTTCTTCATGCAGCCGATGAGTCATAAAGCAGCACACAGAATTAGATACTGAGTTCTTATTCTCATGCACATAGACCCTGGCTATTGGTCTACTGGGACATTTTTATGGGGTTTTTTCCATTTGAAAGAAGAAAACCTGTACAGAAATACTTTCCAATAGCAAGTGGTTGCTACTGCCTTCTACACTCCCATAAACTGGCACCTACATACATCTGTAAGCCAGTAGATAATAATAACAATAATCAAATGTAAACCTTTGGTATGTAAACGTGTTTAAAAAAAAAGAGACCATAAAACAGCATGCAAAGTAACCTATCAGAGATGCTGTGTTGTACCTTCAGGATGTAGCGGTGGGAGATTTTGTCATCAGCAGCCACATACAAACGGATGAAGACAGAGCTGCTGTATTGGCCACGCAGAGTTGCCAAGGCTTGGACTAGGCTGAACCTCCTTTCTGACCACAGCCCTTCAGGTCCAATATTGGATTCCAGCACAGGCCAGCGGAAGGGTGAATGCTTCAGGATACTTAACAGGGGTTTCACATCGGCTTTTTCAATTTTATCTGAAATGTCAAAGTGTGACAACAATTACATTCCAGACAATTCAAGTCCAGCAGCAGCCACACGAGACAAAGATTTATTGGCACCAATTGATTTCCAGGCAAGGCAATCACAATAGCTGAAACTCAAAGCCTCTGCTCTGCCTGTGAGCACGGCAGCATAGAAGTCCAATCCTGTTTATCTGTATCAAGAATAAGAGAGGCAAGTCAGTGCCTTTCCAAAAAGGCAAAGGCTGGAATTAGGTAAATAAAATAAAAAAACCACTCCTTGCTTAGGAACTAGCATAGATATTTCACTAGTTTTAGGGAAATTTGGGGGGTTATTGCTCATAATCAAAGCTAGAGAGCCAATATCTGGACACCAAAGCTGTAGAGCAGGCTATCTCATTTGCTGTCAGTCAGACAGGCCATACTGGAAGAAAGCTGTGCAGAAAATAAATCCTGAAAGAGTCAGAAGGACAAAGGGGACTTCAAAGCCTTATTTCACCTCTGCAGCTACCTAAGAGTAGTGATGTGTTCCAAATTAGTGAACATTATCTTACAGCAGCTTTTACAAGCTGAGGGAAAGCACTCTGCAAACATGGCTAACTTGCTTGGCATGCAGATACCAAAGCTAAAGAGTCCAGGGCTGTCTATACCCAGCCCTGGGGTAGTGTTTTGATTAAACAGATTTAGAGAAATGTAGAAGGTGATGAGCAACAGGCTCTTGAAAATATCAATATGAGAATTTCATCAGAGGGTTCTTCTGATTTAATAACCCCAGGTACTAACCCCACAAGCCTGGGGCACAGTTTAACTTCCTTTTGCACAGATAAATATCTCTTCACACTTCTGACAAGCAGGGGTTTCTCTAAAACTGACTTGTGCCTGAGTGTACCTCAGTCTCAAATCACAGCTTTAAATGTGCAAAAGACCCTAAACCCCAGCTGAATCCATATCAGCAAAATCCATGCATCTGCACATAGCTTCACAGAGCTCTGCAGAGAGACAAAAAGCCTGCCTTTATAAATGCAGGGGATGCATCTATGCCCTCCTCAAATCAATCTACTTACCCTCATTCATGCAAGATGCATAAAGGATCTTGGCCTTCTGTACAGCTTCACTGTCTCGTCTTTTGCTGATGGGTTTCTCTAGCAATGCTGAAAAAACAAGTCATTTTTTTCAATACTTTGGAAGATGTAGACATTGTTTGCCTGTTTCAGCACTGGCTTTAACCATAGGATTTATTTGATTAAGTATGAGGCTCCATGTGTACTTTCTTAAGCAGTAGCACAGACATAATTGCACCTTTTTCAATCCCCAACAAAGAAGAATTTTTTATTGGTTTATTTTAAAGAGAACTGATATAAAGCCAAATGACAGATGCAGCTTGTTACTCATCCTCACAACCAGCTACCCTCAGCAAGCTGAGGTGACAGGCAGTTGTGGGGTGGGAACCAACACAAAGACCAGGAAGTCAGGAATTTTTTCAAGTGGCTCAGCTTCTGGTGCTGGTACATTATGAAATCAGGACCTAATGGGGAAGGTTACAGGATCCCAGGAGCAAGCTGTAAATCAGCCACAATGCAGCTGCAGATACAAAGTACTGTGGGTAAATGTAGAGATAGCTGAGCTTCAAGGGATCTGTCAGCTCAGGTGCTGCACAGCACAAGCACTCCCATGGCCAGGAGAAACAGGTAACTCTTGAGCACAGCACAGGAATAGGGCTGGCAAACTCTGTTGGACTCCATCTGGTTTTGCAAGACCCAAGCAGGTCCTGCACAGCCTTACCTTAATGCTACTGGGACCACTGGAAGGAGTGGCTTTGCTGGCATCAAACAGCATTACGTACTCAGCCAGAGCTAAAAAGCCTTGAAAAATTCAAGACTCCCTTCCAAGCCCCAAAGTACCACCCTGGGCTCTGGGTTTCAAATGAGCAGAAGCAGCACAGTGCAAGTGTGCTGAGAAGCATGCCCCACACAAAAGGGGGAACAGAAAACCAGAGTGCCAGAGGCCTGTGAATGCAGAGAACCACTGAGACTCCATAACACCAGCCATGGTGAGACCAAACAGCTCCCACACAGAGCTGGATCAGGATCAAGGCAATGTTATTCCTCTGCAGAGTACAGAAGAGGTGGTGGCACTGCCATCCAAAAGCAGCACTCTCCTGTAAACAGTGACAGGCGCTCACTCTCCAGCCCTGCTCCTTCCACGCCTCTCCAGGGAGGCGGAAGTTGGGTGCGACTGCTGGGTTCTTCAGCTGAGAACAGCCTGGGTTTGCACAGCTTCTCTCAGTATTAGGAGCTCACTGCTTGAGGCAGGATCTTAACGCACTTATTTCCCAAAATTTCCCTAGCCCCCTGAGGAACCAGCCATGCTGTACCTCAGATATTCCCCACCTGAGCTCATGTGAGCACTCAGGGGACCATAATGCAGACCTAGCAATGTTTAATACTTTATTACTCAAGGAATACCATAGTGATGAGCAATGCAACTTTTCTCTCCCTCCAACCCCTTTTCTCTTTAAACAAACAAAAAATCCCATTGCCCAATTCTTTTGCTTGGACCCTTAAGACGTTTAATGAGATTATTCTCTCTTAGTTATGAATAAGATTTTTCCATAAAAATACTTCTGGAGAGGATAGCTTTGGTTTCAAATCCTCAAATATTTCTCAATTTGTTAAATGCAATGTAATACCAATCATCTCTATATATGTTCAGTGTGCACAATTTGTAGCAGCATAATCAGACCTGTTCACATGTTTAAAATGGCATTTTGAAAGAAACTATAAAGGAATCCTCCATAAAACTAAGGATGAAAAACTACCCTCCCATTAAAGCCATTACAATAATTTCTGTCTTTGCCAGTGAGCTGTACAACCATGAAATTTTGAAGCTAATAAAATCCAATGGCTAAAGCTCAAGAGAGAAACAGATTATAAGAGCCAATAAAATCAACTCTACAGATAAAACTGCATCAAATTGTGTTAAAATCAGACCTGGTGTTTACCCATCAAACTATCTCATTAATGTGACATCTACACTACCTCACTACTGCAAAGAGTGAGGTGGGGTAGATGCTGCCAGCTTGCTCAGAATTCTTTTATAAAGACAACTCTCAGTTCTGATAACATAAAATCCAGTGATCAAATATGAAAGACTCAATAAGATGCTTGAATCCTGTGGATACTGAAATAGGGGGTGTTATCCATGGATGGTCTTTAGGCTACAGAGGTTTCCCAGCCTTAATCTCAATTTTTCAGAAAGATTTAGAAGCACAAAACTGGAGCACTGCTCACATCCACATGATTCCTACATTAAGTAGTATAAAATCCAAATACAAGATTTAGAAATTTGCTTCTTATTTAGCTCACAAATATATATGGACTTTACGTGTCCTTGAGTATTTAAATTCTTAAAGATGAATGGCAAGAAAAGGCAAGACCAGCAAGAAAAGGCAAGAAGCACAGCACACTGAACAAAGATATATGTAATCAATTAGTCTGTCTAGAGGTTGCTTATTCATGGAAAGAAAGTCACTACTGTGATTGAAATCAATGTAGGCCCATCAAGCTCTCTTTAAATTAGTGATATTGGGTGCTGTGAGCAGCTTGGCCGCAGCTGCAGGCTCTGACAAACCCACCCAACAGAGCAAATCTGTTTGTGTGGGTCGATGCACGCTGCTCTCTACGGGGCAGCAGCTCAGTCTGCTCTCCCAGGGCTCTGCAAGCTGAACAAACCTGCCCCAGGGCCATCCCACACACCCTGAGCAGTGCTTCACCTCCTGACATGTGACATGGATTTCATCTACAGCAAGGGAAATGCCAGCCAGTGGCACACAGAGAGCAAATTCAGCCCTCTGAAAAAATTCACCTGAACTACACTTGTCTGGGAGAATCGTCTTTCTACTTTAAAAAACTGAAATAGCTTCAGATATTTTCTGTTTTGAGACCAAAATGTAATCAAAACCTATGTTGTCTGTCAAGGGATAGGAAGAGAAAGACCACCAAAGATCAGTTAATGTTGTTTATCATAAGATACCACAGATTTGCTGTTTAGTTTTTTATTTTGTCTTTCCAAGCTCCAACTCATGCCTCACTAAGGAATTGTGTGTATTCATACAAATCCACTGAGAAGTTCAGTCTGATAGGCTTTCCTTAAGCACAGTTTCCTTAAACTGTGACCTAGTTAGGGAGATCAGGGCTACCAACATTTTGACTAGAACAGCTCACTTAGCACTGAGAAGGACATTGAGCTTCTTCTTGGAGCTGTTTTTCTTGCTTGCTTTCTGTTTTCTTGTTTCAAACTAAAAGTTTTAATTCCTTAAAGCAATCTTGCATTTTAGGACACCATTTTTTTTACCTTTAAAGAAGAATTGTTAGGAATAAATAGTTTTGATCAGATTAGGAAATACACATCACTCCAACAAAATCTACAGAGGTTAAAAAGAAACCACAATCTAAGCTGATTTCCAGGCATCTGAAAAATCACAGAATTGTTATTAACATCAACAAAAATTTAACAATTTTTTGCTGCTACTGAGTTATACTGCTAGCCTGCCTGCAAAGCAGAATATCATAACCAAAAATCACCAGGACAAAGTGAACCAGCATAGCTTAAGCCAGCTGAATATGCAGTTTGGATCCCATTTCCTTAGCCAAATATCAAGTATATGTTTGAATAGCTTTTTTAGCAAAACAGTTCTTTTTCAGTTACATCTTTCACTTTCTTCAATTCTAAATTATTTCCAAAGTCATTTTCTTTGGCATAAAAAAAAGATCCTTGCCTCTATCACTGACCTCAGCACCTCATTGTTCATGTTTCCATATGCACAGGATGCCCAAATGCAAGATTTATGTTTCCCTTCACATAAAACTTGGTTATGGCAAGTGTCAACACCTGTTAGCAATTGCACTCCACTGTGCTGTAATAACATAACTCATGTCATTAAGCAGCTACCACTTGCACAGTCAGAATCTGGCTAAAGGTGTTCACAATATCCTAAACTTCTGAGGTTGCAAATTGCTTCATTATTCACCTTCTTGTATAAAGGAGATGAGGGTGTAGAAGTTCCCATTTCAGTCAAGGTTCTTGAACTTCTGTCACCCCAGGTCAGGCAGGTTTGCATCACTGCACTCCCTGACTCTCATATGAAACACAAAGACTCAGCATCACCAGCAAAAAACCACTCCATAGCTGTAGTCTGAACTGGAGATGTTCAGATATACAGCCCAGGAAAAAAAGGCACAGCTGCAGGTGGGGAGCTGGGAGGGAGGAAGGGAGGGAGGGAGGGAGGAAGGGAGGGAGGGAGGGAGGAAGGAAGGAAGGAAGGAAGGAAGGAAGGAAGGAAGGAAGGAAGGAAGGAAGGAAGGAAGGAAGGAAGGAAGGAAGGAAGGAAGGAAGGAAGGAAGGAAGGAAGGAAGGAAGGAAGGAAGGAAGGAAGGAAGGAAGGAAGGAAGGAAGGAAGGAAGGAAGGAAGGGAGTTTATATTGAGTTGCCTTTTCATAGTTCTTTTCCAGGGCAAGAGGGCTAAAAAAGGCCAGCTTCCTGTGGTTCACTACCCTTGAGTAAATAGCAATCATCTGCTGTTAAAAGTGAGAGCAAGGCACATCACAAAGTAAGCTTTGCATGTGTGTTTATTTAGCTGCACACTATTCTAAAGCTGCTAAGGATAGTCTTGTGGCTAAGTGTTACCTTTAATCTCACTTTCCATTTCCAGCCCTTGTTGATTTTCCAGCCCACTGTCTTGCACAGCTTCACTTTGGTTTTCTACCATAATATTTTATTTATGGCACCAAGAAATCCCGTACCTTTCCTTCTTCTGACTGGGACTGCATGAAAAAGGATTGTAAAGCCAGATTTGCAGAGAAAAGAAACATGCACACAATTCATTCAGATTAGAAATATTGATTCAATTTATCAGTGTCCCGATCAGATTGTATATATACTATATCCTACCAGACAGTTTTCTATATATATTGTTGAGTTGAAATCCTGTGCTATTCATGAGGTTTATTTCCTATTATAGTGAGAAAAATAAAAGTTTTTAAAAGTTTTCTCTGCACTTTGCAACCCTAAATATAGAGAAATATCTAGTTGATAAAGACAGTAGCATTTTTTTCCATTAGTTTTTGTCCTTATCCTTTTTCTCTGTGTGGAAAATGCAAGCTCAAGTGTTAGCACAGTGATATCTGGCAATGATCTGAAATATATTATAATGCTTTGTATCTTGAAGGAAAAGAACTCCATGTGCAAACATCCCCCAGGGAATATGCTTGGACTGAAAAAAACCCAAAAATTATACAAGAACCCCAAGGGACATCCTATTTCCTGGAAAGTTGTAACCCTGGAAGAGTGAAAAGCTAGAAGCAGACAAATAATGCAGTGTGAACTCCCAGGGCAATGCTAGAACAGACAGGAGTCTTGGATTGCAAAACCAGAGAAGAATCAAAATGGGGAGATGATCTTAGTGTGTACACAGGCTGGTGAGACAGACTGGAACACAGCCTGCCCTTTGGCTGTCTGAATTGTAAAACAATGTTGGACAGTTGGACAGAGGGCAGAAAAATATCAAAACAATGGGTTTTTTCTTTGGAGGGTGTGGCTTGAGAAATAGAAGTGAGGGACAAAAAAGCATGCAGTGAGGGAACATTTTTCTCACAAGAGATGTGAAAGGGTGATGGGAGCACAATATCCAAACACCTTTAGAAAATGCTTGGTGCTAGAGAGGTCTTTAGAGATCTATGGCAAAAAGGCATAAAGAAAGCCAACAGTTGAACAATGTAGGCAAATTCATCAGTGACAGTGATTAACCACTGGAACCAGCAACCAGAGGAGATAGTGGCTTCTCTGCTCCTTAATATCTTCAAGACTTAATGCTTTTTTGGGAGATAAACTTTACCCTAAAGTCAATTATGTTTTATCCCAATGCAAGCTACCGAGCTGCATTATATGGGTAATGTAATTGTCTGTGACACAATAAAGGTCACAGGAAATAATCTAGTGGTTACTCCTGCCATTGCACTCTATCCATTTAGGATACAGATCTCAAAGCACTCTTAGGCATGACAGAGCAAGGAGACACAGCCATTATCCATTGTTGCAGATAAAGAAAGTGAGCCACAGATTGCTCCTTATCTAACTAATGTCAGACTCCTAGTGATTGAAATAGAGCTCCTTTATGAGCATAAAGCTTGCTGAACTTGATCCACACGCTCAAAGAGCTTGATCCTTTGGAGACAGTGAATGCCCCTCAGCCCTTTTCATTTCAGAGACAGTGGGAGTTGCTTGGCATTGCCCAGATGATTCTCAGTACTAAACTGAAAGCTTGTAACGCATTCTTTTTGGGATCAGACTCAGAAAGCAGCCCAAGGGCCTGCACATTCAGCAGGTTTATTTGTAAATACCCAATGACAGATAATTTCTCTTTCAATACTTGAGCAATTAAGACTCTGCTAGTCACCCTGCCCTCACTGTGCTCTACAGCTATAAAAACTGAGTTTCTTAACTGATGAGAAGAATAATTAAAAGAGCTGTTCCCATCTCTAGCTATCAGCGACAACCTTTGTTTCCTCCCTAAGTTAGCACTATTATGTGCTCCCTCTGTGAAAAAACAAAACCCAAGTTATCTTTTGGAAAATTGCAGATGGTCCTCTGATGCCAACAGCAGGTTCTTTTAAGGATGTTCTGTGAGGAATTACCTCTAAAATGTAGAGAAAAACCTTCTCGAACCTTGGTTGGAGTTTAGCAATCAAACCAAACACACAACACATGTGTGCAGAATGTCATTCCTTGGGGTCCCTGAACTATAAGATAATTATGATTAATCTAGCCCTCTATAAAAATTTCTAACTATTAATTCCCATATTTTCTTCATGCTTAAGACGCATGGCAAAAGAGTTGCTGAAAAGAAACCTCTAAAACCCAAGTATCCACCAGCACCTGTGCCACTGGGGTTGCTTAGCCCTCCAACTGTAACATGAAGGCATCACCCCCTCTTCAAACTCTCAGCACTCTGGATTTCAGAAGTCAAGGTCAGGATGGTTCACAGAGCAGAGATTTGGCCAGGATGCCAAAGGGCACACAAAGAACTTTGAAACCACACTGCTATTACAGACATCACAGCTAGACAAATGTACAGTCTGAAGCAACATGAGCTTACACGTTTCAAGAGAGATCATTTCAGAATGGTTTGGGGCCAGCTGACATTAATTTAGAGTATCTGGTTTCCAGTTCCTCCTTCTCATAGTCCAAAGTGAAGGAGAGCTGGCAGTGGTAAGTGTCATTGTTCCTACAAGGGGCACAATGTTCTACCCCAAAATAAAAGCACTGGCCACAGCACATAAAATTGTACACAAGACTGCTGAGATCTTTTGACCAATGGTAACATTTCTGTCTTGATATATGAAAATAAGAATTTAATTAGACTGCAACATTCCAGGCTACAAAATAGTCAAAGAAGAAAATCTGATACATATATTTATATTCTCATCAGTTTGGAAAAGGGACTTTTAGCTGGAATGGGGTCTTGAGGGGAGAGTGAAGAATATTATATATATATATATTTATGTATGTATGTATGTTCTAAATGGAAGTGATAGACTTAATTGATATTTCAAGCTGAACATATTTCTTGGGAACAAGACAAGTATCATCAAGCCAAGACTATTCTTAGAGTTAAATCTGTTTCTTCAGAGCACTCTTCTGAAAAAGACATGGACATCTGCTGTAGGACACAACATTTAATGTTTCAGTACAACTTTATCCCTCTTAGCAGGTTAATAGCACAGGTCAAACTCCCACACGATTGCACCTGCCCAGCTTCCATTTCAGAATTGTTTTGCATCTGGAAGCCTTGGAAGAAGAGCAAAGCAAGATCTTGCCTGCCTGGAAAATACCACAGAGACAAATCTCAGTGGAGGTGCAGATGACTGCTCACAGTTCTCGTCTGACACCAGCGCAACCCAACCTCAAATTCATCATTTCAAGGCCCCATTAAACTCCTCTATGCCTTAAAAACACAATTTCTGCTGAGAATGTCTCCTGATAGGCAACTTAAGTCTGCAAAATCACTCCTTTCCTCTAGTAGCAATCGATAGCAATATTTGGTTTCTGAGGTTTCCCTAAAATATGAGCTAACCTAAATTTATTTCTCTTTTGTAAACTATTAATTCTGCAAATTGCTCTGCATTGCTTCTTGCTAGTTCATATATTTTATGCACAGTCTGACATGTGAAGTCTGGAGTCCTTTTCCCCACCAGACACTTTATAGGAAGTGAACTGCAAATAATTGGTTTTCAAATAAAAATTTGTTTCCAAAAGTCCAAAATATGAAAATACACAATCTAAAGATAAAATTTTTAGTCCCTCACAAATAAACAAGCATGAAAAGCAATGAAAAATTTTCTCACCACCATAAATAAATTAAATAATTGCTAAATTGTTACTGACATTAAGGCTCTTCCTTTTCTTTGTGCGTTGGTGGCTGTAAAGAATTCTCAGTTTCAGAGCACAGGAAGGAAAGTATCCAAGCCTAATGCAGTACAAAATATATTTCCTTGCATTTTATAAATACCTATTTTGAGTTTCTGATTAATTATAGTCCATATTTCTCTACTGTTTGCTAAATATATATATGGAAGAACAAGCTAACATCAAAGGCTTGCAAAAAAAAAAATCTCCAAATGGTTAAAACTATCCTTGCCTAATTAAAGCTTTTTGCTTTGAGTGTCTAAAGTAAAATAAGATAGCAAATCAATACACCTTTGTGGTGCTTATAATGCAGTTTTTAAATTTTTCAAAAGCACACCTTATTTCCACTTTCATGTCTTTTGCATTCCCTTCTTAACAAGCCTTCTACTACATTCTTACCTTTCTTCTCTCAGTTCCCCATTGTTAATAATCAGATCACCAGAATCATCTTATTGGAGTACGCAAGGGATTGAAATAACAACTCAAAGCAAATTTCATAGTGGCAAACCCCTTTTTCACACAGAAATATGAAAAAATGCAGAGCACTAGATGCAGAGCACTAGCCTCCTCTCAGATTGCCCTACACCTGCTGTATTGTATATTCCCACTTCTTTGGAAAGCAGAACCACCCAGGATGTCAATGGCCATTAGTCACTTTTGGAAGGCCTTGTGTTGGCTTACATAGCCTCAGATGTGCCTTAGATATTAAATATAAAAGTTTCCCTATTTTCAAACCAGTAACTATTTTGTTGATTTTTTTTTCTTTAATAGAACTGCCAGTGTTTTCTGCAGCTCCATAAGTTCATTCCTAAGAATAGCCCCTGTGGAGGTGATGCCTTAATCTAGGTCTGCCTTGCTTTGATAAACTGTGTCTCCCTCCTCTCCTTGTTTTATTTTGTGAGCTGAGGGGAGAGGATGGGTTGGTGGTTGGTTGGTGTGGGGGAATTTAGTTTGTTTGCTCTTTTTTTCATTGTTTTGGTTTTTAGGGGGTTGGTTGGGGTTTTTTGTTTGTTTTGGGGTTTTGTGCTATTGGTTTTTCTTAAAGGTATTTAATCATGATCAAGACACCAGTTATCAATTCAGGAAACTATCTTTTTTATTTGATGCAATTAATGTCCATCAGCCAATGTCTTGATGGCAGCATTCATCTCATCATGGATGGAGCAGTGACTCTTGAAAATAACAGCCCCTCATTATTAATTTTTCTGATATTCCAATGGAACATTTAAATCATTATGAATTAATTTTGCACTCATGAAGATGTAATTAATATGAATATGTATTTCATGACAATCTCATAATTAATCAATTCATATAGGTTCTAGTTCCCAAGCAACATAAACCAAGTAGAGCAAAAAAATATTCCCAAATACAAATTTCATTAAAGGATTCTCTATTTAGACAAATAAACCCAACTAATATACTGACATTCTAGGGTTCCCCCTCGCCCCTTGAAAAGAAATTCCCCACAAATTCTTTCCTTGATTATCCATTTTAGCAATATGGAAGTTTTCATGGAAATAGCATTCACACAGCTGTGCTTACATAAATGCTTCCTAACGCTGCTCCGTGCCCTAACACACAGCACATTTCCCAAACGGAAATGTTGTTTGTTTACAGTTTCAGCATTTGGTAAATTCTCTGAGTTTGTATATCAAGAGATAAGCCCATCATGTGAGTTCCTCCAAAAGTCAGCATAACTGTACACAAACTGTGACCAACTAAAAAAAATTTTTATAAGGAGGTGAGAGCCTCTGTTCATAAATTAAATTTCAATAATAAATCCTACTCTTTTGAGTAGAATTGCCTTCTTTCCTGCCCTGCCCTTCTGGCCTCCTAGTATTATGCTTTAGGGGATAACACATGTTATTATAACGTTAAACAAAAGATTTTACACCACATTTACACCAGAAGACTGCAAATTTCCCAATCGTTACAATATAGGTGGAGCTCCATACTAAATGGCAGCATTACATTTACTTCATTACAATAATAGTTTCAACATGTACTTGTGGAAATTTTTTGGTCAAAAAGGGGAATCATATGTCATGGATTGCTGTGCCTTCCAAGGCATCAATCCTGATTCTGTAAAATTACCCACCCAAACACAGCCATCAAAAATTTTGAAATTCAGTATCTGCAAGTATGAGTGACATATATCATACAAACCCCAGGTTCACTGTAAATTTAAGGGAAATATGTGCCACATATGGAACGGGAGTGAGCAGGATGTCCTGCTCTGGTTCTAGCTGAGGGATCAGAGGAGGATGCCATTCCTGTCTCCAAACCAGGCAGCTGCTGTGGGAATCCTGTGGCTCAGTTACTGTGCTGCCTTTAAACCTCATTTAGGAACCAAAATTGTCTCCTCTCTGTACTCATGGTTTCCCAAAAATCACCCATTACAAACACAATTTTCATTTGGAGCAGCCACAAAGCCTGGAAAAAGTCCTGGCTTCTCCACTTTTGACTTAGGTACTTACCAAAAAGCTACTCACTTCTTGCCTGGAGAGATTTACCTGATTACCTTGTGCCACTTATGTTTTTTCTTACATTCAGATAAATAAGCCACTATAGGAAAGATTTGGACCACTGAAAAAGCGTCTGTACAGCTCTCAAAAAGCTCAAATAACTTTGAAGGAAACAAATCACAAGAGACAGGTCAGCTAATATGGAAACCTGGGGAGAAGTGTCAGCAGCTGCATTACAGATTTTATGGGACACATCCAAACTATCCCAGTGGTCCCAGCTGAATGGTAGGAGAGAAAACCCAGCCCTAAAATATCCCTGTAGCACAGGGTCCTATGTGCAGGATAGCAACCATTCAACAGCAACAACAACTGCTCAACACCAATTCCTGGGATCAGTCTGAAAGAATATCCTATAGTCAAACAGCATAAATTTCCAAAGAGATATTTTTACTTATTGGTTTTACTTATAAACAATTTCTTTTCCAAAGGAAATCATTGCAGTTTATCTTGGGAAAAGCTGCCTACACTGCCAAGATATTTTGTTTGCTGTCTGTCTCATGTTCTTCAGAAACTCACACACCCTATCCTCCTAAAAGGCCTCCATTTCTTTCTGTTTACCACATTGGAAATTCCTCATTTTAAACTGACTCGCATTCAGAAAACAGCCACACTACAAAACTTAGCACAGCAAATCAGCCTGAAGTAGGTGTCTCACTGGACCAGGAACAGTATGGAGACTTAATTTGTAAACTGGTTTCCACAGTCATAAATTAAATTTAAAAGATCTGGAAGACATATTCACAAATTATTCACAAAATTTAAATCATCTCCTTTGCAGCGCTGAGATTTAGGAATGTTTGTGGAGTTTTGTTTTGTTGTTTTTATTTTAATTTATTGCTTCCTGCATGGTCACTCCCAAAAAGAAAAAAAATAAGCCAGCTGTATACCATTGTACTTCTCAGAAAGGAAAGGAAGCTTCTGGGTTCACAACTGACATTCACCACAGGTAATAAGCACTGAATTATGTCCCTCAGACCTCCAGCTCTGAACTGTTCACAAAAAGCCACTTGCTTTTCAGTGACAAGACAAAAGCACTCCTAAAACCTTAATGGAGTTCATCAAATCAAAATAGAAAAATTCATCAGGAACACAAATAGCTTTGCAGGAAATATTATGGCAAGTGGAAAACCATCCTAGAGTTACTTGACCTGACACAAGGCTGAAGATGTTGCAGTTTGAGATCGCTTCTGTTCATACAACACAGGCCACAGACAAATGATTCTTTCCATTTTGAAGAACTCCAAGAACTTCCTAATCAGAGGTCTCTTGGGCACCAGGAGTGTTTGCTCTTTAGTGAGGTACTTTTTAACATGCGTGTGGTGTAGCTGAAAAGAAAAGGCTGGCTTCAGGTCTAGGACAATCTGGTCCAGCCCGGAATGGTTAAGGGGAAGTAGTCGTATATCAGTCCTCTCCAGGAAAGTTCTATAAGGAACAATTCTATAAGCAGTTTTAACCTAAATATTACATGTCCCTTACCTAGGTTTGGATCATAACCCAAACCACAGGCCTCTGCTTTTGAGGTATTTTTGGCTCTACAATTATCTCCTTTACATTCCTCCGTGACGCCTGAAATCCTGCTGAAGGTCACATCCAAGGAAAGACCTACCACTACTTTCTCCAGGCTGGAACTTTATTTATTTTGTATAGTCAGAAGATCAAAGCAAGTTACACATGTGGTTTGTGGATTCCTCTGAGCACAGAAAAATAAACCCAAGTACCCTCAAACAACGTATGGAAAAGAAATTAAAGGGGAAATGATGATATGATTTTAGCTTGAATGCATGTTAAGACAGCTAGAGAAACCCATGAGAGCATCATATATATATATTCCTACCCCATTATAAACCCAAATCTTTAAAAAAAAAGTATTTTTAACTATCACATTACAATTTGGATATCTAGAAGAACCCCAAAATTAATGTTTCTAATCCTGATCCTTTAATCAACCAGAGATATGCAGACAAAAAATCTACCACCCAGTAGTTTTTAGCTATTTTGGATTGACCTACTACCATTTCCTCTCTTTGTAATTCCCTATTAAGGCACCAAAAACCTTCACTGATACAGAAAATGTTCTACCCTTTTTTGAAGCTGACACCTGGAAAACTGTTTGCTCTTGTGAGTCTCAAAAAAACTCCAAAAACACAGCAAAAAAAAAAAAACACAAAAAGAGAAAACTAAACAAAACCCAAAATTGCACACACACACTAAAAGAAACAAAAAATAAACAAAACAAAACAAACCCACCAAACAAAGAAACCATAAACAAACAAAAACACACACAAAAAAAAATAGAGAAAAAATGCTTTGTTCTCAAACCCACTAACACCTAATGCAGGGCTCAGTACATTACATTACACAGCCACAACTACCTTTTTTTTGGTAAGACAAAACTAATTATTACACCTGCTGTGCATTATCTACTGGAAGATCTTCTTCTGTAGCAATTGCTCCTGAACAAAAAAAAAAATTTCCAGAATATTGAAGATACATTTGTGCAACCTGTGTAACAGGTCTTTGCCCAAAATCCCTTTCTCCAGAAAAGGAGTAGGCTCAGGAACATTCAGAGGCCAGAAAACAGATTAGAAGTCCAAATAGTTTATTTTAAGTAACATAATTTTTAATAAATAGCCTGAATAAATGTTTCTATCTCTATCATACCATCAAAGAAAATCAAATATGAAAAAATGTGTCTTTCTGGCCAAGCCATGTTATCATTTTAAGATTAATAGTTTTCTTTAATGTGATAAGTATTTCAGAGCATAGAACTTGCATAACGACTAGGTCTTTAAAGACTGAGGTTTTTTTAATCTACAGAATGTCAAACAGGGATACTTACCATGTGGTACAAAGTTCTACTAAGAATTCTTGAGAAAGGAGAGATTCAATTTGCTTCCAAGGTCTATTCAGCCCTATAACTGTTTCTCTGTGCAGGAGTTCTTCCTCTTTTTAAAACTGCTAGCAAGGTTGTGGTCATACAGAAATTAATAACTCAGTGTTGAGCTAATATATTGAAATAACTCAAGAGAAAACACAAATATACCTAGAGGTTGAAGTTATGCTTCTTATTTCAGCTACCAATGCTTTCCATTTTCCTTTTTTTTTTTAATTACAAAGATTATATTTTGGAAAGTTCATGAAGTAAAAAGTTAAGGAAGAGATGGGAAGTGTTATTTTAAAAACACTCCTGTAACCAACCAGCATTTCACATCTTTTTGTCCCTATCTGTGCCAAGGACCTCTTATAAAACAAATTTGTATAAACTCCCTTTATCTGATATAGTGTTTTCATTAAGCAAATACTTCCCACTTGGATGTTTCTTGCTTTGTCTTGCATTTTTTTCTAGCTATGTACTATCAACTTCTATAGGAACTGCAGAAAGAAAATCAAATAAAAATCTGTCTTAGCATGATGTCCTTGATTAGGACCTGTAAAAAGAGGAAATTAAGGATGACAGTGACAGCTTCCTACTTTATATTCAATTAAGACTGGCCTCTTTGTGGCTATGGTTCATGTAGGACGTGCACTTATCTAATACAGCCCAATTCTGGAGGCAGAACAATTAGAATGCAAAGCATAACTTAAAACAGGCTCTGGCAATATTATTTTTCCTTTCCTTGTGACATCTTCAGCAGACTTTAAACAGAAGTCTTGAGATCATGTACTGTGCTGAAAACCAAAACTCATATTCTGAACCCAAATGCAGCTTTTAAAATACTTAATGATGTGAAAATTGGTACAATAAGACTAAAGAAAGCAATTGGAGAAGGGCTTTGGTGCCTACACAAAATCCAAAGAAAAACAAGTGCTGTATTTAAGCATTAAATTCTAAAACTGACCTCTGTTCTGTGGTGAGCTCAAGCCGGGCTCTTATGTCAATTATGTACTCGAGGTGGGCAAAGCTCAAGCACACCACCAACAATATTAAATCTTGCATGTCTCCCTTTTTGTGAATGACTCACTTCTAGTCGAGACTAGAAGAATCTGGCAAGATTTTCCTACCTAACAATAATCATCACCCTTTCTCCCCAGCTGGCCTGCAGGGCTTCCTGGCTGCAGAGTATAGCCCAAAGGCAAGTCACTGGTGGAATGATCGCGAGCAGGACGAGGAGCAGGCTTGGTCTCATGGCATCTCGAGACTACACACGAGCAATGGGATCCAAACTGGTACAAGGAACATACCTTTCTTCCTACACGTTTCCACCCTGGGGCTATTTTTTCCTCCAGAAACACATTCTTAAGCAACTTTCTGTTTCACTGATGATAGCTCAGGTACTTCAGTGGCAGCCTGAATGGCAGTGGGAAGGAAACCCAATGCCCAAACAACCTCCATCTCCGGAAGCCTGAGAATTGCCTCTGCCAAGGGCTAGGTGAGTGTACTGGAAAATATCATCCTGGTTTGGTTTTGTTATATTCTTTCCTGCTGTTGGCCACTGTTAGAGACAGCCTGCTGCCCTGGACTGATGATTGATTTTGGGACATTCTTAACTGTGTGTGCTGAGCTCCCGCACTCTGGTCTAACCATTTACTTCAAGGGGGAAAGAGTTAAATCCCCTTGTCTTTGCCTTTTGCTATAATCAGTATAATTTCATCCATCCATTCTTAACTGGTAGAATTACCAGAATTCCCAGCAGTTCTATTCTTCCTCCCAAATTCTGTTTATGTTCAATTCATTATCTCTCAATGTAATTTTCAATTTAAAAAAAAGAAAAATATACTTAAAAGAGAACATCAAGTCAGGCTGTTGGATGTTATCCAGTGATGAGAACTGTGGAGATTTTTGGTAATCTCAAACCCAGCCATTTAACAAGTTACAGTGACAAGCCAACCAAGTAATTTTAGAAATTATCAATTTACCCTTTAGTTTGAGGTCCACTTTGTGTCGCAGCCAGGGATAAACACCATAGTTGGACATATCTTCAGGAATAGGGTTATTATCTATCCAGCCATCACATGCAAATCGATAGAAGTTCTCACATGGATCTACAGATTGATTTATCTTGCTCAGGATGCTAGCAGCTGTAAAAAAGACACCACATAGATTTTGTGGAACACTTTTTCATAAATAGAGAATTAGACAGGGCTACAGTCCAGAAATTATGATTAATGAGAAACAAACAAACAAACAAAAAAGACAAAATATCTGCAATAAATCTTCTTGAGAGACATACAGCAATGACGACTGAACTTAGCGCTACATGAACATGAGCTGCTGGAGCCAGACACTTGAAGACAGGCTCTCCATTGTTGCCATGATAGAATTAATTGCCTGAGGAATTTAGTAGTGATACATATTAAGTAGATTGTGATTAGCATTTCAGTAACTGTGCAGTATTTACCTCTAGTTGAATACTGCACAAGAAAACAAATCAAATTCTGATCTACCATTAATTGGAAAAGATTTTCATCATTTTCAGCTCCATTTTGTGACTGCTTCCTTACCAGTTACTATTGTCAGTGCAAGAGAGGTGTTAAGAGAGACATCAGTTTGACAAGTCCAAGACTCAGTAGCTTTTCAGTACATAATCATAAAACCATAAAATAGTTTGGCTCGGAAGGAACCCTTAAAGGTCACCTAGTCCAACCTTCTGCAAAAAGCAGGGACATCATCAACTGGACCAAGTTGCTCAGAGTCCCATCCAACCTGACTTTGAACACCTCCAGAATGGGGCATCCACAACTTCTCCGAGTGACTTTTGCCGGTGTGTCACCACCCTCACCATAAAAATTTTCTTCCATATAACTAGTCTGAATCTACCCTCTTTTAATATAAAATCATATATAGTGTGTGCCAGATCTGGTACAAAAGCACCTCTGTGCTTAACAATACACTTGCTAGTTTTCTGATAACTGGAAAGGAAGCAACAAAATCTTCCTGAAGGTCTAGTCACTCAACATTTTGTTTCCTATTAAAAAAAAAAAAGAAAATAACCCCTATGGGAAACTTTGAGTCAACCCAGTTAGACTAGTATCAGACCAAATTAAAACACAAATTTTAATTGTACAAAATAAACAAAACAGAAGCAATTTGAGCAGTGACTTTCTAAAAAGTTTAGGATTGTCATTCTTTCTCATTAAATGAGCTTTCTGAGTAAAATGTATAATGGGAAAAAATTAAATGGTACAAATATCTCATTAACATACTATAATCATGATATGATTGAGAAGATAAAATTGCTGCTTACCAGCTTCAATGCATTCTGCAGTCAAACAGTACTGTTGCTTCGGATGAAACTTTATAAGACCTTGGCTAACTGCAAAATGGAAAACCATAATGAGATCATTTGCAATGAATTTTGACAGCTGCAGCCAAATGTTGTGTACTCAATCATTCCAATATCAGTGCAGCCCCTGGTCGCAGTGCCTCTCTGACTGCACTGATTTAGAGCACTTAGAATGTATATTAAGTAAATATTTAGAATATATATTGTGTAAATACTGCAGCTTGTACAAATAACTTCCCCCTCCTAGTCCTGCTTTCTCCTTCCCCCTCTTTGCTCACAGGCAGCACAGAGCAAGGGCTGTCTCTGCACAGTGCCTGGAGCAGCATCACTTCAGCCCTACTCACTGAGCACCACCACATACAAACAATTCACATTGTTATCATGCTCCAGAGCTTGGAAACACAGGAGAACAGCATGGCTAGGCTTAGAAGGGACCTTAAAGGTCCTCTAATTCCAGTGCTCTGCCATGGACAGGCAGGAGTCATGGGGACATTCCACAGGACCAGCCTGCACCTTCCATGGTTGGAAATGCACCACGGAGCGGTCTCCTCACCCTCTGCAGGGTTTCCAGAGCTCCTCTGAGCTGTGCTGCCCACACTGCCCTGCAGCAGCACTGCACTGCCCAGCACAACCCAGCACCAACAGGACCTTCCCAGGGTCTCCTTATTCCAGCCTGGGACACAGCAGATTGCACTGGGCACAAGAATAGCTGTGCTTTAAAAGGCACAACCCAGGTTCTGTCTGAATTGTCTCCCAAAAGTTTTGTAATTGCATTTGCTTCCAAAAGCCTTGCTGAGAAGAACTATGAAATTGTCAGTTAATTTTGCTCATCTTTTAAAAACATGTATTACAACTGCCACTGAAATTTAAGCACAGGAATTGCTAATTTCAGATACTGCTCTCAGGCAGCAAATATGCAGATAATTAATACTTGGGTTTAGGAAGGGAGAATCCCAAGGGATAGGTGAAATAGTTCTCACTAGATGTGCTCAGTAGGCATAAAGAAATGTCTCATTATACCCATTATCTTAATAACAGTCCATGGCAAAAACAAAAAAAGCAAATAACACTGAACGAAAAAACCCAACAATGGAATATATTATGGCACCACTGCTTTAACAGTGCTGATAGTTCTAAAGCAATTTCTGCTGTAATTATATGTTGTTTTAAAGTGATAGAAAAATTTGAAATTTCATTTCAGCCCAGGAAAATTTTTTTGCAAAACCTCCTAAAGCTAGAATTGAATATAAAGCTGTTTCCTCTCTTCCAGTCTCACAGTTTTAATGGCAATTAGTAGCAGAAATAGCTGGATTTCAATCCAAGCTTCTCAAAAAATGGGAATGTAAAACTATTTCTGGACAGCTTTTCCAAAGCTTTCATTGGTTTAGTGAAACACAACACCTCAAACACTGTCAATTAGCCAAGAAATACACAAGATTTTAAAGCATACAAAGGTTGTAATTGGAATATTGAAAACCAGGAGAAAATAGAGAAGTGGAGATCTCCAGAATATGATTTTGAGCCACTACAAAGATGAACTACAAATAATAGATACTGTCCCTTTTAATTAAGTGTTGCACTCCTCCCAGCTCACCTTTTTCCCTGATTAGAATTTAGTCCTTTAGAATCCATCCAGGTCTTGAATGCTTGCTGGACTTTTTTCTTAACAAAGCAGAGAAAGGAGGGAAAAGCCCAGACATAATTTCATGCTTAAACTGAGGCAGCCCTTGTGCTTTTGATATTTCTAAACAAACACAAAATACCATTTCAACTGGAAAACCTACAATTTTATCATTAGAATAAATTTTTGGTAGTGACATTTCCATTTTAAATAACAGCTAACTTTGACAGGAAAAACTTTGCACAGTTTTTTCTCTTGCCTTTTTTATTGTTAAGATAACTAATCACAACATTATTACTTAGAGTCATGGTTATAACCCTCAGCATTCCTCCTTGATAAGCCTGTTTCCAGATTCTTAAGCAAATACACTCCACAACTGAGTTTAAAAAAATAAATCTATAAGGGAAAAGGAAAATAATGCAAATGTACAGATGCAAATAATGTTCCTGTGATCTGAGCAGCCTAAAGGACTACCAAATCTGGAGAAGAGGCTCTCAAATTGAGATTCAAAGCTGCTTGACTTCTCACCAAGGGCACTGGAGAGCAATCTGCTTCCTCCAAGGAGGGGGTGGCTCCTGTCCTGTCACAGCCCCCACTCCTACCAGAGTGTCACAGGCAGGGCCCCAGCAATGCTCCCCACTGGGGTCACAGAGAGATCACAGCCAGCACGAGCAATGAACAGGAATTAACAATATCTGTTTCTCCCACATCATCCTCAGACTTGTAGGAACTATGAGAAGAAGAGAGCAGGAGAAAGCTACATTTCACTCCTCATGGAAAATTAATTTCAGGTGTACCAGAAACAACAAGTTTTGCAGACTAAAAGAAAAATGAAGAAAAAAGAACATCTTGAAGTGCCTGAAATGTTTCATATAGACAGAAAAAATTATGTCCATTTCTACAGTTAAATAAAACTTTAAAAAAAAAATTAGCTCAAACTTACAAATGAAACCATATCACAATGAAGTGTGGAAACATCTAATTGAAAAAATGTTAAACCAAAATAATTTAACTTTTTTTCCTTGGTTCTTTAGGTTGAAAATTTCAGACCATTTCCAAAGAAATCCTAAAAGCATTTTGGCTGACCCAAGTCCAGCATTTTTATTTTCTTAGCAGTTATGCCAATGAAAATTTTGATATTGAATCGCTGCCTACAGAACATGCCACAGGCCACTTGGAAAACTGTCTGCAAGAATTAATATATTTGCTTGAATTTTCACACCTGGGCTATGGATAAAGCAGTTTCTATCTCTGAGAATCTGTGGTGGTAAAAGTCAATTCCTTTTATTGCTCTAAGCAACAAACAAACAAATCTAGTGAAGGCAAAAAGAAATAAGGTCTCTCCATTATTACTCCCTGATGTTTATACTGCATTTTTTAAGGGAAAAACTTTTTCTTTTATCTAGAAATTTGAAGATTCAAACTCACTCATGGTTATAAAAAGTTTACTTGAATGGGATCACTGACAGAGAAGTTATTTTCCTGAAAATGTTGCAGAAATTGCTCTAGAGCAGAAAAGCTCTAACTAAGAGTGAGCCTGTTGCTTTAAATATTCTATAGAAAACCTGACATTGTTTTGTGACTGTAAACAAAGCAGACCTTTCAAACAAGATCATAAAGGATTGGATGAAAGAAAAAGATACACTTAGAGGCAAGGTTTCCACCAATCTAGGGAAATCTGTGTTGGTCTAAAGAAACAAAAGGTTGGGCAGAATTGTGCCAAAAGAGGATCCAACTCTGCAAAGTTCTTACAGGATAAAACACAGGTTCCACTTTGCTTGGAGTTTCTGGGCATATTTATACTTCTACACATAATTTCAGAAGTGTAGGCATATGCTTTCAAGTTATGCTAACAAAACCAATCCACAGGCAATTCCAAATCTGGGAGAGGAAAAGCTATTTCCTTCTTTGTTGCATCTAGTTACAGCTTATATATCTAACAAAAATATTTCAATTTCATCCTAGATGCACTCTTTATGACTTTTGTAAAGGCAGCTTTGCAATTCATCGTAGAAGAACAGAAAGATCTGAAAAATGTGCACGCATATGTACTATTGAAGCTTTCTACAGGGGTTTTAGTCAAGCCCTAAATGAAAACCAAATGAAGGAAACCCAAAAAGATTCCATAAAATGCACGCACTACACAGATTCATTTCCAGGAAACAGAGAATATTATTCCACATCAGTCACAACCACTGAATCCGTAATCAGCATAATCTCACCTGCTTCTCTCTGTCCTGTGGAAGAACCCAAGTCTGGTCAGAACACATTCGATTGAGTATCAAAATTTAAATTCAGCATTCAAAACATTACATGAGTTCCCATTGCATCCCCCAGCTCTAGCATTCCCACAACAAGAACTCCTTTACTGACACATATCCCCTTCAGGATGAATATAAAATGGGAGGAAAGCAAAAGAGATTTAGATTTTCACCAAAGACGTTGTGAGACACAAACACCAGCACCCAGCAGGCAGGCTGGAGGTTGTGCTCAGGTTAGTGTCAAGGCTTTCACTTACCCAAGAAAAGAGCGGTGCCAAGCACAACAGTGCCGCTCACAAAGACACCGAGGGCGATCCGAGTGGCTTTGCTGCCTGCTCCCCTGGCCTCGGGGACTGTCTCTCCTTCCATCAGGATAGCTTGGGAGGTGCTTGCTCTCTCAGAAGTCTGGTTTTCCCCTGCTGCTGTTGTGTCAGTGTTTCAACTGTTCACAAACTGTGCCCATGTGCTCTCTTCCTCCTCCTCTTCTCTCCTATTTAAAACTCCAGGTTTCTGTCATGAACCATTTCCTAGGCACTTCCTGCTCTCTCCTTCTCAAGGCAAAATCACATGTATAATAGCAGCTGTCTCCTACGTTTTGCTCTGCCCAGGAGGAGGAAAGGCAAGCAGTGGCCACAGTTTGTGCAGCCCTTGCTGCCTGTAGAGCCTGTAAGAGCCAAGTGCTCAGCAGTCCCCCTTATCAGGGGTTCCGAACACGAGCATTTCACAACGTCGCTGAACAGATGTTTTAACTATTCAAAGGGCTGCACACCCTCTCCAATCAAAGCAGAATTGCTGACAACTTCTACAAACACAAGTCTGATGGAAGGTTTTATTTTTTATTCCTTGCACTTATTTAAAAAGACTAATTATCTGCTGACTAAAGTTTTCTCCTTTTAAACCACTGCTGCTGCATCATTTGGCTTCAGAAGAGGTACCCACTCAGCAGACAAATCCCTTTTTAAAGCTTCCTAAGAACTCTTAGAATATCATGTAGCATTTTATTTCGGGAATTTGGTATGTGACACTGTGTGCCAAAAATCACAGTCAAGCAGCACAAAGCAATAATCAGCCAACCTACAGAAAAGTCCTGCTCTAAAAGCTAGAACTGTTTTTTTCTAGGCAAGATATTTCAGTCCTTGCTGGTACACAACACATTTTAAGAGATGATCCTATGCTTCCAAGCCAAGTACTACTATGAGCTTAGTGGAAAAGTATCTATTTGGCACTTTAAGATGATGGGGATTTTAAAAAAAACAACTTATTTATATAGATTTCTATAGTGGTGTAGACATGATAGTCCCCTCCATGTAGCAAACATTCTCCATTCATCAAGTAAAAAAATAGCCATTTCAGGGTGAATTCTCTGAGCTGAGTGTGACATTCAGCCCTCTGAGGAGCTCTTGCTTTCTCAAGAGCTGGACTCTCATACAAAACATAAGGATGCAGGGAGAGGAAGAACCACTGCTCATGCTCTCAACAACAGTTTATGTTACTGAGTTACTTACTTTCATGGGGACTTAAAAGTCCTTATCTCAGCCCCCAACCACCCTGATAAAAAGTTGCACAAGTAGAGAGAGAAGAAAGACATACATGTGTCACAAAATATGTGTAATGGCAGTTATCAGCTTGGAGACTGAAACCTTTTTCCATGTGAGCACCTGCACACAAGTTGTCCTGGATGTCACATGGACATAAAGCCCACTCTAACTAGAAGAAGACTTAGAGTTTGAAGGTCCTGAAATCCTCACTTCTTATTCCCTTCTACTGCCTTGTTGATGTCCTGCAAATAAAATGCCCTCAGTTCCTATTCCTGTCCCTCTTCACCAGGAAGATCCAAGAGGACATTCCCATCTCTGCTTGATGCAGAACAGGAAAAAAACATTTGCTTCTTTTCACTTGCCTATTGTCCCACATATAACCCATGATTCTGACATCCATCAGCTGAGGCAGGAGAGGGAAATGATGCTGCAGAACCAGGAGGACCACATGCCTCCCACTATAAAAATTCCCACTCATGTCTGAATGACTCCATGGGTGTGAGCAGATACCTGGTTATAAGAAATACTCAGCACAAGACTGTTATCAGCACAGGTTTGGGAAGGTATTTGTGTGATGTTGGTGCAATTTAGATCAGAAATCACTATGATCTCAAAGGGGCTGCCAAAAGGGCAGAGTATTGACAGAAAATGCATGGACACATGTGATCTCAACACTTAATCCCCTGTATCCATGACCTGAACACTGAGTAAACCTCAGAAGGACCTTTTGACAAATATTTGCTGTCAGTTACCTGATGGTTTTTCTACTGAACCCCAACACTACAAGTGCTGAGCCATTAGACCTATTCATACTGTCAGCTTTATGTCCCTCCAACCAACACTGAATTATCATATGCTTACTCAATTCCCCCAGAATTTCTACATTTCAGACTCTTCCCCCTTGAGAAGTACTTGTATGTACTGAACATCTTGCTCTATCAGTGTTTCACTAGCAGGATTTCGCTTTCATCAGTTGTTGCACATAGGTAAAGCCTTATAAAATAAGGGCCTTGTTACCCTTGTAAAATCATGGCTCAGGCCTGCTACTTAGGCTAAGTAGAAGGGAACTATGGGAGAGTAATTCAGCTGGAACAGGGGTAGAGAGATGTGAGAGATGTGAGAGATGTGAGAGATGTGCTGCGTGATGGCTGCATGTCCACATCGAGCTGGACAGTGGTTGGCTGACTTGGGCTTGTTGTGCCTTAAAACCAGGTAAATTGATAAATGGCTAACTGCTTAAAAAGCCTGGTTTTTGCAATAAAGCAGCTCTCCTTTGCACTGCCTGGGGACTCTGCATCATCACAATTGAGCTCTTTCTAGGACAACATCAAGCCAGAAACTAAGAACAGCCTTCAACAGACAAAGCAGCAACCCTTTTATTTCTCTTTGGAAATCAGTGTCAGGGGAAGAGGGAAAGGAAAGACAGGGAAAGAGCAGGGAGAAGCTGATCAATTCATTCCCCTCTCCCAAACACAAGAAGGTGAGGACTATGGGAATATGGAGCTACCCCAACAAAATCCAGCAAGCTCCAACTACACGAGTCCTCTGGCAAGTCAGCTCCAAGCGGCACCTAATCCTTGTGGCAAGAAAAATCACAAATCAGCTGTCAGCAACAGAATGACTTTTCCATGTTTGGGTTTGTGGGCTTATTTACACTGTGGCATAGTATAAAGAGTCCTTTCCTCTGGCTGTAGAGCCTGCCTGTAGTCAATAAACCATCTTGGTTTCTCCAGCATGTACAGAACTATGAAATTACAGCTAAACCATAAACAGCTGCAGGCAGCAGCTGCAGAGGTCCATTTCTGGCAGTGTTTGAAAAGGTGCACAGAGCACATGTGAGTAAGTTCCTGATGCTGATGATCTGTGACAGAAGCTTGTGGAATTTAATTCATGTTTTTGATGAGCATTCTAGGATTTGGTTGCCTTGCTCTTCCCAAGTCCAGCAGCTCTTTGGCAGGTACAGGATACATGGCCACACCTCCTGCTGGAACTGCTAACAGCACTCCTGGCCATTGCAGCCCAATAAGGCACTTAATGAGGCTGTGCAAAGACTCTGCTAAACATTCATAAAACATTGAACAGACATAAGGGGCAAAAAAGGAAAAACTAAATGCTGCATGCTCCAAACCACGCTTCATTCACTCAGAATTCCATCTGACCAAGATCCCACTCAAACAATGGGATCACTCTGGCACTTATAACAAAGCCAGGACAATGCACAAACAATTCTATCCATGGTCATATGCCAGAGCTGGCCAACACTCTGGAACATGCTCTGGGCTGAACAACAGCAAGTGTCCCAGCCTCTAGAAAAGGTCTGTCTGTGAATATAAGTCTGTGTATGCACATGAATGTACACTCACAAACACACACAAGTGTGTGTTATCCTGCTCTTCCACAAGCAGACACAATACTCACTTCCAGCCATTATATCAGAGTCAGACAAGAGCATTATCAGAACTAAAATCAATAGCACCATGTCAGCTTCACCTCATATAGCTTGGCCCAAGAAAGTGAGGTTTGATTATTCAATTTATCAACAAAATCACACATATTGCCCAGTTTTCACTGGAATAGTCCAAACCAGTTGCATAAGTGTTGGTGAATGTCTGGAACAGCAAAACAGCCTGAGGACAGCACACGGTCAGCCCAAGCTTGCTTAAAGAACCTGCATGCAATGAGCCTGAGTACTGTAAAATATTTCATCTTTCTGGCATTTAGATAACTTTGAAACATATTAAAACAATCACTGATACTTTTTATACAAAGAGAAAAAAAATCCCAATTCAGTTCTAGATGTACACCCCAATGTAACACAGGTAAAATATATTAGGTTACATCAACACATGAGTTACAGACAGGACACTGGCCTCAAGGGGCACATTGAAGACTTGCCCTACCTGGGAGGTGCCAAATGCACATTAGTGAAAGTACAGCTTATCAGAAGCAGTCCACAATCACAGCATCACAGCTTTGGTGATGTACTATTGAGCATTTTTAGCCCATGGTAAGAGGAAAACACAGTCACCATCACACTGATGGAAGAAGAGACACCAGATAGAGCTTGAGTGGCTTCCTCATAGAAACAGAGGTATATGCTGGCTTCATTGAAAGAGATTCATTAGTGTGGGTCAGAGTAAAGGCTGTGTTCCATCCCATTTCACCCTGGGCCTCGAACTGGTTTTTTTTGGACTATGCAGCTGTTGTAGCCAGAGCTGGGCTTTATGCAAAGCAAACTCGAGAAAAGCCCAACATGTTGCATTTGAAGCTTGACCAGTTGTCATCAGATCTCTGAATTTTATAAATTACACTCCCTTGGCTACAAAAGCTGCCAAATTTCTGTACAGCAGCCAACAGAAACCACACACTGGCATTAATTCCTGTCCTTTATTCATGGGACAAATACAGCTGGAAATAAATGACTATTGTTTTCCACTGGTCCAGCCACATCACAGAAGGCCTCAGTGCATCTGTGAGAATGTGGATCATTAATAATGAGTCAATACTGAGCCAACAGGATTTGCAGAGCTCCAAACACTGCTGGTGGCAAGCTTTTCCACTAACTATAACTGCAATTGTAAGGAGAACACCCTGCAAAGCAGAAAACTTTGTTCCCCAGCATTTAATACCCAAATCATTTTTTTCTTTTTCAATTCCAAGTAGACTAAGCTATTCTCATTACTCCAAGAAAAATTTTTCCCTTCTGCAGGAAACATTACATTCTCTGACCAAAAGGTGCTTATATCTATCGCAAACAGCAACTGACTATGAAACCCAACATCTGGGATGATTAAAGTTACGCCACTCAAGTTTGCAAGCTTTTTATTTGCTTCTTTTGAAAAAGCACTTTAATGAAGCAATGCATATGTTCTCAAGCAGAAGGAACTGCTTTAGGTCTTCGGGCAATTTTTTGTCAAGAAGCACATTAAACTCTGGCTAAACCAAACACTACTTCTCCTAAAGACCACATTCTCACTACAGCCAGAGAGTGTTTACACTCAGCCATCACATGGGCATCCTTCCCATCTGTCATCCTGCTGCAGAGATTAAACAAGGGTGCATGCTGACATGGGCTGTAGAAAGGCATTTCAGTTGGGGATTAAGAAATACAAGATACCCTGGCATAACTCAGAGCAAATTTTTGCTTTTTTTCATATAATCTAATTACGTACATAGGCTGTAAAGACACTGAAAAAGACATTGCTGTGAAATATCACTTTTCCAGTGACCACAGCGGTAGGTGCAGGAAAACAGAACACAAATAAATATCTGTTGTTTCCTTGAAATATTGCATCATTCCACCAGGGCTTTACCCACTTATTTTGCTTTGTCCAGATGTTTGCTGGCATCTGTCAAAGTCTCTTTATATGAGTGGAAACAAAAAGCTTGGTTACCAAGGAGTTTGTGTCCCATGTGTTTTTCAGGTGTGCAATGAGATACACATTTCAGGTGTGCAATGAGATACACATTCACCAGCATTTTAAATTTAAAAAGGAGTAAAGCCACCAGCCCTGTATGTGACTGCTTTCAGCATCTGCCAAAGAGATCCCTCCGCTGCGACCTCCTGTCTCTCAGAGAAGCACGACTGCCTCTGCAGAAGCAATGGTTTCTGCCTGCTCTCCCACTTGGATCTCCAGCAGCACAAATCTGTCTTTGGCAGCACCAGAGCTCAGAGACAGCTGCAGCCAGGAGCAGAGCAATTGCTCCACAGAGGTGCCACTGAACAGGTAACAGGCTCTCTGTCACTGCTATCTACTCAGAGCCTGCTTGTGATAACTGTTGTAAGAAACAAAAAAATGTGAAGCAGAAACTCCTCCAAGTGCTTTAACCCCAAGGCAGTATAGCTCAGCAGTCCCATCAGGCACAAGCTCTGGTGAAAGCTCTTCTCACACAGGGGCTGTTGGGTCACATCCCTCTGTATAACAAATGCACCTAACCATGGGCTGGTAGCAGAAATAAGAGATCTTCTCATCCAGGCAAAGACCTGTCAGAATTAATGGCTTTGAACCCAAATCCCTTTTGTCAAATTTGACTGAAGTTGGCTGACAAGATCTAGCATTACTTAGCAAGGCTGGGTGGAAGAGAGGGGATACAGAGACAGGAAAGCACAACTGCATAGTCTCTGTTTTCAGAATAAATCAGCCTGGCAAAAAAACCCAAAAAAACAAGAAAACCAACAACAAAAAAACCCCACCCACAAACTTGAAAAACCAAATCCTGCTCTTCCAGGGCATTGCTACAACCAGCTCAGGGTCTTACTGAAGTTCATTTTATTTCAAAAGCATTTTATTCCACTGAGCTCTTTTCCTTCATCTCAAAATGAGATTAAAATTCACTTTGTACACAGCTAAAAGCCAGAAAAATCTCACATTAAATATGATGTCCTAAATAAAACGCCCCTTGACAATGTGAGATTTTGTGTATTAATTCAGTGGAGGTATTTCTAGATATTTCTCATCTTGTCCTCATCTTGGTGCAACTCCAGTGACTGTGTATGTATCTAACAATGCTAAGCAGCAGCCCCTCAGCAGAGTTTAAATGTGTTTAGTCAGCGAGTTCTCTGCAAAGGGGAGACCAGAGTCGGATCAGGTTGAAACCACAGCATGAGGCCCCATGGGACAGGATCACTGAGACCAAACATTTGCTTTCCTGAAGCTGCAGAAATCCTCAAAAATCAGTTAGGCACCAACCATAATTATCTTTACAAGTCAAATTGCTATGTCTCTGACAGCCCTTCCCTTAAGTTTCCAACATCTCTATTTCAAATAAAGCTTTGTTGTCTTCTTTACTATTAACACAAGGTTTTAGAACAGAGTAAGGATTTCCGTACTATCAAACATATCCAAACTACTTGTTATAGATCAAAAGCTGGATCATTACATGGTATTTCTCCCCATAAATTTTCACTAACCTAAGAACAAGTAGCTGGATTAGGCAAACTGATGAAAGGGCCTCAGTATGGCTCTAACTAGCTACTTTTAGACATTTAAATAACCATGCAAAGGAATTAGCAATACTGTTAGCAAAGTTAATGACAAAAATAGTCATGATCAAGCTTGCTTAAAGGGAAGGAAAATTATGCTGATCAAAGCCAAATCCTTTTCTACAACTTGCAGAAAAAATCATGCTCTTCTGAAAAAGTTTCCTTAACTTCTTCAATATGCACTTCCCAAGAAAATGACAGAATCTTAGTCCACTAAAAGATGCTGATAAATTCATAGGTTTTTAATAATTTAATGCTGTTTCTGTTGCTAGTTCTTTGAAATTGCTGCAAACACAATCAGCCTCTTCCTTGGTTGAACTGGGTGACTGAAATGGGATATTCATTACCCAACTTTAAAACAGTATTCAAGTATAATTTCCATGACAATTGTGCTTTTAATAAAAAAGTGAAAGATGTGATAAGTGTTTTGCAATTTGGACTACCAAGAGAATTCAGATTGGCCAGAACATACTCACAGCATCTGCTTTACCTAAGCAAAAGTCTGCAGACTGGCAGTAAGTTTTTAAAAACAACCTAGGAGTATCATGGCTTTTGAAGCAGCAGTTAATGAGAGAAAATAAGAGCCCAGAGAGGCATAGTCCATCTGCCCAAAGCAGAGTGAAAGCACTCACAGCCAGAACTACATCTGGACTAAGACACACAAAAGAATTTCCTACTGGCTTCCCAAACCTGACTTAACCCCTCATCTGCATGTTCAGGGCAGCTTGGGACAGAAGAACACTGGGAAGACCTTGATAAGAATTCCCGTGTGCCAGGGGCATCAGAGAGATCAGGATCCCAGGCTGTGCTGTAGCCAGCCAGAATGTGGTCCCATAGCCCATCAACTGTGTTAAGTGTAAGCCCTCCACTTCCTCACAGGACTTTCTTACACTTCCTAGAGGCTAAGACCTGCTCCACTCACACAGGCCTTTCCTAACTTTCTCTGATTCCAAGTCTTTCCCTGAAAAAGCAGTCTGAAAAAATGCAGTGCCATGTTCCTGCTTTTCAGCAAGGTGCTGACTGTTGCTGAAATGAATTCATTCCCCTTGCCATCACTACTCCCACTTTTCAGAGCACCAGAACACATTACCAGGAATGATGCAAATGCAGCTCACTTCACTCTGAGTCAATCAGATAAACTCACACTCCTGTCTAGGCTTTCATGGTGTGATGCCATGACTACTTTTTCTTGGGACATTGAAGCCTTTGCCTTTCGAAAACACGGTCTCAAGAGGTATGGAATGCTTTCAACCTCATTTCATAAAAACATGTATGGCTTGTTACTTTTATTTTAACTACATTTTTTTTCTTCCCTATATCTGGGCATAAAAGCAACTATAAAACATAATTTTTAGCAAAATAAAATACTGAATGAAACTCATCCATTGTTGCATGAATCTGGATGCACTATAAAATGTTTAAAGCTCTTCAAATGTATTTTGATCAGCATGACATAAAATGCATTTTAGTGTGTTTGAAGTTCAGATGTATTTGAGTATCATTTGTTCACAATTAAATGCTTAAAAATGGCCACAATTCTGTTCATGGGAAAACAATTTACTCACTGGCACCAGACAGCCAAGCAGGTGTTGGAAAGCCAGATCACAAGCACAATCCAAACCTAGACCATGTTCTGCTCTCCCAAATAATGCATACTCAGTACAGAAAAACACTTCTACTGGATGAAGGAATTCACCATGGCCCCCACAGGTACCCTGCCACTGTAACTCACTGAGAAATGGCTTGCCTTTGTGATGGCATGTAACAGCACTCCTTGTGCAAAGCTATCTAAAACCACCTTGCTGATTTTGCTTGTAGTAAAAATGAAATTAAATAATGGGCCTCACATTTCTTGCTTTTTAAAGAACAGAGCAAAGAAGGTCAAGAGCAAGGAAGACCACACTGCACAAAATGGGTGCTGTCCCCATATTCTTTAAAACAAATTCCTTGTGAGAAAATGTATCTGAAACTTTAGTGTTATTGTATTTTTAATCTAATTCTCAGAAGAACAGAAAAAAATCAGTCCATGTAACCAAAATTAACTGAGACAGCCAAATTGCTGACATAAAATTTTATTTAAAAGTTTTGAAGGTATGAATGGCAACAATAAAACAAAAAAAAAAAAAAAACACATCCCCCTACAAAGCTACACCACCATCAGAGTACTAACACAGATAAAGCTTTTAATTCCCACTAGATCAAAGTTACTAGCTCACCTTTTATGTGCTGTCAAAAGTTCAAATGATTTGAAACTTCTGGATGACTGCAATCAAAATACCATAGAATATCTTTAGTTGGAAGGAACCCATAAGTAATTCAGTAGATGGAGTCAGAGAAAAGAAAAAAACAAGAGGTAGCCCCCCTAATAACTCCTCTCCCTATTTCTAAAGCAAGTATAAATCACGGTGCTCTGCAGCCTTACTTGAAGCATTTTTCATATTCTACACCTGGCATGGCTTGCTTCTCAATCCCACCACCACTTCCTATTCCTGCTCATCACTGAGGTCTGCCAGCACATGAGGAGCCAGACAGGTCTACGTGAAGCACAGCTTTTTTTGTCCATTCATTTCAGCAGTGTAGCTGACCAACATCAGTTTCCCATTTACCTTTAACATCTCTGCTTGTTTTTAACCCACTTGGTTTGTCACATGGCTATGGGACAGCTCCCTGAAACTCTCATGGCAGAGGGGACAACACAGGGTGAAGCCAAAGCAATGAGAGGACAGAGATAGCTGGGACCATTCACATGGCACAGTTAGTGGAATAAATGACTCCACAGCAACCCTCTCCCATAAGCTGTAGCACTGGGGGTTAAACAGACCTTAGAAAACACTCCAGTCAAGAAAGTCAGAAATATTTATCTTTGAGAAGTTACAGCTAATTAAATTTCCATACATCTCATAATAATTTGCAGCATTTCTAGAAACAGAAGTTTAGAGGGACAGGAGACAAGAGGGACTCTACCCTCTAGCTTCTGCAAACCTAAGGGTTAGGTCTGTATTGGGAGCAAGCCCTTAAAATAGTTCTAGCACAGCCCCTAGGCTGAAAACACACTGCAATAGAGAGGTTCAGCAGTAGTTTGGCTCTTTAGATTTAGCTCAAGAGAACAACCTCTTTCATTGTTCCAGAAGTTCCAAAAGTTGTTAGTATTTTCATGCCCCCAGGCTAAGCAGTCAGCAACTTGAAAATGGCTTGGACTCCTCAGTTTTAATGAGGCTGTCTCTTGCCCTACTTACCCAGAAGAGAACTAAATTCCTCTCTTGTTTTCCCAGTCATAACTAATGTATCACCTGTTTTTTTAAAGCTTGAAGGTGTTCCAGGGAGATCTAAGAAAAATGTCCATCCTACAGGCCTCCAAGAGAGGTGGTGAATGCCTCAAGCCTGTCAGCATTTAAGAGGCATTTGGGTAATGTCCTTTAACAGCATGCTCTAATTTTTGGTCACTCTGAAGTGGTCAGGAAGTTGGACTAGATACTTCTTTTTGCTCTAGATGTTCTTTCCAGCTGAGCTTCTGTTCCACTCATCATTTTACCAGTTACCAAACTGGTTCAATATGTTGCCAGTTAAAAATGCAGGGAAGTGAGCAACAAAGATTAAACACCTCTCACACCTCATCTTTTTTCCGGGGTTCAAATTCACTCCTGCCCCTTCCTTGCCCCGCTCCCCTGAGAGGTGCAAGGCACCGAGCTGGGCTCAGTCACTACCACCAACTCTACCCTGCTGCTCCATTTTCCACACTGTTCCCTTGCTCCAGAGTAGGATCCCACCCAAGGGCCACAGTCCTTCAGGATAAACCTGCTGCCAGAGGGGCTCTTGTTTCTTCAGGAAATAGCCACGTGCCCCAGTGCAAGTCCTGTGGAGAGCATGTGGATCCCTGCTCTGGCCTAGCTCCCTCCAAGGGCTGCAGGGGAGTCCATGCTCCACTGGAGCGCTGCCCAGGGCCCCAGGGGAATCTCTCCTCCGATGTCTGCAGTACTTTCTCCCCTCCTCCTCTCACCTAGCTGCTCACAGGGCTGTTCCCAACCCCACTGTGCAGCATTTTGTCACTTCTCAGCCCAGGCACTGCAGCTTCGCTGCTCCCAGGCCCAGAAACCCGGGCCAAAGACACCCATTTACCTGCACCATGAGCGACCCTTGCAGCTGCCCAGGAGACACAGGCAATGCTTCTGCTTTGGAGCAGTGCAGAAAGAAAAGCAAAAAACAGAAGTCGCTGTACACAAGGCCATGTCTCAGAAGCCATCAAACTGCATCCAGAGGAGGGTGAGGCCTCAGCAGTGGGTGAAGGTCTGACAGTCAGGAACAGAAAACTCAGGGCCCTCTACAGGCCTTTGGGGGTTCACTTTGAGGGACCCAGGAGCAAAAACCTTAGGAGGGGCAGCTGAGGCAAGATGGTTTCTGCAGCCTTGGAAAAAGACTGGGAGACGTTACTGCTCTCTGTAACCACCTGAAAGGAGGTTGTAGAGAGGTGGGGGTCACTCTTTTCCCCCAAGTAATAAACAGCAGGACAAGAGCCAGTGGCCTCACTTAGTGCCACAGGCAGTTTACACTGGCTCTTCAGAACAATTTTATTCACTGAAAGCCTTGTGAGGCACTGGAACAGGCTGTCCAGGGAAGCAGATGAGTCACCAGCCATGGAGCAGATATGGCATTCAGGGACATGCTTTAGTGTTGGCAGTATTAGGTTAATTGTTGATTATCTTCATGCTTCTATTAAGTGCATCTAGACTACAACTTAAGCCACATGGCTGTCTGCAAATCAGCTCCAGAAAATGCCAGCACATAACTTTCCTTTCCTTAGTATTTAACTGTTATATATACTGTAAGAATTTTACAATTCTAGTATAAACATTTTAATTCAAGACACAAGTGAAAATTTCTAACCGTATTTGGTCCTTTCTAAAAAGAAAAGTCATGGCATGTTCCTATAAGTATTCTGTCAATCTTCATTGTGATTTTAAACAATGAGCTGTCAAAAATTTGTTTCCTGAAAAAAACCTGTCATCCTTCCACCCTAATTAACTAACCAGTGGTTATACAACATCATTGAAAACACTTAAGTGTTACAAGACATGCCAATCATTAGGAAGTAATTTCACAGAATGTCCAGTGAGGAGCTTAAGAGCAGAATCAGGACAAAGCATGGCATAAAATAATTTTAAAAATCAAAGGCACCAGGTTTGATAATTAAGTTAAACAGGGAAGTGTTAGATAACACTAGCAGCTACCAGAATAAGCAAAGGCTTCATAGAGCTGTACACACTCATCTTTGTTATTCCCATCTACTAAAACCATTGTTTAATTCCATTGGTGCATTTCTGTGTCTATACAAAGAACAGTTGCATTAAAATGTTTCCATTATACACCAATAACGTACTTTTGTGTTTGGGTGCTGCACAGGCAATATGGCACACTGTGCTGTGCATTCATCATTGATGAGAATTTTCTCTCAAGTAACACACGAAGTTATCATGGCATGTTGAAGTCAGATGGCTGTAGCAGTGCTTTTTAGTGCCAGTTCTGATCAGCATTTCCAGTTCCATGAGCTGAAGACAGCAGAGAAGCCACAGGTATCTTCCTGCCTTCCTCCCTTTCCATGCTCAATGACAATCCACAACAGTTAAATCCCACAGCTGCCCTGCCTTTGGACTTCATGAAGTTCATATTTATTTGCTTCAGTAATCAGTCTACTCTTAAACACTCCTTAATCTGAAGTTTCCTTTTAGTCTTCATTTAATTTCCAGCAGTTAAGCTCTTTTCCTTCTAAAATACTTAGAAGACATCTTGCACTCATTACTCAGTTAGAAAAAAACCAACAACAAAACAAACCCAAATGTTTCCAATTTCTCTTTCTTCTGCATCCAATACCATCAGAGGACAGGCTGGGCAATGTGACTGGCACTTTTTTGTATGTCCAGATGTGTTCTTCAAATCCCCACACCACATCTGTTGTGCTATCCTGTTTCTTGGTTCCTTCTCCTGGCTCATTTCCTCAGTTTCTTTTCAACTTAATGCATCTTGCCCCTGCATACTCTCCACTCTTGGCACTGCACAGGAATATTTCTCATCACACTTCCAATTATGAAGTTAATTTCACATTTTACTTTTCCTTCTTTCTACCTTCTCGACTCCTACCTCTGAAGCTCAAGTTCACTGCCATGTATGACCACAGTATGAACTTTTGATATCCTCCCAGTTCCCATTCCACATTCCTTGCTTCCTACAGCATTCCACATTTCAAAAAGGCACTTCTGAGCTGCTCAGTGCTATTATTAATCACTGCAGCAGTTGCTTACTTTGCTACTTCTCTCACTCGCTCCCTTGGCATCTCTAATGACTCCAGCTACTCTTCTCTCTGTGGGCAAAGTTTGTCAGCTTTCTCCTATTACCCACAGGCAACATCATCTGCAGTCTCCTATTCCTCAATTAAAATAAGAAATTGAGTTCTCTTCCTCTCACCCATCCCCTCAACCTTGTTCCCTCCAGCAAGCTGTCAACACCTCAGACTCTCAAACAGCAAAAATAAAAACCCAAGATACCTATCTTCCCTACTGTGCATGCAGGCACTCCAAAATTACTCCTTATTCTACCCTCAGTCTATGTGTGAGACTTTTTTCCCCTCAAAGTTAAGCCTTTCCCCTTTCTTTTTCCCTACTAGCCAGCTTTCTGCTATCACTGTACTTAATGCAGATGTGAATATTTCTCTTTTCCAGTTGGCTGAAATTCATGTAAATCTCTCTATATTTTCTGGGAGTAATGTCTTTCTTTCATTGTATGACATTATTCTGGGGTGTGATTTGGTAAGACTAATAACTTCTTTGATGTGCCCATCCTGTTTGTGCCCTTCTCCGTGTTTCCTAAACTTCTGTGCCAGTTTCCATCACTCTCAATGTCACACTGACTTCTCCTAAGCCTGTCTTTTCTCTGTGCCACACAATGAGTCACTGTCCCCTAAAGCCAACTTACTGCTTTAGCAGAAAAATTCAAACTTCCACTTAGAGGCCTTTAGAGAATTCACATCTAAAATACTGTACAGATAATTAACTCTTTCTAGGCAAATATCACTGAAGCATCAAGTGATTCCCACCCCATTACAAATATCAGCGCACTGTTCCATATACAGAGTATCTTATCTGAGCATTTATTATATGGAAAATAACAATTTATTAATCTGAGACAGAAAAGATACTCAATAAAAGGACCAGAAGTACCTTTATGCAACAAGGAAAAAGGAGGTACAATGGTAAGCATCATACCCATAGATTCTGTCATTTGAACACGGAATCCACAATGGATTTAACAATTCAAACACACAAGTAATGACAGCGTACCTTTATTGTAACACGTGCAATGCACCGATGCAGTAGATACAATGCCAGCAGTCTTCTCCTTGCACAAACTACTATCAATCAGTAACTTCTAGGTGGAAGCAGCATTTAGTGCAAAGAATAATTAAGAAACCTCTAATGTTAACCATGTTTTGGGAACTGTTTGCATACGTAGTGCAGCACTCACAGCCATTTCCCAATGGGCCTTAAACATGGAAAACTGATCAGCTATAGCAGTTTGCATTTGAAAATTCTAACACAGATACTTGTTTTTCTTTTTAAAAAAATCTATACTACAGCAACAAATAAATAAAGACTAACAATGTGTATATATATTTGCTTAGAATCAATTCAGCAACTTAAAAAAATATAATGTTCAGTGTTTGCTGAATTGCTTTATACTGCATCTATCACTGTGAAACACTACATTAAAAAAGTTAAAGACAAAAAAATTCTTCCAACTCTCTTCATACCCTATTAGTTGAAAAGTTTGCAAGCACTGCTGCCTCTCAGCTACTAATATGCAATTCAGGTCCCCTGGTCATTCTGGGAATCTTTCCAGAACATCCCTGCACACCCAGCAGCTCCCTGTGCAGCGATACCAAAGGGAAGCACAAGCCCTGGTACAACGAGCAGATTTAAGTCATCTTCTAGCTCACAAAATTCCTTGCTAAAAACCAAACTACCCCCACCTGTTGTGACTGATTTCTACATCTGCCAAGCTCACCCAGGAACACAGATGCTCTGAACTCTGTCCCTGTGGGCTTCGTTTCATCTACATGAGTAATCACACCAAGAACCAATGGAAATATTCATGCTTGCAAAATTATGGACACACCTGCTTACAGGGTATCTGCATTCATCTGCAGCTAGACAAACTGATTGCAGTCCTGGATCATAAATGAAGAGTCTCTATTAGATTACAGGTAATAATATCAAAGTATTTTCTGGGATGCCTACAACAGACATAGAACACTCAGGGAAATATAGGAAACTTTTCCATTTAGAGGGAAGCTCTGTTCTTTGGGAGTATTCAGTGATTCACAAGTTGTAGGACATGGAAGAACTGTGCCCTGTGTATATCAGAGAATTAACTTACATAATTTAAAATAGTAAGACTGAAAAATGCATCTAATTGGCTATCCAAACTGAAAACATTTAGACCAATTATAGGCCAAAGAAAAAACAAATTTTGGCACATTTTTGAGTATCACTTTGGGATTCTGCATAGGCTACTGAGAGTCTATGAAAAGTTTATATATTGTGGCATGCAATAAAATTTTTCTTTATGTATGGTTTAGAAACATAAAGGACAGCTTTTGTATGGTTTGTTTTTATTAACAGTATATATTGGTGGGGCAAATCAACTCTCTCCAATAAAACTAAGAAAATGTTGATATGGGTGTTGAATGAAAGATCATTGCTCAGGATTAGAGTGTTTAGGGAAATAGTGCACTACTTATTCTACCTTGGAAAAGTAAAAAATGCACATATTGGTCATATCCTTCCTACCTCCTTTCAAGTGGGATTTTTAATCACAAATATTTTAGTTGCTACATAGCAAACTCTTACAAAAATATAACTTCTGACAGCATGAGAAACTGCTGAAGAAAAATGCATTTTCTTCCAGAACAGAACTACAAGGCACCCCAGCTTCTACTGATTTTTACACTGCAAGTGAACCTAACTGAGCAAGAGCCTCACACAGTATGGGCCATCTGTGGCAATACAGCCATCATTGACCCTACTGAAGCACACACACCTCAAAACATTCAGTACAGGTGCACGTAAAGATAGATCATATCACACCCATATTTCTTCATCCTCTAAGCCAACTTTTGCTTCAAAAATCTAGTGCTTCCCATAAGGCTGGGGAGAGGATATGCCCACATGCACCTCATTACACTCAATTTCTTGCACCATGGTGGAATAAAAACGCAGCCTTGATCTTCATGCTTCAGTAGAAAGCTACTGTCAAATCCATATCAGAATCCAAATAATCAATATGGTAGCAACTAAAAAAATCCAGGAGGTAAAAGGCCAAAGATTCTTCTGCAGCAGAGATTACAGCAATGATGAATTGCTAGGGTAAGTAAAAATTTAAGACTGGCTTTCTTCCCTTTGCAACAAAGGACTTGGGGTATTCTCCCACAAGATTTTTTTTCTTTTTTAGTTATGCCCTTCTCTATATGGAAGCACTGCAGTGTTCATTTAAAAAAATCAAAACCACACAAAACCCTCTCCCATTTTTAAAAAGCACCATAAATGAAAAATCTGTTGGAAAAACAAACAAAAACTCCATGGACCACCTTTCAGGGATGAAATGCTAAAGATGTCTTTTTTAATCAACCAGTTTGTGAAGATCTACAAAAAAATAAAAAGGATCACATTCTAAAGGTTCAGTGCAGTCAGCAGCTATATAGTTTTGCTGCTTATTCATCTAAGTTGACTTTCAAAAATAACACCCTAGCTCGTCAAAATATACATTTTCCATTTGCTTTTAAATTAAAATAATAATAAAAAAACATTTAAAGAATTCACAATCAATAGCATGACTAAGTTTCAGGATCATCTACAGCATATAATTTAAAGGTTCAAGATGCCAATATGCAGCATGTGGCAGGCCTATATGCTCCATGCAGCATGTACATTTAGGATCATCTCAAATAATCTTGATGTTCAGATGTCAGTCTGTTTCTTCCAAATCGTGTAGAATACCCATCTGGAGAAAACAAGCAGTTAAGGAAAAAAGGCAACACTTGTACACAGTTAAAATGCAGTTCTTTTTACTTATATTTAAATTCTGAAAACTTCTGGTAGCTCATAAAGGGTAGGGAAAACACTCAAAAGTGATATCTACCTGGATTCTCTTCTTGACTCAGCAGATCAAAGATGCCTACTCTTCAAAACACATACATGTTCCATTAAGGCCTGGCAGTCATAAAGGGAAAAATAACCAGTTTCTCTGAAACTGTAAACTTTAAGGGCAAGTATCCTGATATCCTTCACATTTATTTTGTCTTGAAAATGCAAGGTCCAATCTGCATTTCCCAAAGAGTTGACAATAATGAGAAGCAGGAGGAGCTGGCTGCAGTCAGTCTGGGGTCAATATGGGGTCAATATGAGGTCGGTATGGGGGCTGCAGCAGTGAGCACTACTGGGCTTAGGGACACAGGAGGGAGGCAAATGAACACACACAACACAAGAAAGGCTGTGGCAGTATCATGTGCTTAATGTATTATGAATACAAAGATTGTGAAAAGATGTTTCCTGTCAAGAGAGACAGCCACAGCAGGCTTCACTCTGCAGAAACATTTCCAGGGAGATCCCACAAAAGCAGCAAACACTCAAGGCAAGTGCAGATGGCAGAACCACCTTACAGCAGATCAAAATGCCCCTCTCACACTAAGGGCTTGAAGTTTAAACTTCTAGGCTCCTTACCTAACTTCCTTACCACCCACAAATTGAAGAAATTCTGAAGGATTATTTTTAGGAATGGGAGGTTGCTGAGAATAGGCATAACCCTCTACTTGGAGTATTTTTTCCAGTAACACTAACTAGTAATTATTGTTGGGAATTACTCTTCCCCATTCCCCAGCCTTAAAAGTAAAGTCTGAACTGTATGTTCAAGAATAGCTCTATCAGATAATATCTAAAGATCTGGATCATGCTAATCTGTGTGAAGTTAGTTTCTTATTTTAGTAAAAGAAGAAAAGAAAATAAGAAGATACAGCCTTGTCAGAACTCCCAGGCAGCATTACCTTTATCACACAGTTTATCCTACATCACATACACCACTCAAAACATTAACAAAAATACAGCTTATTCATGAAATGTGCTGATCATTTTACCAGCTGTGAATTTATAGCACTTTTAGAAAATAATTCCTACAATTATCCTCAAAACTGCCATACTTCATTTACTATGAAAAAAACCATTAAGCATTTAAATCAGAACTGCCTTTTTGCTTGAGTTTATTACCTCCAAACAATCTATGCTTGCTTGATTTATTAATACACACTCTCCAGTCTTCTTCAGTCTTTAAGGATACAATTCCATGTAGGAAGGAACACACACAGTTTCTTTTGAAAACTCCACAGGACAATAAAGCCTGCTAAGCTGCTCTTCATACAGAGTCAAGGCATCAGTCAGATTGATACAGTTTCCCTGAAGAAAAAAAAAAATCCCAGTCACAATCAAGCAAATAAGCAAAATTTCAGATGAACGTATACATTTTGACATTACTGCCAGGCTCCCACATATTTCAGAACCAGATACATGCTGTTCTTAATATTTAATATTTACAATGCAAACACTGAACAGCTTGTCTTCATTCTGCCTACAGCAAACAACAATTTGTATCCTTTCAAGAAAGGGTAAGTATGGGGGGGATGATCTATATTCTCATTAGCAGAAGCAATCATTATATGAGGGCTTCCAGTTAAAACAGACCACCATGTGTTGTTTACCTATAACATCTACTCCATAACCATTTTCTTTATAATTGCTTAAACTTATTAGTAAACAGTATTACAACATCCAGATTTTTCTCAGTTATTTAACATTGCCTAGATCTTACAGTGTTTAAATGCACTTTTTAAAAAACTATAGCCTATTAATTTTAAACAGATTCTTCCACAAAGCAATGTGACAAAATACATCAAATTATATAGAAGTTCTCTGGCTGCGGGCTACATTGTCTTGAGTTTCCACATGTCATGCTTCTGAAAAAGAAGATATTCCTACAATACTTTTTTTGTCTTAGGGGTGAAACAACATCTCATTCTTGGAATACAAATACATCAAGGATTGAGTGAGGAATGAAAAAAAAAAGCAAATCCCAAGAAACAAACCCCCCACCCCCCAACCCCCCCCAAAAAAAAATTAAAACAAAAAACCCCACCCAACTCTCTCCCAAGCAACTCCTATTTGCAAGCACTACCTTGTCCCAAGCTAAATATTAATAAAAAGCAGAAGTTACTGCAATGTATACCTGGGGTGCCCATATGGAGAAAGGTCTAATTAGAAGTCTGAATTCTCCATACCCATAACACATTTGAAGATTTAGTGGTTACAGTGAGCTCACCAGAACACCAGGCTGAACAAACACCAACAATCCAAAGCAATAAAAATCAATTGTGTAAGTTGAATCAAAAAAACTTTGTCAAGTTTCTTGACTACCTAACCAAGTATACAAGCAAACACTTTACAACCTTAAATTCAACGGTCTTAGGAAGAGTGTGCAAATCCAAGTTACTTGGATACTAATTTGAAACTAAGTGAAGTTGAATACAGTCACCACTGCGTGGTCTACAAATCACTCAGGTTGTTTTTTTCCAGGTAGGAGGCACTGAATGAAGACTCACCAAAAAGAAGTGGATTGCTGCTGTGGCACAGCACAGAGAAAATATATTCTGTGACTGTGGTCAAGGTGGAGATATTGTTAAAGGCCCTTGGGCACACTGACAGCCAAATGAATTGAATTGTGGTCTTCTACTTCCACCACTTTCCTGAGGAATCTTCAGCTCAACCTATAGGCCCTAAACATGATAAACCAAGCATGCTGTAACACTGCACATCAACAGCAGGTTATATGATGACTGTGAATCTCTCCTGCCCACACAGTAAGTGCCAGTCTGGCCATCTGTGGGGTAGGATGAGATCTTCAGGAGATGAGTGCCCCCATCCTCCCCTAGTGGTTGGGTTTTACTAGCATATAGTATAAATGTCTTTTACTGTGATCTAGCACAAACCCTGTTTTCCTCTTCTGATTTCTGATCAGTAGATACAGAAGCATTAACTAGCATTTTCTAGAGCTATTCTCAATATAAAAATCCTCAGCTTTCCCATACATTTTACTACTTCTAGTGAAGGAATGTTTGCCAAAGAAGATAAAAAGGAGAACAAAAAGGAAATTTTTTACACACAGGTCCCAAAGATCCAGCACAAGAGCCAAAGCCCCACAAAATGATAGCAAGAAATGCAAGGCACAGAAACTGTGTTAGAAAGTCTAAAGCAAGATCCTCTATCTCCAGAATGACAGGATCTTCCTGCTGCTCTGAATGACTTTGGGAAGTGTTTGTGTGTACACTCAAGTACACATAATTTTGTTGGTTTTTTTTTTAACTGACTATTGAATGCAGCATCTCATTTGTTCCTGCCATTCAATAACATGTGTAACCTGCTCCTGACTGTGAAAGAATGCACATGACTCAATTAGAAAACACTAGATCTAAACAAAAATCAGCTCCCTTACATTCACATCTTATTCAGTATTTTAGGACCCCTAACTTGAAATGAGGACCCCAGGCACCAAGGACTTACTCAATGCTTCCAGTGTCTGACTGCCTATGTTTCACACATTGTGTTGCTCTGCTAAGACACTGCAAAGCTTTTAAATCCTGGAGCAGAGGCTTTATGAAAGACTTGTTTTACTGTGCAGCTTATTTTTGGTGCTCCACGATTTTTTTAAATGCCCTTTAAGTTATTACATGCACACAGATGCAACTGAAAATTCATTTTCAAAAAGCAAGGAACTAAGATGCACTTGAACAAGTACTATCTGTGCTCTATAAAGCATACAACAGGCAGAGGCTAAAACAAGCAGAGGTGACATTTGAAATCAGTATTTCTAAACAGCTCCATTTACATTGATTTTTCCATGTAACAACATCACATGATAACTAGAATCAAACTGTAAAATGTACATTCTGACTTTGGGATTTATACTATTTTTCCTACTTTTTATTGGTAGGATTTTTTCACAGTGTATTTAAAACATTTCTATTTCCAGAGGAAGTGAAAAGAGAATTCATTCTACTCATCATCCTCTGAATTTTTTGCATCCTGCTCAATTTTTTTTTGGACTGTGCTCAAGTCTTCACAAGTAGAAAAGAAAACCTCAACTTAAAAAAAATCTTAACACAGGATCTTGACAATGGTCTCAGGCACATGATGTGATTCTTGGGGTTCACCTGTACAGGGCCAGGAGTTGGACTTGGATGATTGTTCTGGGCCCCTTCCACACCATGAAATCCTATGGCTCCACTCTATTCTATCACTCTAGTCTTTTAAAAATCATATTTGGGAAAGCACTCCTTCAAAAGAACTTGCATAAAACATGTTTGATTATAATTTTGGTCATATTGCACAAACAAACCAGTACATGTTTATTTGGTAAAGGAAAATGACTTGCTGTATATAGAAATTTTCTAATAAAAATTTGGGTTTCTAAACCCAAATGTTTGGGTATCAGAAAAGAAATGAGACTTGTCAAAAGTAGAAGACTAACACAAACTGAGCACAATGAACAGACTGCTGCAGCACTTGTTTAGTAACCTGTTATTATCCAGGGGATTGTGGTGGGTTTTTTTGGTTCAGCTGCCCTTCACCAAACATATCATTTTGTTTCAACATCAGACTGAATGCAAAAGAAAACTAAAAACAATTTGTGTGTGCAATTTGAGTCACAAATAGGAGCACTGCTAGGTAATTTACAGAGCACACCACTATTACGTAGGAAGCTGAACAGGATACACAATGATAGAAGAGTATACAGTTTCCCAGACTGTCCTTCAGTGTTTCATCATTTCTCCCTTCTCCAGCAAGAGACAAATCACTGCAGACACCATGGAAAACAAATTACAGGAACAATGAACACGCCAAGAAATAATTTTTACTTTTCAAACCCACAACTCTCCAATTTCCAAATCAAGATCTTGCCTGAAGCTTCAGACAACTCACCTGGCTCTTTTATCAACATTTTTCTTCTGGACAAACATTACAGGATTTTATAGTTCTGCACAGTTATCTTTTTTAACTACCTGTCTTTACTCAACACAAAGTTAAGCACTCCAAAAATCAAATCTATGACACTTAAGGCTTATTTCAATAAACTTATTGAAAAAAATCAGTATTATTAAGACATTTCTTTAAAACATGACCAGCTTTATTAACCAAGACTACAGTGTTAGTAATAATGTCAATCACACTTAGATATTCCAGTATCACCAAAATGCCACAGGGAACCAAGCTCAGAATGCAACAGTGTTCACTCTAACTCCCACTGCCTAATGAAGAGCTATGTGGTAGAGCAATGCATTGTTTGTTCTGAACAGACACCATATAACTCAAACAATAGCTAATACTGAATGCTGTTTAACAAGGTTTAAAGCAGATGACTCACCAATTACATGTTTTCAAAAGCAAAATCACTTCCTTTTATTTTCCCCACAGGGTTCCGCCAATTTTTCAATATATACAAAAGACTTTACCAAACTCCTCTCCCCAGCCCCTCTCATTTAATCTCTGTTCCATGTCAAACAATTCAGTAAGAACTAGGAAGGTAAGAACTAGGAGAATTATGATTTTTTTTTTACCCTTAAGTCATATCTTTCTGACACAAAAGTACTTGAGGTAGTTTTAACTTTGAGATTAACAAATCTTAATCTCTAAGACCTTCCTTAAGACAGCCTTTGCATCCTGAGTCTGCTCAGTGCTTGCACTCACTTCAATAGCTCATGCCCATCTCCCAGTATGCGTTTTTCTGGGCTCTCACAAGGCATAAATTGTATAGTTCCATGGGTTTCGTTTTTAGGTTTCTACAGGACAATGCACAACAAATTTAAATAAGAAACACAGTTCTGGACAGACCAAAAACATTCCTTAAAGTAAGTAGCAAAAAAAATTGTTTCAATTAATCCTGTAAGTTCCATTTAACTCTGCCCATCTATAAAGTGGATGTGTCCATCAACTGGTTACTTAGGCCACTATGCTTCCTCCAACCCTCAGAAAGTAAACTAGTGAGTTGAAAGCAGGTGAAAGGGTCCCTTTTCCATACTTGCCCATTTCTTACATGTCTTACCCCATATGTCATTGTCATGGGCCACCTTTGTCTGTGACTGTATGCCAGAGAAGTTTAATTTTTATGTTTAGCATGGGTTTCTATTTTTATTTTAAAATGATGTGCCAGAATTGGGCATGGCCATGGTTGGATTTTATCCTTCCTCACTTCAGAGTGACTAATAAGCAGTAAGACAGAGCATGAAACACCTAGATCAAAGCTAGGCTTAGGTTTTGGGGGACAAGGGAGGGCTGTTAAGGAAATAATGGAGGCAAACCCAACTGTAAGTACCTCCACTGGCTAAACTCTCAGCAACATAAGGAAATGAAAATGTCTGTTCCTTAAAGTCTCTCAAACTACCAAGAAATCACAGAGGCTCACATAGGGACATACAGCCATTCTTCCAGCCTCCTTTCATGGTTCAGTCATGGAGAATCTTGTTCCCTCAATGGAAATGCTAATTAGAAAGCCCACACAGCAGCCAAAAAAAGGAGTCTAACTATGGAGCAACATGATGATTGTCTGGACATTTAGAGGGCTGTATGAGAGAGTGGCCAGGAAGAGACAGCTTAGTGAAGGGCCACATGTTGGTGTGGGAGACACACGATCCCTTCAGTGGGTCAGTGCTGTTTACTGGAACCTGTGAGTGGTCTGAGCTTCTAGCCTGCCTGGGCTGAGTGACCCCAACCAGGAAGTCACAAATTCCTGTTCAGAGGTATTTTTAAAGGTTCTACTACATAAACAGGCTGAAAATTATAGCCTTCCCAACCTCAAAAGATTAGATCAACAGAACAAAAACTTAGCACAGAAAAAGGCATTTTCTTAGCTACAAATAATCCACTGACACTCAAAGACAACCTTGCAACCAGTCTCTGCATCTGACAGAGCATGGCTTGACATCTCTTGGGACAATGCTCACATGGTACCGTGAATGCACAAGAGTGATGGCTCAGAAAAAGAAAAGCCACATATCATACTGATATCTACAAGTATATATACTCACTTGAAAGTAATCACTTGGGCCATATAAAAATCATACTTTTATAAAGTCCAATACTATAAAAACACTTAAGAGTGTCTGAAAACAAGTTGCCAGGAAGGTATATTAGAGATGAAACTGGACCTCAGGATACACCAAGGTCTTACAACCTTATCAATTCCCATTTCTCTCCACTGTGATAGCTGGGAGCCTGGACCTCTGTCTCTCCTTGGAGAACATAACACCAAGCACCCCACAGACATGGCCTCCAATCATATCATATCATATTATATCATTAAACACTTCAAAGCTTCAGAAGAAGAACAAGAATGGAAATAAGAGCATCCCATATGACCATTGAACCTCAGAGTGGTGGGATTATGTTTAACAGTAAGTTTTTACAAACAAGCTTCAAGTCTTAAACCTACAGACAGGTTTGCAAGTTCTGCAGGCTAAGAGCCCTAAAGTCTCTCTGTGCAGATCCTGTGTAGGCTGCAACACTCAATATGGATGATACAGCTAGAAAAGCAAGGGTGTGTAAAGCACAGCTGCTACTCATACAGGTTTTTTTTCTAAGCTGTGATTACTATTTGCACAGAGAAAATAGAGGCATTTTTCCCCAAACACACTCAGACACAAACTTAAAGCAGTAGAGAATGACATCCATTAACTGCCCTTTTATATCTTTTCAGAGATGAAAAAAAGGAAGAAGTCCCTCCTGCATCTTAAAATTGGCCACATAAATTCTTGTATCCCTTAGGAATACAAATAAATAGTCTGAAAAACCTTCCACAGGCAGAATCTCTATAAATGTTCATCAAATGCCAGGCAATACTGGTTACCTGCCTCCACCTAGTGGTGACGGGACATCCTGCAGCAGCCTTTGCAGACTGCTTCGAGGATCACCACGGAAGGAATCCCGAGGGAACCACCAGGTGTGTTAAGAGCAGCATTTCAGAAATAATTCTTTTTATAATCTCAGATAAATTATATCCATCTGGAGTTAGACAGCACTAGATCCTGCTTGCTGACAATTCACGTGCAGATCAGAACATTTTCTAAAACTTGTGCAGAGCTCAATGAAGATGTGATGAGCATTTCCCTTTATTTTTCCCAGCAGTGGCATTTAGACAGACAGCAATACATTATGGGAAAGGATGGCATTCTGTAAACACAACTCCACTTTTAGGTAAAGCATTTCTTTGGCATTCATATAAATGACAACCTAATTAGATGCACATGATTCTGTTCAGGGTGCAAGGGGACAGACTACAAACTACAAAGAACAGAAATTTTCAATCTTAGTATAACATGCCAAGGCAGAAGAGACAACTGTAATTGCTGGCTAGTGGTCACCAGGACAACGATCCTTTTGCTGCATTTTTCCTATGAGACATTTCCTCACCATAGCAAAGACGATCTCTGACAAGTAAGTGGACATTCCCTCAGTCCCTTTCCTTGATGAAACTTAATGCTTTTTTGTTTTAGAGAACCAAAATTCAAAGAAGGGGCTGGGGGGGCACACAGAGTCCTGCATTTTAAAAACACAACTGCCTTAAAAGGCACATGATTTCTTCAGCAAGGCTTGCTATGTAACATAAAGCATCCTGGAAGTAGATAGCTGGAGCAAAAGTAACTTAAATTCACAATTCCAGAGAGATAAAACCACTGGCATTTAATAGCAAATACAACAGAACATTTAAATTCATAAATGAGTTCCCAGTGTGTGACTAAGCTGCCAAAGTTGGTAGTATTGACCTTCTGTCTATAGTTAAACCAATCCTCCAAGTAGCCAGATTCAGTTAGTTCAACTGAATTTAAATTTAAGTCATTTAAACAAAGTTATAGAGAGCTAATTTTATTTGAAGTACCCCAAAAGTCTGTTCATCCTATGGCCAGACTGTTGAGTTGTCTGAGAGTGTGGAGGGTTGACCCTGTCTGGGTGCCAGGTGCCCACAAAAAACACCCTGGCATTTCCCTGCTCAGTTGGACAGAGGAGAGAAAATACAGCAAAAGGCTCAAGGGCTGAGATAAGGCTGGGGAGAGAACACTCACCAGTTACTGTCAGAGGCAAAGAGACTCAACTGGGGTAATAAACTCAATTTCCTCATCAAATCAGAGTGGGATAATATGAAATAAACCCAAATTTTAGCAGTACCTTCCCCTACCTCTCATTTCTCCCCAGGGTGAACTTTATTCACAAATTCTCTACTTCTTCCCCACTGCACTGATGGAGGATGGGGAATGGGGATTCTGGTCAGTTCATCCCATGTTATGTCTGCTGCCCCTTCTCCCTCACACTCTGCTCTGCTCCAGTGTGGGGTCTCCCTCTAAGGGAGGCCTCCATGAGCTCCTCCAACATGAGTCCTTCCATGGGCTGCAGTTTTTCATTAATTGTTCCAGCATGGGTCCCCTGCAGGGTCACAAGTTCTTCCAGGAAGCCTGGTCTAGTGTGGGCTTCCCAGAGGGTCACAGCCTCCCTCAGGTATCCACAAGCTCCACCATGGGGCCCTCCAGGGGCTGCAGCTGCATCTCTGCTCCCCTGTGGAGCTTCATGGGCTACTGGAGCACAGTCTGCTCCACCATGGTCTTCATCATGGGCTGCAGGGGAATCTCTGCCCCTCCTCCAGTGACCTTGGAGTCTGCAGAGCTGTTTCTCTCCCATGTCCTCACTTCTCTCTCTGGCTGTTGTGCAGCAACTTTTGGCCCTTCAAAAATCTTATCCCAGAGGCACTACCACAGTCACTGATGGGCTCAGCCCTGGTCAGGAGCAGGTCCACCCAGGAGCCAGCTGGCATTGCCTCTGTTGGAGATGGGGAGCCCTTCCCACTCCCCCTCACTACCAAAACCTGGCCATATAAACCCAATAGAGAGGATTATTCCATTTTTACAGAGGACTATTTTGTTTTTTCAGGCCCAACTGGGAAGTGGCTACAAAGACCATCAAATGGGCTGAGTAGTCTATCAATAGATGTATCAAAGCTCTGATAGCTGTCTGCCCCAGTATTAGCTGCCCTTTCTTCAACATCTTCAGGAAGACTAAACTGCTAGAGAACACTGCTTCTATACTCCAGCCCTTGCACTGGCTACCCATTAGCCCTAAGTTCAATTTTAAGCCACATCAATTTTAATATTGTTTCTTTCCCAACCTGCCACGTACCACCTTGTTGCTTTGGGACCACAAAATATAACATTGCATAGTTTCACAACAGCTAAAACCCACCAGGGCTGGTTCAGGATTGCTGTCCTTTCCTTCTTTCTGTGCAATCACTTGCTGGAGAGCTGACTTATCTCCTCCCATGAGGACAAAACAAGAAGCAGGGGCTGCACCAGTCTCCACCTCAGTTGGCTCCAGCTGACACAGAACAACCCCCCTGCCCTCTGGCTGCAGCACAGCCATCATTTCAGCTTTCAGCACAAGCTCCTTCGCAAGAGTCCTTCTGCAAAGTCCAACAAAACCTGTTCCCAGATATACATTTATCTACATTCCAACAAGGTGAGCTAGTATCACTGTGTATGCTACAAGGACAGCAACTGCAACATGACTTGCTCTGTTTCCAAAACATTTAGTGTCCTTTTGATAGCAAAATCTGCCACAAATAATTCCACAATTAACAGAAGAGCAATGCCATTAAAATTCAAAGTGTGGTAAAACCACATTAATCATATCTTATATTTCAACTACAAGATAATTGCTCTTGCCCATACAACCATAGCAATTTAAAATAGAGCAGCATATTAGAATTGACAGAAACCTCATCCCACAAGTTGTATTTTTCTTTATAAACCTGCACAATTTTACAGTAAACCAATTTCTATATATTTCAGAGCTTAAGGGTATTATTCTAAACTACAGTACTTAGATTCTTCACACATCAGAAGACTAGTTTATGAGCATGACAAAAGAAATATAACTTCAGAGACTGAGACTTCACTGAACCATCCCCTGGCTCCTGTCACATTCTTGTACAATAGCACACAACTTTGTGGCATTTCAAATTCAGGATTACCTGAAGTATTATCTGTTGAAAGCTATACCACAATTCTATTACCTATGAGGTGACTATACCAATTTCCTCATCCTACTGCACCTATGTCACTCTCACACTTTAATGAATGACAAATTTCTATGTTTTACACTCTACAATTAGAGACATTAGCTTAAAAGCCATGTATCTCTTAATGAAGTACATCTGTTCTGCTTTTCTAAGAATTGTTTAGCTGTAATATTCTGCAGTGTGCTTTGTCTTAAAACTATGCTTTTGAACTCCAGACAAAAGCACTATATATTCAGCTGAAATAATGAAAAAAGACAAGTCAGTTAGCAAATCCTAACTTTCAGGAAAAATGCCTGATAGGTCATTAAAGAGAGAAAACCAGCTTGAAGTAGGTTTTTAGTTAGTTTTATATTTTTTAACTGAAACTATGCAAATTGCAATAGAAATAAAGCAGTACTTTATTACAGCCAAGTATCATACCTGTGTGAAGTATTTTCCATCTTGTTTCAGGACTTTCATTGAGAGGTCAAGAATCAACCGTAGAAATTCCCATGTGGAATCTGCATATGGGCAATGATTAAAAAACAGCACATTACTGGCTTATTTACTTATTACATTATTCAAGACTTGCAAAGTTTAAAAAAAAATAAAGCCTGGATTAAAAAAAACAAATGCAAACCATACACAATGGCAATGATGGCAGGAGTATTGTTTTTCTTCACAGGAATTTTCCTGAAGTTTTCAATAAATTATGCAGTGAGGAAAATTTACTGGAGTATGAACTCCAAATACTTCTCAAGAGCTACATGAGTTCATATTACTCTGGAATAAGAGATTGAAAAAAGTGCTAGGCACTTGATAGTCTTTTTGAATATTCAAAAAAAAAACTGTCTGTCTTCTCAGATCTGCTTTTTAAATTGAAAAAAATAAAAGCACTTATGCTGCAGACTATTATGCAGCAGAAGAACAGAAATGTGAAAATTCTCAGAAACAAATAAGAAGACTTACCTTCCTCTGGAGATGTGGAGATTGGAACAGCTGTCAGATCATTAATTACATAATCAAACATTCTTCCTTCTTTGGCATACCTCTTCAGTACAGGAATACAGTCTTCAATTAGAACCTGTAAGAATGAAATATTGTTGCTAGTCCTAAAAATACCTTAAAATGACCAGGTGAAACGAACAAATGTGGATTCACAGAAATTAGGAAGAAAAAATTACAAAATTAAATACATGTTTAATTCTTGGCTCCACTTTCAACTTTTTACATCATATAGAAAGGAGGAACTTTGTAGTAATTATGACAATGAAAACACAGGCATTCCAGGACTGAAGTTCCTAGATCTGTGACCACTGCTCTTTCTACCAAATGCTGATGACAGTTAGCAGTTCCAACATGTAAGTTAAATAAGGTATTTGTATGAAGGCCAGTTGCTTTCCATGGAATAGCATGTAACTTCTGTTATTTCTTTAGTGTGTTTTTATTAGCTAACTCCTGTAAGTTAATAGCTGTGACAACATCTAAGGGCCAGTAATGAAAACAAAAACATGTCAGATTACACCTGAGCTCATTTGTAAGTGCTGTCAGATGACGCACAAAGAACTCAACTGCAGGGATGCATGACATCTGTTGGGGTTTTTATTTTAATGTAATAGCAGTGTAATACTAAGGGATTTTGCCTGCAAATTAAAAATAATTCTTAAATGTGTATTACAAATTCAGCTATTTTCAACAGTATAGAACAGCTAAGAAACACATTTCTTCTCTCTTTTTAACAGTTTAAGCAATGATGTTAAACACAACATTCTTACTGCTATCTCTTCTTTATTTCTAAGTTATAGCAAACATTCTCCTATTTCACATTCCTTAAAAGCTACATATGCAATTCCTTTTAGAAGTCCAAAGATGGAGAGTTAAAATACTTCCAACATAAACTCCAGTTAGTAAAATATGTAAGTGTCATACAAAAGGAAAAAAGCTTCCCAAACTTAATTCAGAAGACTTGGCCCCAAAACTTTGCCATAGCAGTCCTTCCAGACTAGGTCTATGTGTATTTGAAATATGACTTGCAATGAAAGAAGAACAAAACATTACCTGGTAGCAGTCTCCTTTCAGATTGTCTAAGACATCTCCGCACGTTTTCCGCATGTGTTTTTTACACCCGTCAATCACCATTTGGTCAATGTTTGAAGTTTGTCAAGGCATCATAAATTCCAGAAATAGAGGTAAGAGTTTCTACCTCTTCAGAAACAAGTTCACAAAGGGGCATTGCAAAGAAGTAATTAGATGTGTCTGTTGGTATATATACTGCAATAATCAACCTTATGTACCAGTACATAGATTTTGTACTGGTACATAGATAGATCTGCACTCCAGATTCAATTAGATGATCACAAAGTGCTTCTTTTTAATTTTAACCAATATTTTTGATAGCTTAGGCTATCATTACTATGAAAGCCTGAAATGTGAATTGTAAGACTACTGATAACTCCATAAAGTTAAACTAGGTTAAGATTTTAACCTACATTTTTATAACAATTATTTTTAGTCTTAGCAAATATATCTCAAAACCTAGGATGAACAACATCCCATATGGCTAACAATGGTTTATGTTACAAACTATACCAATTACAGAAAGTTGAAAACTTGATTTGTATTGGTGTTTTTAGAACAGGGTTGGTCAATTCATCAATACAGTTCATCAAGTCCTGACATTTCTATTGATTACATTTTTTTGCTTCTAGGCATTATTTTTTTATAGCTTTCTTTAGGAAAACAGACAAACTCAAGAAGGCAGAAGTGAGCCCAAACTTGACAGACCTGTCTTCTGTTATTAGAGAAAGCATCAGTCTGATGACAAAGGCATTCCTTTCCAGCCTTATGCAAACTGCTACTGAGAGTTATGGTATGGATTGAGAACCTGAAAGCAGGTGTTGCATAATGATGCACAAATGTTTAGTCACTGGCTCTCTCTAAGCTGACAAAAAGATTTCACTTTAGACCCTACCTCCTCATACAAATCAGGTAACCTGACAGGTAACTATGCTCAGTGCTAGGGTATCAGCAGAAAGCTCAGGTTGATATGAATGATGGGCCATTTGTCAAAGGATATCTCTACCATAGTAACCATCTTTGGCTTCAGTTTGACTATCTCATAGAGTATACCTCCATCACCACCTCCTAGGATTAGCACTTCTTTCCCAGTGTAATCTTCCTTCCCACTGCCCATTATGGCTTGAGTATATGCCAGGTCACTTTCTGCCAGATCTGAATGGAAGGAAGAAAGAATTGGACAGCAATATTAAATCTTCAGTAGTTCTCATTATTCGAGTATTAATCAAGAGGTGATACAATACAGACCAAAGCAAGAACACCTACAGAAACAACCTGGCTCTCAGAGACAGTCCAAGTAATGAGATTCTTCTCAGAATCCCACACAGGATTTCTCCAGTTCTCCAACATGAGCCCAACAATGGCCACCTCAGCATTGAGAAGTACTGTGTGCCAAGAGAAAAAGTAGCAGAGCAAAACCATCAGTCTTTGTAACTTGATGCTCTCACTTCATACTCCAGTGGGTTTTTATCTCAGACTTATCCTGCAAGAGATAGATCTGGAAATTTCTGAAAATGCATTGTGGACCCCAGCTAAAAAGAGCAACCTAGATGCACACCAGTGGATCCCTGCACAGAAACAAAATGACCATCAACACCCAGGTGCTGAAGGGCCCTGCAGCTCGCCTGCTGCCAGCATTAGCTTCAAAGCCGGCAGCAACACTCCCAAGCTGCAACAACGAGGGCAAAGATCCACACACTAGCAGGGCAAAGCTTTGTGCAGCAGCACATTGTGGCATATCCTGTCACTCTGGCAATCACCACCTCACTTATGAGTGCACAATAACAAAATGAGACAACGTGTTATTTCAAAATCCCATGGAAGGGAAATAAGTAATGGCATACTTCCCTTCCTACAAGGCACATTGTCATAATGTTCAAGCAAAACCTCATCCCTATATTCAACTCTGATAAAAATTTCTGGCTAGAATAATTGAATATCCAATTTGATGATTTGTAATAGAATTCTATCTGGATTAGAAAATACCTTGCTAATGAATTCAATAACAGTGCTTTTCAGCTGCCATCTGCACAGAAGCCCTCCTGACAGTTGCAGAAAGCTAATTGAATTGTTAGAGGTACTTCCAATGATTTCAAAAAGCTGTATTTCAATTTCTTAATTACTGTGCCATTAGAGTGAAAGTCGGTATTCTATACCTGGACAGCAACGTCCTTCATTTACCAGAGTCAGTCCTTTTCAACATCAGAACTAAGAGATTTTACAAAGCATAGTCCTTTTGTTGCCTAGATTTTCCAGCAGTCTGCAGCTTTAATGAACAGCAGTCCACCTTTCCTAAGTCCACTTTCAAAAATACAAAGGTCAGCAGGCATGAAGTACCACATATAAAAACCCCAACATAAAGGTTGGGTCACTGTTTTGATTAACTTATGAGTTCAAGTTCTATTATTTGTTCACCAATAAAGCAGCTAAATGATTTGAGATACAGCTGTCCTATACCTCACCAAGCAGGAAATTACCTAAGAGAATCACGGGAGCAGCAGGATTATACACATACATGCTAGGTATCACTTCATATTTCTTTAGAACACCACTGTGTTTTGAAGACTGATAAAGTAGCTTGTTTGTAAAAGAGAAGCTCTTAGAGGGTTGGACTGGCAAACAGAAAAGTTCATATAAAATAATGGAGGAGAGCAAGCTCTTCTATAGAACACCATCTTCTAATCTCCCAGGCCACTTTCAGCAGCAAAGATACTAACTCTGGAAAAATATTTTTTTTAACTCTAGATTTTACTCTGGTCAGCCTGATTAACATCCTGAATATACAGGAACAGATTTATGTGTACATGCACAAACAGTTTCCAGCATCTGAACCATTACCCTTAGACATCTATTAAAACTGCCATAGCAGGATAGAAAACAACACTTTTGACATTTTCATACCAGAGATCCTTAAATGAGATGATACTTACTAACATCCCCACTGAGAATAAGAATATTCCCAAACTGTTTTGAATGCAGAATTTTAATATTCTGAAAAGGTGAATCTTCATCATAAACAACTTCATCTATGTCATACTCCACCAGGCGCCCATCAGCTGTGGGCCAGTATCTATCAATAACACCTCCTCTCAAAATGGCTGGCAACCTGAAAAAAATAATATGAAAGAAGATTACAAAAATTTGGAATGTTGATTTTAAAAAAATCCACTTCAAACATACTGTGGATTCACCACAATAAATAATATTCTTGAGAGGCTTCTAAGAAAATCTGCCACATTTAATACTTAACATGTATAGGAAACTTACCAGTCATATGTTTTATATATTCAACTTGCTAAAGGACAGGTAGTATACATGGTGGTTCTTTATGTACAACTTCTACAATGTACTTGTAAATTTCTTTCTATTCTATGAGATGGAATTTACATAATGAATGAGCCTCTGTAGAAGAATCAGCTCATGACTAGAACTTAATACAATACAAAAACAGAATGCAGGCAAAAAAACATGACAAAACCTCTTCCCATCTTCAGTTCAGTTAAGAATGACATTTCTCTGAGATTAAGTGGATCTCATTCTGACGCTATACTGAGATACATTTTAACACAGAGAAACAAAAAAAGAACTATTACAGCGTTTCAAATTGAGCTGGGTCAGTTTGATGCAGTATATAACCACAATCCTTGATATGACTCAATAGTCTGCATTACTTTTTAAAAGTGGTTCAAGTGTCTGCTAAGACTGTTTTGGGTATGTTGTTTGTGGGTATTAGGATTTTTTTAAATTCCATAGAGATGTACCTTGGTTCAAGTCAGCATTTCACCTGTAAAGACAAACTATCTTTGAAATGACAGCAAACAACCAAAGAGATTGCATTTAGGCAAAACATGCAGGCACAGAGTTCATCAGATCTCCCACATGTACTTCAAAGAATTAAAGGGTTTTTTCCAGGAGACTGCAGCAGAAGACCAGATCCAACAGGCTTCCTTTAAATTCCCTAGTGATTGCCAATCAACGTTCCAGCAACACTTCCTACCCGCAGTGAGCCGCCAGATGGCGGCACAAGGCGGGAGCAAGAGCAACCCTGCCTTACAACAAGACGTGAGAAACTTCTCCAGCTACTTTCATCCTACTGCACCTGCATGTGTGCAGCTGGCACCAAAACAAAACAATGCAAAATGCAAAGCAAATTCAAAAGAACCCAAGAAACCCCATAAAAAACCCCACAAACCAAAAACAAGCAAAAAAAAAAAAAAAGACATTGATGAGCATGTGACAAGATCCATGCCAGATGCACTGTTCTAGGAGGTTCACTTCCCCATGCTAAGGTAAGCAGAAGATCTAGATCACTCCAGGCAGACATTGTCCTGACCTGTTTTTTAAGGAATACCTATCACAGGGATTCAACAAACTCCCTTTATCATTTCAGCATCAAAACAGCCTCAGAAAGCTTCTCCTCCATAAGCACAGATACAAGATAATCTATGTTCATACACTGTGCACCTTTTGTGAGGCTTTACCAGGTTGAAGTAACAAGATAATTACTCTATTTTACATACAGCTGAGAAACAGAAATAACAATACACAAGTATAATACCACTTTTCAAATTGCTACCATTTTGCTTGTACTCTCTTCATAACCTTCAGATCTACTTTCTGCCATAGTACTGCTTAACTGTTTTCCTATTTTGTAGTTTGCTCCTTGGCTTTACTGAGCCTTGTTGATTTCACACTTGCTTTTTACTTTTCTTGACCCATTTTCACTTTTATGTTCCTTCAAGCACCTGCTGCACTTTCTACCATGTGCATGCCTAGAGTAAATGTTTCGTGGCTTCAAGGTAAGCTGCCAAACAGCCACCACGAAGATAACAACAAGCCACATCCAGTATGAAAGTTATTTCAGCACCAGGCCATGAGCTGCAATTTTAGTCCTTAAATTTTAACACATAGCCTTGAATTTAAATAATCCAAACTGACAAAGGGCTTGCAAAGTCTCCATCCTTAAGTTTAGTTATAAAAATTTGCTACAAAACGTAGCTACCTTCTTGGCAGGTCCCTAAACCACACATACCCACAGCGAGCACCATAAGGCACAGCAGAGGCAGAGATGTGAGAAAGGGCTGCAGGAAACCTTATCAGGGCAAAGTGTCTGTGGGCTTGAGCTCCATTTTAGCTCTAATGCTCACCCCTGGTCCCTGTGCCAGAGCTGCACTGCAGCTCTATCCCCACCTGCCCAAGTCTTTTGCCGATCCTTGATACCCAGCTTGTGCTCAGAGCTGCCTCAGTACTACAGCCCAGCCTGGCAGCCACAGGGCTGGGGCTGATCCTGGTGACCATCATCAGCTCAGCTTCTCCATGAGCTCTGGCATGTGGCCCACGGGTACAGTTTATGCCCTCGCCTATTCCTCTGCCACCCCTGGCTCTTTCAGAGCAGTCTGCTCCTGCTTCCACGCTTCGTTTTCTCTCGCTAGTTCATGCAATCCTCACAAGAAACTAAAAAAAATCCCATCCATACCTTCATACTCCAGGCTACTCACTGCATTACAGCAAAGCCTAACTTGCTTATTATCTTTAGTAACTATGCAGACAAGCCATATACAGAAGTAGAGGTACAAACTTACCGTTTCACCCTTTTTATGTTACCATGAATCAACTCTTTCATTCTTTCTTCTACTTTGTTTAGAAGCTGCAAAAAATAGCAAACAAGAGGTAGAATTTGTAGATCAGCACTTAATGCAAAATATCTGTCAAATTAGCCTACCTGGAAGTCAATAATGCAGCACCTGCTACAAAAAGGCTTTGAAATTTAACACTAGAAGCCCATGAGCAACTAGCTGGCCTCCTCAGCCTTGTTACCAGCAAGAATGTGCACATTTCAGCAGCTGTCATCACTGCATTTAGCTGTTCTCCAGGACAACACATCCAAAGAGGGAACATGAGAACTCTTCAAATTTCCATTCCTGCTACAGCAGTGGGCTCTTCCCCTGCAAGATTCAATGTCTAGAGCCTTCATGCCAGAAAAGAGGAAGTTGTTTTTCTCCATGGGGCAAAAGATTGAGTATGGAGGTTTCCCATCTCCCAGCACAGAGAGTACAAAGAAGTCTCACACTAATAAACCAGGCTGAGCATCTCAAGTCCTCCCTCACTGCCCTGGGTAGCTGAAGAGACCCAAGCCCTAACCAAAGCTGCTGTATTTTTACAACTCTGACAAAAAACATAAGGCCCAGTACTTGCAGAGGAGCATGTGCATTCATGCACTCAAACACGTGCACAACTTCAACAGTGAGCATCCAGGTTTGAACTGACTTGAACATTTTGAATCTTTTCCCATGATAGACTTCGACAGACCTGACTAAAAAGGGGTTCCCCATACAGTTAGGTAATCCTAAGATAAGCAACACTCATACCTGATCAACTTCTTCTCTTCCTTTCATGTCATCATTGTAGCTCTGCAGATCCACCAACACCAGTCCATGAGGGTGAATTCTCAAATTGGCAAAACTACAACAGAGACAGTGATGACAAATTTATTATCAAAAATCAGAGTATGGAAAGAAAATCTAAAGCAAGTTATATTAAAGTTCAGAATGAGTATATTTTTCCCCATCATCTGTAACTGTTGGCAGTGCCAGCTCAAGTCTTCCTCTTCAAGTCACAAAGAGCAAACAAAGTTGCAAGAACTTGCTCATCACTACACAACTAATAAAACCAAGTAGGAAGCAAGGCAGTGAAACAGGGTGTTTAAGCCACAGCAACAATGGTACAAAGAGAATACGCTGCTTGCTAGTCTACAAGGCCTGCTGGAACAGCTGTGTTGGTTTAGGCTTTTTAATTGAAAACAATCCTTAAGAAAACATCTGGACACTTTCCTTCCTCTATATTTTCCTCTTCACTTCTGAGGGTGTGTCTCTGTTTTGTTTTGCAGACAGGGTGGTTGGGACTGATTTTTTTGTTGGTTGTTTTCTAAATTTTTTTTATAGTAACAATTCAGAGACACTGATCACATTCAAAGCTGAATAAAAATCTGTAAGTGAAAAACAATAAGCATAGTGGAGCAAACCACAGCTCTGACTGGCAAAGAAATTGCAGCAGCAAACTCTCATTGATGAATACACATGCAAGGTCAACAAAACTCCTACTGTATATTTACTACAGAAACATTTGAAGACCAAAGAGCAAGGCCTCGCCATTGAACTAACAGTGAATCTCCAAGAACTTGCAATGAAGAAAACAAGAACTAAGGGCAGTGGGGAAGGACACAATGAAACAGTGTAGCAGAGTCAATATCCTTCCTATTCTAGGGAGGAGAAAGACAAAAAGAAACAGAAAGGCTACAAAGGAAGCGGAGGAGAAAAACATACAACGGAAACAAAAGCAGAAGAGGGGATGAGAACAGGAATGGCTGAACAAAGAAAGGGTATTCAGGGATCGAAATGCACTAGTACAACACAGAAACCTCAGATAAAGCTGTATCATTCTCTGAATGCTCCATTCTCTGCCTGTCTCCTTATCACCCTACTCAGTCCCAAAGGAACACAAACAAACTCTTGTTATGACAAAGTTTACATGATCTTTCATCTCCCCACCACTCCCACCTTTTTTGTCTCTTCCAGAGTCCCTTTTGCAAACTGTCAGCCTCTATAGGAACACCACCTCCCCCATGGTGCTGGGACCTTCAGCCCTCAGCTGCAGTCAGAGACAAAACCCTGATTATTGTGTGTTATCTGAAGATAACGTCTGGTAACTGTAAAACAATCAAATTATGAAACTGACTGAAGCAACTCAAGAATAAAAACACCTTGCTGGCTTTGGAACAGCAGTGATCTGCAGCTCTAATGTGTTACTACTATCACCAAGTTATCTTCAGAGGATGGGTCTGGGCAGTCTGAGTCTTTCCTCAAGACTCTGCAGACAGGTCCTGTACCCAGAAGAAAAGGCATTTATTTCCATTTACTACACACATGCACACCCAGAGCACACAGACTGTCACCACCTTGGAGCAGCCGTCCCCCCCTCCATCCCAGAGCTTCCCCACTAGGTGTCCTCCAACACAGGGTTTTGGTGAGGAATCACAAAAGCCTACCAAGATTCTGTTTGCATGAGGGTTTGGGGTTTTTTAAAGGAGAGAAGGACAAAAGAGCAGAACTTTGAAGATGGAAGTATTGGTCACTCCAGCAGGTTTTGGACATGACCATTCACAGTGAAGAGGATGAAGTCCATAGGGCCTCAGAGCTGTGGCAATACAGACAGAAAAATGTGTATGCAGCTCATAAGACAGCTCTGATTCCCTGAAAACTGGTATGGTGTCAAATATTTTCGCTGTTAGAAAAACTTTTTATCAGTTTATTTCCATATTCTGGAATTTGCTGTTGGCACAAATGAGCAACAGATTGACTGTCCCATGACTCAAGTTCTCTTTTAAATTAATTTCCTAGAAGAATCACACGGCTGTCATAGGATTTGACAGCTGACATCTTCACTTCCCCTGTGACTCCATGAGAGCCTCAGCAGGGGATATTCCTGCCCCTGCTTTGAGGTGGGAGGTGAGAGGGGCAGAGTTGCTCTGAAAGTACAGCCACACAACTTCAGATTTGTAAGTGGTATGATGGCATTAGAATACAGAGACAACAGCCTGCAGAACCATCCATTTCATCCAATTGTCACCTCTAGCAGAACAGAAGGGTCCTGACACCTGGGGCAAGGGGGAAGACATGAAAGGCAGGCAGCAGGCTGTGTAATGGGACTAAACTTCAAGTTCAAACAGGTTCCAAGTTTCTGGCTGATATTCTCAGCTAGTTTATGATAAAACTTGAATGAAATTCAAAATTATCAACAATAATACAGGTTATACCTTGGCTATAAGTTATCTGGATGAAAAGAGACACCTAAAATAAGCTAAAATGCCTGTAAAGATTTAAGTACACAGCCAAGTGTACTCAAAAATGAACAGTCAGTATTAAGTAGTATTAATGCAGTAGTGGTAGGCCAAAGCTGAACCCACAAAAAGTTACCAGCTTTAGTCAGCAGACAGCAAAGGCTGTGCTGGCTTTTGCCACTTTACATTTTTCTTCTTGGCAGAACATATATGAATGCAAGTTTTTATCAGCAGTTGCTCTTTTAATATGTGGGAGAGGGGTCTTTAAAACAATGAAAATAGTTTCCATTCTCGATCTATGAATATACAGGAAAGATTACTTTAGAATCCCATAGGGGAAAAATAAAGTTTGCTTCAAAATTAGCCCCTACTGTCTCATCTTCCTGAAAAATACAATACCTGTTTAAAAAGAAAAAGCCACCTGCCTCACTTCTGGTTTGTGCTTGCATGTAATTTCATAAAAGTAACAAGAGGAAAAAAAAGCTCGGTGAGGAGGTATCCTCTTCCTTTCCATCTGGCAAGGAAATCTGCACCTGAAAAGCAGCCCCCACTGTAAGAACACTCCACTTGCTGCTGCACCTGCATATCTGTCACATCCTCCAAGGCAGTGCTCAAGCTTTTTGTGCTTGTATGCACAGGTGTCAGCTACAGACACAATTCTACTGAGTGCTGCATCTTAGCACCTGAACATCAGAAAACATCAGATGTCAACAAATAATTCCAAACTGCGCAAATCAAAAAGTAACTGCTTGAAACAGAACTAGGAAGCAAAGATCAAAATATTCTAACCCAAAATGCAACATCCTACCTTAGTTACTTGTACTGCAGAGTACAATGAAACAGTACAATCACACATACCCAAGAAAGGATTTCCCAAACCCTCACATCCAGAGAATAAAGCTGGATAGAAAGACAGGTACCTACAAACTCCTCTTTACCCATCAAAGCTTTTATCTGCTGACTAACTTTGAATCACTATAAAAGAGAATAATTCAAGTATTTAAAAAACAACTTGCCACTAAAAGTATCAACTGCCAAACTACTCAATGAGAGAGGAAATAAAAATTTACTTATACTAGGGAAACGTACAATTTTTGAAAATGGCATGACACTTTAACTAAAACATTCTTTTTTAAAGTTCTTCACATTAATTACAAAGTACTTGAGGGACCTTAAGGAGCTAGGCAATCACATTTCTTCATTATACCATTAGTCCACTTCTATTTTTACAGAATAAGAAAATTAAATCAATAAAAGCTATCATGGCAGCTGCTGCTGATTCCTACCAACTGCTTCCTATTCTTCAGCCCATTTTTACACTCTGGGTCACTCTATAGGCAACTACAACATTTTAGCCTGAAACAAAGAGCTGAGGAATGTTCATCCTGCTCCTTTAAAATATGCTGTCTAGCATACAGAGTGGTTAGCAAAAGACTAACAAAGAAAAGGAAAAAAGTAAACACACTCCCCTCCCCCTTCACAGTGTTAACATATTCATCAGCATCTCTGGGACACAGAAACCAAATTCAACTGGGTAAAGCTTGCACTGCTGTGAACAGTGAAGTCAAGTGCAGTAGGATTATACTTCTCTAAACAAGAAGTCAGACACCAAAGTTAAAAATGGATGTGTGCTATAAAGGAGGTCAAAGCTTTTCTAAAAGACGCTCTTTTACTGTAGAAACCATGACTCAAGTTTCAGGTTTTGGGGGTTAATGTAGAACTTCAAGATGGAACATGATAAAAGAAGGAACACAGATTTACAAGGAAAAAAACTCTGATAGCTCCGTATAGTATAATAAAAGGCTACTTGCTCACAAGCAGTAATGAGATTAAAACAAAGCATTAGTTGAGAAGATAGCAGTTTCTAAAGATTAGCTTCACTGATTTTTCTCCTTAACTTAGATGTAACAACACTTTTCCATCTGTTGAAATATACTGGGCAGTATGACTATACAAAGTCACATATACACTAAGTAAGATAAAAATTTCACATGTTGTAAACCTAACTTTTAACTGTTTAGTCCAAGATATTGACATTTCAGTAAAAGCATGCTGCTTAACGTGACCCTACAAACCACTTTAGAAGGAATCTAAAAACACACAGCTCAGAAAAACAAGACTGCTTAAGACTCAAAACTCAAGAGACACAGCTCCACTCTGGCACATGCTACAGCTCCCCAAGCAGAGTTTGGGCAAGGGGGCTGGCAAAGCACAGAGGAATGCATCTATCCCCATCACTTCAGAGAACTTGAGTGGCTCAAGTGAGCCATTCCCTGCCCCACTCCAGAGCCTTGTGTTGACAACCCCATTAGTAAATATTTTCAGCTGAACCTCCCTCAATTAGGTTTTTTGTCAGAACAAATCACAAAGTAGATGGACCAGGTAGAGTTGCCACATATGACTTTTGCTTGCTTAGCTTTGGACAAAAGAGAACAGGGATCTGTTGCTTTGGTAATGACAACAGGAAAGGAAGTCTTAATCCCCAAATCAGCTCCAATTCATCCACCAGTGCAGCCCTCCATGGAGCTGTTCACTTGGTGGCTTTGTCAGAGACAGCTTTGTCAACAACAGGGCCCACAACTCCACAGACTGCAGCACAGGGCACCCTGCAGGCTATGGGGGTTATCTCAGCAAACTTTGGAGTACACACACTGGTTAGCAACACATTACTATCTCATCTCAGATATTTTTCCCAGGGATTAGTATCCAGCTTGTTTTATCAACTGCAAATCTGTCTTGCAATGGCTCAGTCACCTTTGGCTGGCTAAAAACATGTTTGTGTGCACATGCTCACAAAACCCTTACTCACAGCACCCCCTCCATCTCTCCTTCTAGGGAGCTTGTAACAAGTTGTAGCCAGCCATCCTTACACGAGCTGCTTGTAACATACCTACATCACAATTCTTTTTTCCAAGTTTTACTACAAGCTGCTGCTGGAAATGAAGCCAGGGCATGCAGGCTTTTCCTCTTCTTGCCTTGCAAAACAGTGAGTGTTTTGCAAGGCAAGAAGAGGAAAAGCCTGCATGCCCTGGCTACTTTCTTCCTAGTTGTGTCAGGTAATATTTTTATGCTGATTAAAATGCATGATATTTTAAGGTACTAAGATAAGTGCAGACAAACTTGCTGGTATTAAAACAGAACTAGGAAGGTCTGTTTTAATTATTTAGTCAGTTGAAATCCATACGCTCATCAGTTCATTCTTACAATTTGTGAAACGTGTTTGTTTTGCAAGGTTATTTGACTGTCCAGTCTGTTGGGTTTTATGAGTTTACAACCTCATTTGTTTAAGTTAACTGAAACTACATCAAACAAATACAAACTACACTAGCAGAAATATATTGTTTAGGGCTACCTTAAAAAAAGTATTCAGGCTTGTTATATAACCAGAGGAAACAAAATTGCTGAGGTCCCAAAACTCACAGAAAGTTCCCCTATGCATGTGTTCAACTGATAGTGTAACAAGAGCAATCAAGTCAAATATTTTAAAATTTAGGTTTTTAAAAGAGCCTTTCTTAGAGATGCTTCCAGGTGCCAGTTCACTTATCTCCTGGAAAAGTTATGCAACAAAACACTTTTCTAGGAAGTTCCTGGAACACATCAAAAGACCGGCAATTTAACTCTGAAACTGCTCCTTTAGAAGAGGCTTTCATCTTAAGGAGAATGATCAGATGAATTTGCAACGAGAAAACCCAATCTGAGAATTCACATCTCATATACCTCTAACACTCAAGGAAATGCAGAAAAGCAACATGAGGCCATGTAATCAAATAAAACCAACCTTTTAATCTTCTAACTTCTTTTTACTTTTAGGTATTATCTTTTAATTCTTCAGAGTTGGTAGAACCTTGATATTATTTTTTTAGAATTACATGAAGGCTTAACTCAATAGAGAGGAAGGATATTTACCAACTATTACAGAGGAAGAAAATTAGCAACTTTTCTATATTTTCACCAACTCAGAGTCAAAAGGTTACCAGAACTGCAATGTTGATCAAATTATTCAGGAAGAATATAAAAGCACATATAATTAAAGACAAAATAAAGAAGACTGTACAAAAGCAAGATACAACTAACAGGTTTTTCTAGATGCATCAAGCATAAAAAACAAGTAATTTTGAGCAGAAAAAGCCAGCACCACATTTGAAAAGCTAACTGAAATATAATAAAAACTTCATAGAGCATAACTGAGAATGATAAACATAGAACTACTCATATCCACTTACTTGTTACCTTAGTTTGGGTCCCAAAAACCCTCCCACAAAAAAATCACAATTAAACAAGCAAACAGAACAAACCACCAAACAAAGCAAATCCAACCAGCAAAAACCAGAAAACAGGCAACCACAAAGCAGCAGCTGCCACAATTATAACAAGAACAGGTAACTGAATAACAATAAAGAAATTTAGTGCAATAAAACCATGGTAGTTACTTATAAATAGACCAGATTAATGTACACCATAATCAACTAACTGTGAAGCAGCATCTGGAAATAAAGTGAATGTAGTTTTGCTTATCATTTTGTCCCAGCAGACTCAGCTTTTGTGTCACTAATGACACCAACGACCCTTATCTTGCTGTTAATTACCTCAGAAGCTGCTTGAGAATTTGAAGCATAGAACAGCATGTAAATACAGACAGACACAAAGAAGCTGTCATTGTTCACATGCCAAGGTTAGACCCCAACATGTTTAGACATATTTAATGGTCAGAAAATTACAAATACATTCAACTGACTTGAGCTTTCCTGCATCTGGAAGGACATTAGTGCTGAGACCAAGGCACCATTCCATGGTACAGATTAGACTGACCAGTTCAACCTTCTGATATCCAAATTGCAAGATGACATAGTCCAGATTAGAAACAATATTCTGCTTTATCATAGCTACTTCATCCACAAGGCTGATAAAAGGATGGCCTGCCCTGTCAACACTACAGGAGGTCCAATAGAGGGCGAAAAAAATACTTTCAGGACAGACAGCAGTGACATAATCAAAAGAAAAATCCACTCACCTGCCATTTTTTTTGATGTAGGTTACTAAATAACCATGGTCTTCCCAGTTATGAACTGTTTCTGTCATTCCCTGCTCCTGAAAAATGGGCTGTAGAGCTTTAAGAACGGCATTACAATCAGCTGCAAGATTAAGAGAGAAAAACATAAATCAGTGAGGATTTTTCACTCAAGTTATTTCTGCCTTTTTTACAGGCTGGAAAGTTTTTCCTGGAAGCCTGGATTAATTTTTCTTTAAGTACCATTTGAACACTCTTTCATGCATTTTCTCTTCTGCCCATCCTCATCTACCCAGAGATATTTCTCAGTGGATGGGTATCTAAACAACTTTAAATCAGTTTTCTCACCTGAGCAAAAATGGTTATCTACTATGGATATAATCAGAGTATTTTTATTACAGCTACTATTGATCATATACTATATCACAATCCAAACAAGTCTTTACTCACATAATTTCTTTTAAAATGACTTACTACACAAACAGCAATCCCCAAAAAACCCCACAGCACTGACAAGAAACCTCAAAAAAAGTTAAGCTGTAATACTGGGTAACTACAAAGGCATCAAAGACTAACCTATCCACCCTAACCCTACACAAACATCCTTTCTTCTAACACCCAGGCCAGAGCAAGTCCCAGTTGAAATCTTCAGGATATTATGGATAAGAACTCTCAGAAGAGCACACAAAAACTCACTTGGAAATAACTGACATTACTCTGGTACAACTACCTTCAAAAGCAAGCTGATAATTTGTCCATAAAGGTATTTATTCAGTCAGAATATGTTAAATTCAGAAGTTTCAAGTTTGCTGTACAGTTTTGTGGGGGTTTTGTTACCCACAACATAGCTTTAATGAACAATTTTAGTTTCTTCAAATAAGTGTCTCAAAAACAAGTTGCAAGCTTTGCCCATTTATTTTGGAGTTGACAAGGTGAATTAGGGGAAGATGCTCCTAAAGTTGCACTTAGCAGAACAGGACCAAAACTGGAAAGACTTAGCCCACCAGTGTCAGTGAGGAGACCTAACAAAACATTAATTTACTGGCTGTCCCTGGAAGGCAAGCAGCATCACTTCCACTTCACAAAACACAGAACTAAGCCACCATGGTCATGCCATATGGCAACAATATAACCAGGAGTTGGTATCTCCACCAGAGACATCACCTGACACAGATTTAGTATGGAGACAGTTTACAACCGAATGCTCCAGCACAGACATCTTCCCCATTGTGACTTTCTTAAAGAGTTATTCCCAAGGTACTTATTTTGTTTTACCCCTGCTCCCAAAATGCATATACACTGGAAGCCAGTAAAGGTAGCCAGAGGACATAACCAGCAATAGTTCCCAGGATAAGATGGAGTTGTACAAGGCGCAAAGAACTGAAAACAGATGCATACCAAATAAATCAAAGTTTCTCAATCAATCATTTCTATCCAATTCCACAGTAGACTAAGCTAAAAATCTGACTGCTTGAAACTTATGTTTGCCCATCTATAAACCCGAGACTTGAATTGCTCTGAATGCTTCAATCAGACAGACTGAAGCAACTGACAGAGTATTTGCCTTTCTTCAAGTAAAACCAAGAGCAAGCCAATTCCCCAGTAGCCAAGGATATTTAATAGAAGTTGGAAGGCTTTGCTTATTGCTCATTCTATCTGATCTCAATGTATATTCTGAGATAGATTTATTTTTCATTTTCTAAATCTCACTCAACTCCACGTTGCAAGCTAAAGGCAAATAGAACCAACAAAACTAAATTTTGTTAGACCACAGTGAATTATTTAACTGCTGGTTCCTTCTTAGTCAGGAGCACCACTGATGAAACACCCCAGCACACTACCACCATGAAACTTCTTCCTTCCCCGAACTTTCTGTAAAAATATGCATCATCTGTACCAGTAAGATTTTAGACTTCCTATCCAGTGTCAGGTTCTACCAGGGCACAGGCAATAAGGCTCAGAGTACACAGCTTGTCTGCCCAGTAACCATGGTTACAGCAGTTACAAGTGGGCCAGCAATCAAACCAACATGTTTTTCAGACATCAAAAGAATAGGTAAATGGGGCCATAACTATGAGCCACAGCTCTTAAACAGGTTTTAATCTCTGCCTTGCTCTAGCAAGGGACCTTTGCAAGGCTCACTTTGAACTTGCAGCTTCTGGCAGGCATCAGCCGTTTCTGGAGAAGGTAAGAGCAGCTGCTCCAATGCCAGTACATGCACAAAGAATTTTTGTCACTTCAGACATGCAGTCCCCACTTCCTCAGCAGCATTTGCTTCCTTCCCAACTCCTTTACCTTTCTCCATCTTTTTCACAATAAATGCCTACTTCCACCACTTACTTCTTAAGCCACCACCACAAAAACATTAAAAACCCTGTTTACTAATGCATGCAATACCCTCCAAGGGCCAAGAGTAAAATGACATGAGACTCAAACTGAACCAGTGTTCAACCAACCCCCAAACCACCTCACTTCTGCAGCTTCTGGAAGACTCAGCAGCAAGATGGCAAACAGACTGAAAGAACTGAAGTCCTCGTAACACATTTAGCCTGTTTTCAACAGCTTTAAGGAATCCTGCTAGGTGCATCTTGGCAGACACAGCAGGACAAATCATCACTGGTATTTTTCTGCTCCATGAACAGATCAACCCCTCACATACAGCTCATCACTCAGACACAAAGTTCTTTGCTAAGAACCCAGGTACAAGCTTGATTAAGCTCTCCCTATTATGCTATTAACTTTAGGAAATTAAAACAACAACATGCTCTTTTCACCAGGTATCCTTTTAGTTATACCACACAAGATTTGCCTTGGAGGGCTAATTAATTCTTTTAAGTTGGAGATTCCCTTATAAAATGTTTGAGGCCTTAAGTGGTTGCTTGAAGGCATCAGGAAGTTTCAGTGAGCTCAGGATACCTCACCCAAATCCACTTGTCACCACCTCACTCCAAGCTCAGATATGCTCTTATCAAGCATTGATAAGCAAATAGGACAATGGTGATTAAAACAACAGGAACACCTTTGAATCTACATCTAAATGATTATTCGAGTATCATTACATCTTTTGTTATTCAGGAACAAAAGAAAAAAACTCTGGATACAAAGTATGAAATACAGATTTAGGCATTTGATAATTATTTCCCAGAAATAATGAAAAATGCCTAGAGTTTCAACTTCAGAGAAGAGGAACAAAACCCACTATGTATAGGATTTGAAATATATGTATTTTTCAAAAGAGTTAATGCCCAGTTTAGCCAGAAGATTTTTGAACCCTGCCACATCTGAAGAGAAGACTTGCAGCAGTTTCAGATGCTCCTCTGAATTTAAGCAGCAAAGCAGTCAGTAATTGACAGTAATCTGTGAACATGAGGGCAAAGTCCAGAGTCACTGTAAGCACCAAGTCTGGCCTCATGCACAACACTGGCTAGTTCTACCCTCATACTTGAGCTCAGTGTTGGAATCATCTGCTATTGAGCCAGACTACCTCTAAAAATATTCTGGATTAAGACATCTTCATGCCCTACAATTAACAAAACTTCAGTAAGCTATGGGAACAGATTAATTCTCATTGAAAATACTCACCCCACTTCTAACTTCAAATTTCTCTTACCCTGATTTTCAACCATTTCTTCTAGCAAGTGAGAATATAGCATAACCAAAACAATAAAACAGATCAAAGCACTTATATATGATTCAGCAACTGATGAATTTTCCCTTGGCAGCTAAATATTCAGTAGAGAAAGGTGAAGAAAACAAATCAAACTAAGTGTTCCATTAAGAATACATGAAAGAGTTAGCATACATTAGGAATCAAGGTGCAGAATATGCTAAGAGTAAATAGCAACCTGAAGGGCTGGCATATCGTTTCAGTTCAGAGCTGTTTAGGTTGTTTCAACATAATAAATCCTTGTGTTTTGCAAGTCTGATATTCTTGCACACAGGCACCCTACCTATCAACTCCCATTCTTCAAAAACCTTAAAGGAAAAGGAAATACAGAGACAGGGCAGGAGGGCACCACATGCAAGTGATGAAAGGAACACACCTGACAGAAGAGATTCATTTCTAGGCAGCTGAGGTCCAGGGGCAGTTCAAGAGGAGCAGCAGGAGAGGGTGCCTCCAACCTGCCACAGATGCACACCTGACTGCTCTGGCACTGAGCTCACCACAGTGAAACTGGCAGCCCCTTCCACCACCACCTCTTACTGGAAACAGTGTCCTCAGGCTCACAGGTGTACAGGGAATCTCACCCACAGACTGATCCTAGGCATTTTTCCAATGCCAATATTGTATCTCAATCTCAACCATGAAAAAACTGCAGAATTAAGAAGTTTGCAGCAGAAATGTTTGGTGAGCAAATTGTTCATAAGCTTTGAAAAATCCAGAGCCAAGGAGGAGCTTCAGGCTCCCATGTATTTTGCATGTCCTAGATTTTTTTAGCACTTGACAAAACAGAAATAAAAACCAAAAAAAAAGCTAAAAGTCACTACAGTTTATGGAAAATCAACAGCTGCCTCCTCCTCCCAGGTCCTTCTCTCCATTGTATGTGACCAGGTAGAGCAGTACATAATAATTTGCAGATAACTTGTTATCACTTAGTCATCAACTCCTGCATGGCAATCTTTTTCTTAGAACTAGAAAACTTAAGAATTGTAATTATTTTGTGCTAGTTAAAAGGATCTACCTGCATGGAAAATGAGTGAGGGGGGCACACCGGTGTTTGAAACAGACTATCTGGAGTTTTCACAGCAACATTGCAGGCTCAACTAAAGTCAGAATGCCAACAGTTGCCTAAGCTGAGCCTTGTCCTCCAACAACAAGATAACCCCACGCCTCACAAGAATGAGAGTACAGCCTCCAAGCACAGCCCAAGACCCCTGCTTTCATAACTGCCCAGAACAAAGCAGGTAGCTTTTTCCTGATGTGTTAACAGATGCAAATGAATAACAACTGGCTTTAGCAACATACACCTTCTGAGTATTAAGTTTCAAAGTCTCCCATTAGAACACACATACAGGAAAAATCCTTTGTTTTGTCCGTGCCAGCTCTGCGAAAGAAGAAAACAGCAGGAAGCAGAAAATTATACTAAAATTACTCCTTTCAATCAATTTGCACCCATGAGGACCATCCTCATTATGTTGACTTAGACACAGAAGTCAATAATCATGTGTGGCATGAGGCTTAAGAGGGCAGCAGGTGGAAATAGTCATCTACTACTCAATTCATCCAAGAGAACACAGATCATCAAGTTTCCTGGTGCACTCACTGTATTGCATTATGTATCACACAAGGTTAGGAGCAGAAGGCTGCTTTTTCCAAAGGTTTCCACAGAACTATTTTTTTTTATTTCCCCCACTCCTATTTTTAAGGATTTCCAGCTACATAGTGAATAAGGACAAATGCTTTACTGTGTAACTATAGCTAGTGGCACTTCCATGAGATCACCAGAGCCAACAGGAGTCTCTCTGTGCATCCAAGGGTCCTTTAGGAAGGAAATTGTGGGTAAAACAACCATGATCAGAACAAGCTCTCAAAGCATTAACAATACCCAGCTACAAAAAGGAGAATTCAACACTCTCTCCTCCCCTGCACTACCATCACCTTTGTATTAGCTCCCTAATCACTTTCAAGGGAGAATTCCACAGAAGATTTCAAGTTTTCGGCAAATACAGGCCTATGAGATCCATCCACTTCCATAATGGAATAAAAACACTAAAAATAAGTTATTCCTTCACTCTTCCTCTTCTTGATTTGCTGTATCAGGGCTATCAAAAAATCTAATTTACTGTGCAAATATAGGGTGCCTCTGCTTGTGGATTCATCAATATCTGAAGGCTCACTCCTGATGATTCCTGCAGAACAATATATTATGGAAAACTAAAAAGAATCCACCACAGAGACCTGTGAGAGGGGTTTTCCCTTGTTCATTTTTGGCAAAATTTTAGAAGACCATCATGTCTGGAAGCACATTAGGGACCATATTTTCAACCACTAGTAGAGCCTCCCCATTCACTCTGACATTTACAATTTTTTTTCTCTATTTTTAATTAAATATATGCTTTAAAAGTATTCTCCTATATCTGGCATCTAATTGCAGTTAGTAATGGTTGGCATCCTACTACAGTTAACTTTTTAAATGCCCATCTTCTGGAAATGTGCACAACAGATCACAAAGCAGTTCTCTGGTAACTACAAAAAAATCCCAAAACAACACAGGTCTCCACTTGAGCCTTAGTATCAACAAATGTAGTTTCAATGCCTTAAACTTCACTTGTCACCCAGTAACACACAACTGAAGTCCACCAACTGGCATACAAAGACTGTTCACATTTTAAACCTTAGCATCTGTTGAAATACCTGTAGACCTTCCACACAAAAAAAGCTGTAGAGAAGAAAACACACTTGGTAACAGAACTTCAGCATGTCCAAATAATATCAGCTCTTCTGGTTACTTACATCTTTCAAGCCACTTTAATCACCTATGACCTGACCATCTTCTAGAACAATATTAAGCATAGTACTTGTCCTATATACTTTCCTCTCCTTTCAAGGACTTTTATATTTAAGAGGCATGGTCAGAGAAATGTATCTGAAATGGCAAACACTGATGTGTCAAAAGCAGTCCTAATTTCCAGAAATAATTTGCTCTACAGCCTCAAACCATGAGCCTCACAACAAACATCTCCCACACTGTTAGCCTTCACCTTTGCAGGTGACAGTTCCTTCATGTCTGAGCAAGCAGCCATTGAGAACTTGACATCATGCTGGAGAATGAGATAATTATATTTTCAGAGTTCCAGTCATAAAGCATTTTAATCTTCAAAACTAGAAACCAACAAAAGCAGGCAATGAGTTCATAGCAGTCGTTACTGCTAAAAATGGAAAGCTATTAATACCTGTGTTAACACCTCCTGACAAGCCCCATTTGTGCTCTGACACTCAGCAGGCCAGCTCCTGGTCCAGGCCTGCCAGGACTAGACCATGGAGACCTGCAGGGCTCAGCTCACAACAGCCCAGACAAAGGCACAGGCTCCACACCACTCATGGAGGCTGCTAAGGAAACAACCAAAACAGACCCATTCCTCAACTGCAGTTGCAAACACACCTTTAGCAAAGGTTGATAACACAGTTGCAAGCTCCAGAGACATCTGAGTCTTGTCTAAGCCTTATTTACACGGTCTTCACATACAGATCATAGCTAAGGAGTCAGCAAATTTTGTTCACATACCATAAATCAATAAGGTAAGGAGATAAGCCTGTCATCTGCATGTTATCACTGCAATCAGATGTTTCAGCACTTCAGACAATCCAATGCTTGACAGAACCAGTCAAATTTAGCCATAAGGATCAGAGATATCATTCCCTCACAAGAAGTTCAAATATACTTGTTTTTACAGCTAACTGCAGCCAGCTCCAGCCACAAAAAACAAAATCTGTCTCACAGGAAAAAAACAAAGCCTTAGCACTTCTAATACATCCAGCAACAAAAGCACCCACCAGAGAACATCAAATTAAAAGTAACTCTCTATACAGCTAAGTGCTCAAATCTTTTATTGATGAACTTTATTTATAATCTTAGGCTTGGACTAATACTGAACTTGGCATCTTCTTGCTCCTTCATACACAAGATTGACTTACTTGAGAAAGAAACCACAAGTTTTCAAGAAAAATATCGAGTTTTCAATGCCAGTCATCTCTTCCTGCATTCTCCACACTAATATGCTATTTCCACACTTAGTATGGGATGAACAACGATTCAACATCTAGAACTGTTATCTGCTAAATAAAGCAAACCAGCACCAGTTCCAAATTGTCTTTAATACAGCAAGACACAGTTCAAAACAGAAGCAACTGAACTCATGGAGTGTTTTCCCAGGTAGAAGTTAGGGCAGAGATTTCAGAGAAGTAGCAAGAAAGAGCCAGTGCAGCACCCCCCAACCCCCCCTCCCCACAGTATTTAGTTGTCCTAAACACTCCCCTTCCCAGGAGATTACCCTTTCAGAAAACTATTTTCTTAATTCTTTCTTAAAGTAAGGAAACTCAACAGAAAAGCTTTTAGAAGGTGTAAAACTCAAAACCTTGTCAAGTCTTCCCCCCCTTCAAAAGTTTAGATCAACACAGCCAAAAATAAGCACATAAAACTTCAGTACTGCTCATGAAGAACATTAAGACTTCCAATCCAAACAACGACAAGAATGAAAATATTATTTTAACTGCATTCAGTTCAAATATTTAACAATTTGATAGCCTAAGTAAAAACTTCAACACTGAAAGAATATTTAGGAGGGTAACTCAGAACACCTGATAGTTAGGATTTTTCCCCCCCCCGCAGTGTCAGAATTGAGCAGTGGACCCAAGCCTGCAGACAGGAAGCAAGCTACTGACAGAGGATGCTCAGCCTACAAAAGGTCATTCCCTTCTTTCTATCTCCTTAAAAAACATTAATCTGAGGAAAATCAGATCATATGCACACACACATTCACATCAATTTTTTTCTTTAATTTAAGCATTGCCCTACCCGCACTCTCTCCAACCCCAGCATTCCCAGTGTGTAATTCACCCAAGAGCTTCCTTTCCTAAGCATTGGTTTTAGTACCTGTGCCAGCTCAGGTAATCACTGCTCTCCAACAGCAGCTCACTCATCTGTGCCCTGGCCCTCAGTATTACAGGCACAACTGTTAGTGCCATACACTATTTATAATCCCCCCAGCAATAATCCCAAACAGCAAACATGGAGACAATTCCAACTGATTTCCAACTAATCTGCCTTTCTGAAGCAAAGAACCCAAATCTCACAAATCTCCTCCCACCCCCTTAGAGAAACCTGAAGAATATCCATCAGTTCAATACTCAACAACCAAGAAAACTAAGCTTTGTTGACAAATTCATGCATGGATGGAAAAACTCCCATGTGCAAGCAGATTTACAACATACAGTAAATCTAAAATCAACTCTGTACAGGTATAAGGCATCAAATATGAAAATACTTCCATAATAAAGCCCTCAAAGTAAGTAACTTAAGGAGTCTCAAATTCATCTCTTCTAACAAAAAGACCACAACTAAAGCTTTCTATGCCCCAATTAAAGAAGGCCAGTGAGCTGTATCCATTTTTATAAATGTTAAAATAATCTTCTTGTATTTTAGGATAGGGAACACTATGCTGTTTGCCTGCTAAAGCTGTCTGTTTATCTCCAGGGTCACAGATAAGTAAAATACTTCTGTTCAAAGGGCTGACCTCTAGAGTTGCTAATATAACCAGCTCTTGAGAAGACCATTACTGAAACTCAGGCTGTGCTAACCAGCTATCAAAAGATTCACCCCTGCTTATATTTTTAACTGACTATTCCTAAAAAGCTAATGAGGTGCCTAATTAGAGGAAATAGTTACAAGGACAAGTAAAAGGAAAAGGACCTTTTTTTAAATAGTATATAGATTTTTGTAGTACACAAAAAAAGACAAGGACAGCACACAGACAGGCAAAAGAGTTTTTTTTTTTAATAGCATACAGATTTTTGTACTACACAAAAAATTTATTGTAAAGTTTTTTTCAAACTGGCAGCTTTTAGCACAAGTACACAGCTTTAATCATCTCATGCAACCCCATGGCAATAATCTCATGCAATTCCCAAGGCAATACTGTGTTTCCCCATCTCAAACCAACACAAGAGGACCTGTTTTCTCTAACTCCCCAGACCCACATTTTTATTGACACTGCTGGCATTTCCAACAACCTTACGTAAGTGATGACTGCAAACACTAAGAAAGGGCTACGTAAGTTATCAGTCTCACAATTCTTGCTGAGTACGTTTGAGTCCTGAAGAATATACATGACAGGATCCACTGTGAAATACTCCAAGACAACTGGACTGCCTGAAGAAATCAAGACTGTTATTGAAAGGGTTTGTGACATGCCAAGTAAGTCAGCCAGTGAGAATAACCCACCAGAATCCACACCATTCTGCAGCACAAGCAGTTGCTACCAGCTGCACAAGTATTAGCACATGACAAAATCCCATCTTCAGATCTTTTCCCTGCAGCAACAAAGAGCCTCCATCCTTCGCTCACAGAGAACCTCAGAAGAGGATAAAGACAAGAGACACATACCAGAGAAGAAAGTGATAAACAGATCCCAGAGAACTATTAACATCTCAGCCTTTATAATCATCTTCAGTCTTGATGGTAGACAATTACAATGATGCCATTGGATAGCTGCTATGTTAAAAGTGAACTGTGAGAAACATATACAGATTATTTCAACCATGTACAATGGCTCTTAGACCAAGCAGATTCTTAAAGAAAAACCCATTAAAAAAAACCCATTACCATGTACAATTGTTGGAAGATGCATTGCAATGAAACAAACTATTGTACAACCTTCCTACAAAGTACAGCTGCCATTATCTGGACTTCTGTAAAGCCTTTGACACAATCCCCCACAACATCCCTTTCTCTAAATTGGTGAGAGCTGCACTCAGTGGGTGAACTGTTGGTGCATAAGTAAATCGTTGGACAGTGACACCCAGAGGGTTGTGGTCAGTGGCTCAGAGTTCCAGTGGACATCAGTAACAACAAGTGCCCCTAAGGGCTCCATTCTGGGACCAGTTGTTTAGTATCTTCATTAATGACACAGACAAAGAGATCAGTTACATATGGCACCAAGCAGAGTGGTATGGTTGACATACGTGAAGGATGGGATGGCATCTAAACAGATCTGGACAAGCTTGAGAAGTGGCTCATGGGAATCTCATGAGGTTAAACAAGACCAAGTGCAAGGGGCTGCACCCAGGGCTGGGCAACTCCTTGTATCAACAAACTCTGGGGATGAACAGATCAAGAGTAGCCCTGCCTAGAAAGACTTGGGGTTGCTGGTGGGTGAGAGGCTGGACATGACCCAGCAACAGGTATATGCAGCCCAAAAAACCAACAGTGCCCTGGGCTGCATCCAAAGCACTGAGGGCAGCAGGGTGAGGAAGGGAATTCTGCCCCTCTGCTCTGGTGAGACCCCATCTGCAATGCTGCCTCCAGCTCTGGGGTACCAGCACAGGAGGGACATGGACCTCTTCAAGTCCAGAGATGACCAAGTTCAAGATGTTCAGAGAGATGGAGAATCTCCCCTACAAGGAAAGGCTGAGAGAATTGGGATTGTTCAGTATGGAAGAGAGAAGGCTTTGAGGTGACCTAATCACAGCTCTCCAGTACCTGAAGGGAGCTTAAAGCTGAAGAGAAACTTTTGAAAAAGAGCCTGGAGTGACAAGGGGGAATGGCTTCAAACTGAAAAAGGTTTGGTTAGATGTTAGGAAAAAATTCTTTACTGTGAGGGGTGAAGCATTGGGATAGACTGCCCTGAGAAGCAGTGGATACCACATCCCTGAAAGTGTTCAGCACCAGGCTGGATGTGGTTCAGTGTAAATTGACCTAACCCAAGGTGTGGCTGCCTATGGCAAGGAACTTGGAAGTAGGTAACACTTCAAGTCCCTTTTAACCCATCCACGATAAGCTGGCAACTTTTGTTATATTAATACCTATACAAAAATACACATTTGTCAAAAACAAGGACACAGCTGATGTTTTGAGGTAAAAGGACTGTTCATTTACCAAGTTTACAGATTCTGCCTTCTCCATAAGGAAAGATGCAACAGCTTTAGCTGAGACCTAGAAAAAACATGTTATCCTCACAAGATCTGAAGGTCCAAAACCACACATTTAATTTTATTAAATGCTATTTTCATGGCATTCCAGACCATTCAGAAGTCTAACTGACCACCTAATTTGGAGGAAAAAAAAAACTCAGTTAAGAATCTGTGATTAAGCTATAAGGTTTAACTCCTGTGATACAATCTACACATGCACACTCACCATTTTTTTCTATTTAGATGACTCCTTTGTGCTTTGCACCATAAATACTAGATGAGAGGGAAAACTCCACATAAGAAGTACAAACCAAGTACTGAGCTGTCACTGCTGAAAGTTCTTATGTCCCACTGAAGATGCCTGTTTTGCCAAGACGAATGTAAGAAGAGAAAAATGCTTCTTCCTTCCTTTGACCTACACAGCAACACTTCTACAGTGGGCCCATCAACCCAACCCCACTTAGGTACATCCATCCATCATGGTCAGACGGTGCAAACATTGCCCTCAAAAGCAAAGGCAAGTGGAAAAGCCTACCTAAAATCAAAGCAATTATTAAGGTCTTTACCACATTAACTAACAGCATTGCTTTTTATATAATAGAGGATATAATATACCTATGTCTTATTTTCAATAAATAAGCCATAGGTAAAGCATCTACTTTATCCCTGGCAATTTCAACCCTTCCGCAGAAGCCAGTCATTGTTGTAACTCCTGAAACCATGGTAGTTCAGAGAACTACAGTGTTAAAGAAGCCATTGTGGGGGCTGGTTGGTTTCTCTGAAACTAGTTTTTACACTAGTCTAGCTTACCAATTCTGCTCATACTAGGTTAGTCAAGCACAAGGTGCAAGGAAAATAGCAGCACTATCTTATTTGCCATTAGGTCACCATTAGAGTGGCTAACCCGCCCTGAAAAAAACTCAGTATAAAAGGGAAACCGAAAGGTTTTCACTGTGAAAACCACAGTACGCTACCCAAAAGCACGCTCTGGGAACAACTGCAGTATCACCCCTTCCTGCTCCCACCTCTCCGAAGTGCACATGCAGCAATGCCACAAAGAGCACAGCTCACAGCAAAGCCCCTGTGGTCAGGAATCTCTTTCTCAAACGAAGCTTATGAAAGACTTTGTCTTTGCAAGGATGCAGGGAACTGCCTTCACACCAAACTGGGGAGGAGAAAGGGGTTCGACACAGGGCCAGGCTCGCTCCGGGGCGGGTGCCGGGAGGCCACACCGAGCCCGCGGCCTGGCTCGGCACTCAGCGAGGCGCTTTGGCGCCCAAGCTGCTCCCCCCTTCCCCCACCAAACCTTCCCACCCGGCTCGGCCGCCGGGAAACGTGGCTGTGGCCGCAGCTCCCGGCCCGAACGTGCCCCCTGCAGATACCCGCGGGGTCAGGCCCTGCCACAGCCCGGCGCTCCAGCGCTAATAGCGTTCTCCAGCAGATTCGAGCAGCACCGCAGTGACACCGCACTCCCGCCTCGCTCGGCGGCAGCCGCCAGCCCGGCTCCTCGCACCCGCCTCAAGCGCGGGGCAGCCGCAGCGCCAGAGCGGCCTCGGGGGTGCCCGGGCCCGGCCGCTCGCCAAGAGCCAGGCTCTGCTTCCCTCCCCCCGGCCCTGCGGTTCGGCGCCTGCCTCCCGCTGCCCCCGCGGGGAAAGCGCGCCCTGGGGCGCCTGGAGTCGCCGCGGGTGAACCCGCACATCCGCCTCGGCCCGGCCCGGCCCAGCTCCGCTGGTTCCCCCAGGGCGGTGCAGCCCCCGCGGCGGCGGGCTCTGGGCAGGAGGCCGCAGTGGGCCGCCCGCCTGCACAGGGACAGAGGCTGGTACCGGGGACAAACACGGCCCGGCGGGAACGCCGGGGAAAGGGCCGGAGGGGGAGGCGGCGCCCGCGCGGGCCTCATGCTCGGCGGCCCCGGCGAGACACCCAGCGGGGCGGGTGGAGTGGGGAAGGTGCGCGCCCCCCGCCGCCTTCCAGCACGGTTACCTGTGGCGCCGAGCAGGAAGTCCAGGGTGCTGTGCCGCGCTGCTGCTGCCATAGTAAGGTAGAGCCCTGTGCCATGCCTGGAGCGGCGGCGGCGGCGCGGCCCGTGCGGCGGAGCGGCCCTATATGCGCGGGGCTGCGGCGGCGCCGGGCGGGGGAGCGCGGCGGGGCGGAGCCGGGGCGGGCCCGGGGCGGGCCCGGGGAAGCGGCGGGCCCGGAGACCCCGCTCGGCGTGGCCGGGGAGCCCTTGGGGGTGCGACTGACCTGTAGCCACCCCCTGAAATCCAGTAGTGGTGTCCTGGCGCTGAGGCCGCGGAGCGGGTCCAGCAGCAGCGGCCGTGGGCAGGGGCCGCGTGTCACCTGCTGCCCGCTGTGGGCATGGAGGGGCCCCACTGTGCCTCCCTGCAGAGGGACCAGACCAGGGAGTCTTTAAAGCCTTTTGTTTAAAGTCTTTTTTATTTATAACGGATAACTGTAAAACCGCGGGCTGAAACCACAAATTTCATTAATCACGTGCAATTACAAGCCCAGAAAAATAGTGTTCAGCAGTAGTTAGCTACAGGACTGATCACAGAATCACAACATCACAGAATCAATTAGGTTGGTAAAGACGTCTGAGATATCGAATCCAACCTGTGACTGACCACCACCGTGTCAACTAGACCATGGCACTGAGTGCCACGTCCAGTCTTTCCTTAAAAACATCCAGGGATGGTAACTCCACAACCCCTCTGGACAGCCCATTCCATTAACCTTTCTGTGAAGAAATTCTGCCTAATCTCCAACCCAAATCTCCCCAGATGCAGATAAAGACTGTTTCCTCTCGTCCTGTCGCAGGCTGCCTGCCAGAAGAGACCGGGCCCCATCTCTCTACAGTCTCCTTTCAGGGAATTGTAGAGAGCATAAGGTCACCTCTTGTCTCCTTTTCTCCAAGCCTAACAACCCCAGCTTCCTCTGCTGTTCCTTGTCAGACTTGTGCTCCAGACCCTTCCCCAGCTCTGCTGTCCTTCTCTGGGCATGCTCCAGCCCCTCAACATCCTTCCTGAATTGAGGAGCCCAGAACTGGGCACAGGAGTCCAGGTGTGGCCTCACCAGTGCTCAGAACAGGGGTAGATGTTTGGCTGTGTCAGTCACTAGGAGCTTTGCCAGCTGGCAAATTCCTTTAATTTTATTGCATGAATGAGAGTGGATTTGCACAATGCAGTGGCATCAATGGTTTCATATGATTCCACAATTAAATTAAGATATTTACAAGTAACTGCTAGTGTGTAATCTAATGTGCTACCATGATTATTTCCATAACTTTCAATAAGGTATTTTTCAGGGCAAACTTACAGTATCCCTGTTTTGAACAGTTATAGTTCCACACAGGCACCCTGAGCAAAGCAGAAACATTCACAGGAAATGTGCAGCAGAAGACACACAGACATCTTCAGGTCTGTACTAACTATACTTTTTTCAGATGGTCTTCATTTGACACAGCTCATGCATGAAAGGCTGGGGGATTTTATGATTAATTACCTAAAATATACAGCTTTGCATGTTCCCATTCAATGTCTTTGATCCAGTCCTGGATCTTGTAGGGGGTTGCATGGTTCTTTTTGGGTGGCTTGTGTATCCTTGTTGCCATTACATAAAGAAACATAAAGAATTTTGATTTTTCTTAATGCCTTCTCTTTTTTTTTTTTTTTTTTTAATTTAACCAAAATCAGTGCTTCCTTGCTGCCAACTTCAATCTCTCTACATTTTTTTTTCCAGACATGCAACTGCCACAAGACAGCCAGTGAAATCCCTGCTCTTTAAAATCTCTTACATCTCTCACCTTTGCTTGTGGCTGCAGTGGTTTCAGTTACCTCATTCCATAAAGGAGCTTACTGGATTGATTTTACTCTCTTCAGTGGGAGCAACGCCCTGTGTTCTGTTCAATCTGTTACATTGTCTATCCATTGTGGAATATTTGGAAGAAGGTAATAGTGATGTTGCCACCTAAGTACCTTCAAATGTATTTGTTCATACGTGTTAAGTGCCTTGCTAAATTATGCCCTTACATACACATGAACAACTTTCCTGGGCTTACAGGGAAAGAAAAAAAAAAGGGAACATCAATATGTCATCCAGATCTTTTCCTGGCATTAGTTTTGCAATTGAGGGCCAACCATTTCAGACTGGCACTTAGAGAAAGTTGAAACATCATCTTTTTAATTAAATTTGCCATGGAAAAAAGAACAGTGGTTTTACTGCGTCCTTTTTTACATGATGAGAATTTTATGATTTTGTAATGGGCTGAAGAGCTGAAAACACTAATGAATTATTACAAAGAACAGTATGAAGTCTTTCTTTCTTAAACTTTGACTTAAAGGACAGTTCTTATACATAAATGGCTTTTGCAGCTGCTCATTGGGTTAGGTGGAACTGGAAAAGCTGGCAAAACAACATGAACAAATTCAATAAAGAGTGGAAAAGAAGAAAAAGAAGAGGTTCATCTTGGAAAATTTGGTAGAGCTGTAGGAAAACATCCAACAAGAGAAAGAAACCTGTAATATCAGTGTGTAGGAGTGAAAGCAAACAGTAAATTACATAGGGTTTTACAGAAAAGCTAAAAACAAAGCCCACAGAATTTAAGCCTCCTTGTGAAGGATCCCATTGCTGAGGAAGGAACTAACACCATTCTCTGCCACTTCTTTGGTGTGACTACTGTGTGCATATTACTTAACTAGGTCATGCCTGGGATATTTTTGGGAATCTTCCTGTTAGAAAATTATACTGAAGGGAATTTTAAAAAGAGCAATTAAAATAATTAAAGAGATGAAGGGATTGATTTATGAGAAAAGATCCGGAATATTAAAACATGTTTCACAAATGCTGTGGAGTTTGGATGACATCAGGTTGTTAAGATTAGCACAGACTCTTTGGAAAGAGTTTATTCAGTGTGAGGTTACCTGTGTATTTTGAAACTAGTAGAAACTTCAAAAGTGGGGAAAAAAGGTTGAGGCACCAGTGTTTGAAAAGCTTTGTGATGAAAATCAAGGGCAGAGACCAATCTACAGGTAGATTGGACAGATTAGATAAAAGACACCAGCTGATGGGAACAACCTGCACTAGATGTGTGGTTTAGCCTGCATAACCTCTGTTCTTCATGCAGGACCACAGCAGACTGAAATACCAAGTGTTTCAAGTCTCAAGTGTTTTTAAGCAGGGTGTAATTTTTAACCACAGGTTCCCTGTTCATCCTCTCTGACTACATCCATTTCTGTTCATTGTTCTGAAGATATTTCACCTACAACTGCCACAACCCTAAATTCACCTCAGGAATGAAAGACAAACCAAACTTCTTCTCATACAGAGCTAAGAAACATCCTTTAAGAAAAAGATTTGTTTTCCTCATGCTTATAACCTGTTCAGAAATGTATTAACTTATGGTCCTTCTGAGTCCAGCCTAGGGCTCACTAGGATTGTTTAACAATAGTAGACTTTTTCTCCTGAAAGGCTGAAAAGTTTCTAAAGTGATGACACATTTAAGACAGGAGTTCACAAAGGTTGTGTTTACCCTTGTTTGGAAACACTTGTATATCTCATGGCTTTATCACTTGGACATAATGTGGCCATCTCACAATGCTAATTGAAACCTTGAAATTAAATGTATCTATCTAAAATATACATACACATGAGTTCTCTCTCCATGCCTGGTTCTGCATATTCAAAATATTGTTAAACATTAATGCAATACAATACAATTAAATAAGCAGAAAACATGTTCAAACATATTACCCCAAGCTGAAGTGCCTGCTAGAAGATAATACTAAAATGGGAAAAGCAGGGGCTGCAAACAGAAGAGGAGTAGAACTTGGTACAAACCCTTGAAAGTGCTTTCATCCTCTTCATTGTTTGTGTATCTGGATCAGTTTTTCCCTAGGAATTTTCTTTTTTTGAACACAACTCTAGTTCTTAAGTATTTGCTTATCATTGACAGAAGTCACGGTAAAGTTTGAGAGGTAGGAGAGGGAAGATAATACTTCATTTTAGAAAAATATTGGTAGGGTGGAATGGAAAAGGATCCTGTAAGTTAATGGTTGTTTTAGAAATTATTTGAGGTGACAATGTGGTATCAAAATTGTGACCAAGCATGAAATTAACCACTTTGCAAAACAGCATTATCTTAATATATAAGATGAAATTCGTTTTCTAGAGGTGAACAACTGTTTAATACAGCTAAGAAAATGAGAACTGATTATTGTAATGAATTTACTTCTTTAATTCTTATTTCTACTTTTGTGCCTGAGCATGTTACTGTTTACTAAAACAACTACAGTTTATCCCCCCTCTCTTGGATGCTTTGTATCAAATATGTAGGCTTGCTGGGGCAGAGCTCTAGAGGCTTAAAAAAAAGAGAGCAAACTGTCCATTTCAAATTAAATTTAGGCAGTTTGGAGTCTACATTTTACTGGAAATTATGAGAAAAATCTCTTAACTTTAAAAACAAGCATATTGAGTTCAACAGGAAACTTAGGTAGATTTCAAGATGAATAAAGACTTTTTTTTCTTTTTTTTTTTTATATTCTGCAAAGAAAGACCCTGGAGAGTCAAATTATATCATAGGATGTAAGACTTCTCACAGAACAAGAGAACAATTTCAGGAAGTTAGCAAACTCAGATAAGAGTTAATTACTTAAATAAGTGCTACCATAAATTATAGCAGCTGTTATACTCCCTGCTTTTTGAGAACCCTCTGCTGGATTTTAGCCAGAGTGCTGTGTGTGAACCCTTGGGATTTCCTTTGGTCCAGATAGACTCTGGTCTGTTTCCTTTGGGCAGAGGTTTTTTACCATGGAGGTGAGACCTCAAATTCAGTCATCCCAGGATCCTGGTCATCCTGCACATCTTCTTCAAGGAGACCTTACTTGCATTAAAACACTCACTAATCAGGTTTCAGTCTTGACAGAAACTAACAACTTGTTTTGATAACACTGAGAATTTGCCACAGAAACCACTTACAGACCCTTCCTTACCTTTGCCTTCCCTTAGCATCCTCTAAGCTTAGCCCATGTTGTAACTCTAACCTGCACATATTGCAAGATTTGGGGTTGGGGTTTTTTCCTGACTGCCAAAATGCCACAGGCCTGACAGAGTTTCTTACTGTGTTTCTCTGTAGATGTTTGACCATTTGATAGAATTCCCCAGAATCCTAATGAGTATTTCCTCACCCCCAAACCAAATACAAGGCTAGATGAACACTGCTTTTCCATCCCAACCACAATCTTGCCTGTGAACTTACCACATGATGAAGCAAAATTTGATCAAGCTTTTCTTTAACATTTGTGTAATCTCTCAAAACAATTACAGCCTATAAGAAGTCACTCTTGGTGTTTGAAATAGCTTTGAGGAACCTTTTTTATAACTCCTATCAGATAATCTCCCTATTCCTCTTTGTCCCCAGTCATCATCTGATCCCATGGGCACCCATCAGATGATTCCTAGTAACACATCAGATTATCATCCTCTTGGATAGCAACCAAAGGACTTGTCTGGCTTGTCCACCTTCTGTCATGCCAGTCACATTGTCTGGATGCACCTCCCAGGCATTGATAGGGCCTGCCAGTATGAGTCTTCTTTTATGACCTAAGCTCTAGAAGTTACATCTGAGGGCTGCATCAGCTTGTTAGAATATCTAAACCACTCCCAAGTGGTGACTTACAGAGTACAGGACAGGACCTGTGGTTCACAGTCAAAAAGAACATAACAGAAAAAAATTGGATTCTGATGCTCCATTTCCCCTCACAAAAAGCAGAATGATGGCAAGCTCAGATGAGGTCAGATAACTGGTGCTAGGGGTGGCTGTGTGTGACATGGTTGGAACTCCAGGATAGCCCTTGTTTCCAGCAGCAATACAACAGAATCATTTGTCTATTACATTAAGCTGGTTTTGGTTGTTTTCTTGGGTTTTTGGTTGTTTTTTTTGGTTTTTTTTCTGTTCTCCTTCTGTTTTGTTTATATGTCCTAATAATTACTGTCACAAAAGCAGTAATGCTGGTTTCCCCAGTCCCTTCAAGTTACAGCATCCTTTCTATTGATTATAATTTCCCATGGTATGCAGGTGACTTCAGGAAGAGGTTACCCCTAGATATTAGAAAACACACTGAATAGGTAAATCCCCTCTTTTTCATCACAGCACTCTGTATCCAGTGGACACCATTCTCCTTTCTGCAGCTACAGCTGAAACAATGTAAATATTATAGAAAACCTGATCAGGGTGAAATAATTTATTTTATACCTTGTAAAACTCTTTATATTAGGGAAAAATATACATGGGGGGATAATTTGTAATCCTAGCCTCTCATAACATGAAGAAAATAATATTATTTCTGATCAAAGTTTTTTTTTAGGGAGGGAGGGAATCCCTGCACAGAGAAGAATGGATGGTAAATTGATTAAAATTAGAGTAATGAATTCATCCAGACAGCATGGAGGCAGTAGAACAAATGAGCAAAAGAGGGGGAGTGTAAAAAAAATACAATAGAAAAGATGTTTTACCTTAAATAGACATCAGTAATATATACTTTATATGCATGTTTTACAATATTATTTCTCATGAAGTTGTTCCTTTTAGTTACCTTTTCCAATACTCTTTTGAGTGATGATGCCTCAGCATGCACTCTTTGAGAAATGCTGATAAATTATTGTGTGAATTTTATTCTCACATCTGTATTGTATGCTGGATTCAGGGCTTCTTACATGAAATTCTGTTGCCACTGAAGTCAAAGACAGACTTAATGCTACCTTCAGGGGAGCCAGAATGTCAGTATTTGTCTGGTGCACTGCAGACAAGGTTAGAACAATGTTCTTTGTTACCTGGTCATTGACTTTTCAGGCAGAATTGTATATAATAGCATTCAAAATATAAAACCAAGGAGAATGAACAAAATGCTTAAATACATGCCAATAACTCATACCAGCTACAATTAAGTAGCTAAACTCAACTCCTCAGAACTCTATAAGGGGGATTACTGTATTGATGAGTTCAGCTTTCTTACTGTGAGCTAAGGTATTATATTATGCCTGTCACAAGTGAACCTTTTGATTGCAAGTGCAATACGAATTCCAAGTCAGAAAATGGTCTCTTGTGCAAAGGGATTTCCAGATTAAAGAAAGGTTAGGCCAACATGCCAGTGCAGAACAGCTGTTGCACATCAGGCTCTCCTGTGCAGCCTGTTCATGAAACTTATCTCCTCTAACTCAGATGTCTACAATCCAGAAGCCAGTATTTGATCTGGCTGTCTTGACTGCATTCAGAAAAAGCAGAGAGCCAGTTTTAAGATGTAGTTCATCTCATCTGCAGTTTAAACCAGATCAGATAAAATGTGTTCTGCTCCTATCTGTTGCCTATGAACAGTTCAGGTGAATTCCACATTCTTGGAGTGCTCTGAACAGATTGAATTAATTTCCTTCTATTCAGTGATACTGTCAACATGAAATAAGAATTGCCATGTGGGGAGGAGAGCCATGATTACTTTTTCCCAAGTTTTCTCCTTAGCAGAAACTTTTGTACCAACTTCTCCATTTTCTATTGTAAATAAGAAACAGCATGTGCTTAGGAAAGGGAGATGAGTTTCCTAGAGGAAAAACCAATGCAGTAAGATAACTGATCAATTCAGCTGGCCATGATCTCATTTTATTTGCTGTCAGACCATCTTTGAGTTCATTCAATAACATCACAGAAAAAAAGTTGAAAGGACTTTGTGAAAGACTGTGTTTTTTCACAGTCAGTTCCTCCAAGAAGTTGTCAGGTAACATCTAATCATAAATTTGTATGTTTTTTAAATGCAATGTAAATCAAAATGTAGAGTCAAGAATATAATCCAAAGTTATTGATCTTATAGCTCATCTAAGTACTTTCACAATTAAAGTTAAAATGGATAAACCAAATTCGGAGAAAAAGACAAAAGTCTAGTAGTTAATCCTCCAAAACCTATGGAAAAATACTGACTCCATTAACAAGGTAATAAAATAATAATGTATTGCAATCTGTTACCAAAATTTCACCAGAACTTAATAAAGTAGTAATTGGCTGTAATTACAGCAAAGTGCCTTTTGGAAATAACATAAAAATTTTCAGTCTGAAACAGCCTGTTGTAAACATCAGAAAATTTAGGTATCCTTGCAATTCCGAAGTTTGTAAGGTAAGATATACTGATTGCAGAAGTTATTCCACACTGGCACCATCAGTCTTAACTAAAATGTCTCAGCTAATACTTTGAGAGAAACTAGAGCAGTAGGTTGGGAGTCAGGAGATCAGTGTTTGAATTCTTAAGCTGCTAATGATTATTCCACCCAAAAAGTGGTGGTAACAGTACTTTCTGTTAGTTTGTACACCAATGAGGATGAAAACCGTTTCAGCTGTGACATTTTAAAAAATACAAATTCAACAGGTAGCTCTAAATTCCTCTTGTGAATAATGTATATGGTATTCTACACAAATTTTCCATAATGGTTCTTTATTACTTGCCTTATATTATTACTTGCCTTATATTATCTGAATGATGCCTTACACAGTCTTTAATATATTCTCCAGTTATTTAACAGGTTAGTCTAGATTTCTTATTTAGGTTTTCTTCTTTACTCTGTTGATTTTAAACTGAAAGAAGTTCTGCAGAACATAGAATGGCATGTAAAGATATTGTCAATGAGTGTGAGTGGTTGTTCAAAAGATAACATGTAGTTTACTTAGAGCTTTTGGTTGCAACACTTATATAATGGCTATTATTGCCAGCAACATTAACCTCAAATACAAGAAAATCAGAAAAGTAATCTGATAGGAATGCTTACCATATGCAAAGTTCAAATGTAGGTGGGTTTTTTTTTTCTTCCCAGCATCAGAATTCTGGAAGGTTTTCTTCAAAGAGATGAGAGGTGAAAATCTTGAGAGGGAAGATTTTCAAATTTTTAAGGGGATTTCCAATAGAACCTGCAGCTACTGGTAACACCTGAGGATAATTTTCAAAGGCAGGTCTCTTGAGTACTGTATCTATTTTGACTTTTGGGTTGAAAATGGTGAAAGAAATGCAGTCTTGGAAAAAGAGAGCAAAAGAATTTGTTATACAGTATTCAGATCACCATTCATTTCTTCTGTCTGGACAAAATAGGAAGCAAAAACCTCCCTTGATGAGAGTTATGTCAAAGCCTAGGCACTGAAGATGCCAGCTGCTTCAATAGACAAAGATTGTTCAGCTACACAAAGGAAGGCTATTCATACAGGGTTCTGTAATTTAAGAACTTCAAGTATCTTGTGGAATAACATGCAATTGTATTTTCTTTGTTTTAAAGTTTATCAATTCAGGGTCTTACTCTTGTGAGTGCATGAATCCTGAAAAACAAGGCAAGTAGCTGGTTTTTTTCCTGTCATTTCCCAATCCCAGCTAGACCAGCATGACATGCAAAATTGAAAACATAAGTGAATAGGTAATGTCATTAGAATTTCTGGTGTGGAAACATTTTAATTTTTCAATTAAAACTTGACAAAAAGGTTGTTTTTATGACCTAAAGCAAATCATGGGTAATTTAGTTTGGTCTGGCTCCTATGCTTTCAGTGTTTTGGGATTGCTACTATGCAGGGGTTAAGCTGTCAGAAGAAAAGAATGTATTGTTGTACCTGCAGGGTACTAGAAATCCTGGTTAGGTTTCTCTTCTGATCTAGGCAGTGATAAGGTGGCCTTGTTTTCGTACTCTGATGAATTCAAGCTGCTGTATTCTGAGTGCTCACTACTTCCTGACCTTTTTTCTATTTTGCCTTCTTTTCAAGGGCTTCATCTGTCATAATCAATGATACTGTTTTATTGTGCCAATAGAGCTCAAGCCGGTGTCTTGTCAATGCCAAAAGACACTGATTCAAAAAGATATTTGAGAATGCTGAAGAGAAAATCTTGGATTATATTTTCTTCCTGATTCATGTTTTAAATTGTGCACTATTGTATTTCTCTTCATCACATACTCAAACTGACAGAGCCCCATGTAACAATAAACAATACAGAACTGCCAGCCTTTAACTTTTACTGTTTGCTTAGGAAGTGTGCAGGAACTAATGACAAAGTGTATGAATTCATTTTTTGACCAACGAATGCTGAATAACAGATTTTGCAACAAAAATGGCTCAAAAAAAGACAAGATAGATTTTCAGTGTGACAGCCACTTCTGGGTATGTCAAACAAAGCTGTAAAACTTAACCAATATGTCATGCAGACTTCTTGGAACAAATTATGCAGCTGCCTGACTCCATTCTTCCAGAAACCTTTTCCACAGATTTTATTGTGCTCTGACATGGTCACACTGTGGCACTGAGAGCACTGACACAAGGAGGCTCTCCTAGTCGATGAGGCCAGTTTTCTTTTTTGTTCTAGGCAGCATTGGTGCAGCCAGACATAGTGTGGAGCCTTTGCTGGCTGCAGCACTGCAGGAGTACAGAAGCAGCACCCAGCTCTGCTTTCCCACTCACTGTCCTGCATTGAAAATCTGTAGATGGACTAAAAGACTCGGCCCTAGAGGATAACAGCTTATCCTGTCATAAACCAGGTTTGAGGACTGAGGCTGGGGTCCCTCTGATCCCCGAGCATGGTACTTGCTGTAGTGCTTCCTAGTGGTATGGAAACAAATCCCATGGGATCACTTGTGAGGGGCTGCAATAGACCTGCAGGAGGAGGCCAAGATGGTCAGAAGAAATACTAGTAAGCACCTTACTCTTTAAGCATTCTTCTTCCCTTCTTGTCGGCATTTCTACTATTGGATCCCTTCTAGTTATGGGACCACATGATTGTAGTTTTGCAGGGTAAACCCAAGGGTCTCTGAAAAATTTATTTGATTCTGAACAAGAGAACAAGTCCATTATAATTGTGCATATAGGACTGTTTAGACTACTGACCACTTGGCAACAAATTTGTTTTACTTTCAATTAGATTTATTTGAGGTGTTGGAGCACATCCAGAGAAGGGAAACAGAGCTGGTGAAGGGTCTCTGGAGCACAGGTTTTATGGTGAGCATCTGAGAGTGTTAGGGTTTTCTAGCCTGGAGAAAAAGAGTCTCTGGGGAGACATTATCACTCTCTTGAACTACTTGAAAAGAGGTTGTAGCCAGGTGGGAGTTGGTCTCTTCTCCCAAGTAGCAATTGACAGGACAAGATGAAATGGTTTATGGTTTAGATTGGATGTTACGAAAAATTTTTTCACTAGAAGCATTATAAGGCATGGAAACAGGCTAGCCAGGGAAGTGTTGGAGCCACCATCCCTGGAAGTGTTCAAAAAAACATGTGGGTAGGGTACTGGAGAGCATGGTTTAATGTTGAACATGGTGGTGGGACTGGGTTGATGGTGGGACTTGAGGATCTCAAAGGCCTTTTCCAGCCTTAACCATTCTATTGTTTTCCTATTGTTTTTCTTTCTCATTCATTAATAATAAGATAAAAACACATGAAATTTGTTTTCCTGTGTTTTGTTCAAAATGTAAATGGTCCTTTTTGATGGGAAAGAGACCATAGTTCTCTGCTTATAGGTAATTCTGGTCAAACTGTATCTTGTGAGTAGCATTAGCTTTAGGCTTACTTCTGTTAGTAAGCCTCACTTATAACTTGATAATAATTAATGGAGCTCAACTTTAAGGGATAGTGCATGTGTTATTGCCAGAGTAGTCCTATCCATATGACATCCATCAGGCATGGCATATTCCATTGCTTGGATCATGTGCACTCTGTCTGAATGGTAGCCTCCAGGAACACATTTACAGTATATCCTTCTGCTGAAAACAACAGAGAGCTCTATTTATAAACTGTTTAGGAGTTAAATGTCTTGTAAGTGTTCCAGCCCTTAAAAGCAAGCATTTCCATTTCCAGTGTATTAGTGAAATGACCACCTTTATTCACAAATCATTCTCTGGGCTGGTTTTATCAATTCTAAACCACAGCTGAATCAATGACATTTTCTCCCTTCATCTGGCTTTCAGTCAAGCCCACAATCACTTTCCCTGTGTGCCTTGAATGTTTAATTGGTAAACACTGCAGGATAATATTTAACTACAAATAAAAATCTATCGTTACTGCCATGTTATAAACACATAGGGAAATTCCAGTTTAATTTTCTGAAATTGCTTGCTTGCAGCACTAAATATGTAGGATTAAACTGACTTTGAGAGAATGCTGAGAAGCAATAAGATGCTTTTGGCCTGGTGCTGTTTCTGAAGGCTTTGCAAAGATGCTATCATGCAGCATTTCAGTCATGGCAGGAATGAACTGGAAATTTCCTGAGAAGAGGAGGTGGATAGGTAAAAGGTTGCTATAAAACCTTAAAACTCCCCTAAGGTCATATTGCAGGCTGCTTGAAATAACGAATCTTAAAAATGTATAGTGCAACTCTGGTGTAAATACAAAAAGTGCTGCCTGAGTAAGTAGACAAGGAAATAATAAAAAACCACAAAATACCTCAGAATGAGGGAGAAGCAGTGATATCTATATGGCCTCTCTTTAATCCTTACACTCTTTCTGCAGTTTCAAGTCCCAGTCATCTCTCCCATTCCCCCTTTCAACTTCCTGTCCCTCAGTTCCATTCTCTCTTCTTTCTTTCCTGTGATCATCACTTTAAATCTTCGCTGACTGGAGGCCTCATTCTTCAATACTCTCCCAACTATTTCCCCTCCAGTAACTTGATTTTTCATTTGCTGCATGCTACTCCAGCCCTGCTTCTGTCTATAGCTCTTTGATACTTAATTTACCTTAATATCTTTCATTTATATCAGCATCTTGATCTGTTATTTCGAAATCAGCAGAGCTTTCTCCATGTTCCCATTCAAACCACTTTGCCCAACCTGTTCTGAATGCAGCACTGTTTGTTCTCTGTGCTTCTTTCTTTCTTCTCCTAAACCATCTTTTATTCTGTTTGATACCATCATTTGCATTCTCTCCTGCTGAGTCCTTTCTAGGATGCTCATTCCCTCAGTTTCTGATTTCCCTGCTGTTTGCAACTGCCTTTTCTTGCTCTGCCTGCACTGTTGCTGACTTCTTGACTGAATTAATTTTCAAAATGCATGCTGCTGTTGGGGTTTGGACTGTGTGACAGGGATCATGTTTAAGACCTAGTATCTCTTTTCTAAAAATCAATTTTTCCAGTGCACACTACTTTCAAACCATCTTTGTATCAGTACTTGGAGCCCCTCTCTCCAGACAGAGTTATATCCTCACATCATTGCACTCAGAAAAGGGAGTTTCTACACAGAGAATTTATGATCCAAATACTGAAAAATAAAAGGGATCAGCAAAACACCAAAACGTTATTGCTCCTCTTTGACATGGGCTGAGCTGAAAGTTTAATTCAGGTCTTGTAAAACTTAGTCCAGTTTGTTAATGGTGGAAATATTCTGTTACTCAAACCATCATCTCCCTGGTTCTCCAAGAAGTAAAGCCAAGCCTGGGCAGATGTGGAGATTTTCTCAGCACCTGCCATAGTTACTCAGCATCACATTTAAGGTGCTGTCAATTTTGATGACAGATGTATTGCAGGCTTTACTGTGAAGTGCAGTCATCCAGTAGAAACTGGTCCAAGGCACTAAACCAGGCTGCTATTATTTCAGCTGTCCAGGAAACTAGTGTGATTGTATGTGATAATATGGTTAGTGCCCTTACTAGCACCTGTCTTCAGTTTTTCCAACCATTTTATTTTTTCTTTCAGTGGGAAGTAAATGAGAGTCACATACACAAACGCACATGTTAGTGTGTGGTGAGCAATGGTCCTCGTGTGCAAGCTGGCTCTTCTAAGAAGACTTCATTTTCTGTTCTCTTGCATTGGAAAAATAAATCCTTTAGACTGAGAATTCTAGAAATTTACCCAGGTTCACTCGTTGCTTTCCAGAATCTTGGCTGGATCCTTACATGATGCATGTAATGCTTATTCACTGTAAAAACATCTTTCTTCCTAAAGCAAATCATCCTTCAGTGTGAATCCAGGTTTTTACCTAATATTGCTAATGACTTTAAGGGAGATAAGACATTAAGCAATAGATTGTATGAAAGTATGTAACCTGGGATATATAAGCTAATAATCTCTGGCCAGAAGTGCAGCCTTTCAAATAGTTGCCACAGCTGGCAAACTGCACATGATTACATAGGGAGTCATCATTCTCTAAGCAGTCCTTGTCAATCATACCAGCACAGTCATTTCTTTTAAAGACATGTAAAAACCAGAAAGTCTGACAAATACTTTTGCTAATTAAGTCCCCAGCTAAATCCAGAGTAAAACACAGATGCCATGCTCCTCCTTTGCTTCCTCCTGGCTGCATAGGAACGGCTTGTTGAGAAATTATCACTTTTTCATTTAAAAATCATGTATTACTGACAAAACAAAGGCAGGCAGATACTAATAACTCTGCAATGTGGTTCTGGATTTGTCAGTGAGAAGCTGAAGTCAAAGTGAGGAGGTGGGGGAGGTCCTGGGAAAGGCAGGAGGCAGAAGAAATACAGGTTGTGAATTCAGTGTCAAACTGGTAATCACAGAATCACAGAATGGTTTGGATTGGAAGGGACCTTAAAAATCATCTCATCCCAACCCCCCTGCCATAGAGAGGAACCCCTCCCACTAGACCAGGTTGCTCAAAGCCCCATCCAATCTGGCCTGGAACCCTTCCAGAGACATCCCCAACCTGGACAACCTGTTCCAGTGCCTCACCACCTTCACAGCAGAGAATTCCTTCCTAACACAACCTAAATGCGCCATTTGCAACTTAAGCCCTTTCCCCCTTGTTCTGTCACTGTGCACCTTTGTGAAAAGTCCCTTTCTACTGAATGAATGGGCAGTCAGCTGTGACAGGGAAGTTGTATCTCTAATTGGCTTTCCAGCCTTCAAACTTGGATCTTGGCAGAAAGACAGAGAAAAGGCTACTGAGCAATTCTGAAGGTAAAAAGTGATTATTTGCAACTACAGCAGATATGTTTGGTGTGGGAGGTGGACAGGGATGATGTGAGGCCACACATGTAGTTGAGAATGCCTGTCTTCAGGCATACATTTTTCTTATTTCTAAGCCTGTTCTAGACAGGTTGATTTCTAAATCACTATCTTCATCATTAGTACTTTTAAGCATTATTGTTTACTTCTAAAACTTTTTATTGTAATTGTTACTTTAAAAAATAAGAAGAGATTGTTAGCTCCAGATACCTAGCAATTAGAAATTATTTGTCATCATATCAGTGATCTTGAAGACACACACATATATAAGAAGAGATATTGTGTTACTAGACTAAAATATTTTAAAATTGTGAATGATTAAGACCAATACTTACAAGATTTAGAACATGTTCTAAAACATTCTCTGGAAGAATGTGGTACACATGAATAAAGACCTTTTGAGCACAGTAATCAGCCACAAAACAGTGTTTATTCACACAAAACTTTTTATTCATGAATCTGCCAAAGAAAGAAAGAGGAAATCAGGCAGTGTAGGAACCAACACTCATTATTCTATTTGACTCTATGCTGCCTGTGTAGGTGCTCTGAGCAATCCTATCCATTAATGTAGTCCTTCTGCAACATGGCTGGAGCAGGCTGTGCCCTGGCTGCTCACCCAGGCTGGGTCTGCAGTATGTTGGGTGAGAAGCAGCCCCAGAGCCTGGTGCTCCTCACATGGCTTATCTGTGGTGGTATGTCTGTCTTTGTTAACTCTAGAGAGAGGCCAGTGTGACTTTCCAAATGCCTAAAGCAAGTGACTCAAGCTAGGTGGGGTTCAGTCCCTGAATTCCTCCCCTCACAGCAGCAGCGTGTTTAATCAACAAGCAGCCTTGAAAGCTTATTACAGCCCAAAGCAAAAAAACCTTCCAAATTCCATTTGATTGCTACATCCTTATGCTTCAATACAAAATAACTTTATAAGATGTACATGAAGAATGGGGCTATGTCTTACACTACAGAAGCGAAGAGCTTTGCACAATGCATTAACTACAAGAGAAGCCCTTTGCTTCATTCTGTACAGTGAAGCAACTGTTCTCCTCCTTCAGTAGTCCAGTTCTGACCCTGTTCTTTAGGCCATGCCACCTTATGCTGTTATCACTTTAACACTCCATACTCCCCTCCATATAGGGCCAGGATGTTTCCCACTAAGGTCAGTGTAGCCAATGTCTGTGGTGAACGAGGATGGAAGGAAGGATTCCTTCACGTTTCCGTATTGATAAGAGTCTTAGTGCTCGTGCACAATATAGCTCTGTTTTCACATGCATATCATATTCAGGGTCTACTTCAAGAACTCAGTTTAATTTGGACCTACAATTTCCTGGTATCAGGTCGAATTATCTGGCTGCAGTGTTAGATTTCATAGGACAGCATTCCAAAGCCTGGGATGCACAAGCAAAAATTTCTAGTTTCAGATGCCTAACTGACTAATAAGTTAAGCTGTTCTATCTTAAGAACTTGCCTTAAAGCTACACAACAGCAAGTTTTTTGTGCTGATACATGGTCAAATATTTGGAGCAGTTGAAGAGGAGACAGCCCATTTCAAATCTCCTTTGTTCATAAGCTTCCATGCTGCACACTCCCTAGACTTGGAAGAAAGTTTAAATATTTTTTTAATTGTTGAAATGGTATTTCATCAAATTCTGTAGAAAAGGAGAAGAGCTTTTCAAATATCAAAGCAAATTTATTCTTTAAAATAAAAGCTTTTTGCCCAAAGCCTAAAATTGGCAGCATCTCTTTAACACTCCTATCCAGCAAGAAAACACCTCACTCTTACATTGTTTGTATGCATCTGCAGATACAGCAAAGATTAAAAAAAACCCAACAACCAAAACACAATTTAAAACACTCCTGGAAACTTTGTGGCTCTGTCCCAGAGATTTTAAGTAGGTCCTGGCCACTCAGGATACTGAACTCACCTACAGTATTACATAAACTGTTCTGTTCAGTGGTTCACTAAACAGACACTGGATTGTACCAGGCTGTGTCCCATCTGCTGTTTCCTGCTCCCACCCCTGCACACAGCATTTACAAAGACAGAACTAACCCCTGCTGCTTTTTGTGGGATGCTGGATTATAAAATTTCACACTGAGACTGAGTGCTACACTGAGCCTCAAGCAATAGGAGCAGCACATGTCGTAGCCAGATCCCAGCCTGGAGGTTGTATGTGAGCTCTTCTCCTGCCAGGGCTGGCCATGTGCAGAAGAGCTTGGGGCTATTTTGGGTAAAAATCTGAGCTAGTTCTGGAGGGTTGTTGACCTCAGGGCAAGAAAGGTCTTAATGGTAGAGCTTAGTGAGATCCACTGGCCTAAGTCCCTGCTAAGGACTCAGGTGCCTTTCTGGGGCTGGCCCTGGCAGGGGCTGTGGGTCACACAGGGGAGCACAGCGGGATGGATTCCTGTCCTGCAGGGCGGCCTCACATCCCAGGCCCAGACAGAGCTGCTCAACCACTTTTCTTCAGTGCAAGTTGTGTTTTATGGATCTGACAGTGCCACTTCACTGCAGCACAGCCTGTATGGTTCACAGCCTTCCTAGGACACCAACAATCGTTACTTTTATCTCCACTGGTGCTAGTGCAGGCCAGCAGAAGTTAACCAAGTGCTTATCAAATTCACAACTCTGTGATGCACAAACCCATGGCAGAAGACAAGAGGTTCATTTTGCCTTTTAACTCCCTTTTGATCTAGAAGAGTGCCTTCATTTAAGGGGCTTTCCCCCTCAATTTATTTACTTACATGTGATTAATAATAAAAATAATTATCTTTTAAACTTGCATGACCATTAATTTTCTGGGTTATTTTTGCTATTTTACATCAAAACATGACAGGTTTGGTTTCCTGACCACATGTATGAGAACAGAGTGATTTATACATTTAGTGTCATATTTAGCTTCACTTTGTTAAATTATGCACTTTTTCTTACCACCATCATTTGCACATGTTAAAGAGAATCCCTCTAAATTAACCCTGCAAGTGAAAACTAAAATATTCTCTTCAGAATGGCTTTTGGTATTTTCAATCAAAATAAAAAAAGAAAAAGAGGTTAAAAAAATTGTGCAGTTCCAGTTAGTTAAAATCTCAACTGAACAATAGATTTCTGCATTTTGACAAAAAATTACCATTTGATAATATGCTGAAGTTTTCACAACAATCACAGTAATATTTTAACTTCTGGTCTAACTTCTGGTTAAGCTCCATTTAATTGCAGAGGTCACTGGTACACAGAGGCCAATTAGGTTAACTACTGAAGTGCTCTCCTTAGGAGTACCTTTGAATATAAATGCTGGAAAAATAACCAGAGCTTTTATCTATGATAAAATAATCTTATCTGTGTTGGTTCACTAAACAAAACAGTGAATTTTGTTGTAAAAAGCACACTATGCAAGATTGGGTTCTTCATTTTTTCCTTCCTTCAGCACTGCAGCATGTTTAGCACTGCAAGTGCCAGAACATTTCCAAGGTATAAATTCAAGCATCTAATAAAGAGCAGTAAACAGTCAAAGTGAAGGAAAAAAAATGTTGGTATAACCAGTGGCAAGTACCCAGGAACTTGTGGTTTATAACGCACATTCATAATCTTTGTTGATTTTGCAGCAGTGGTAGAGATACAGGTGGTTTGGCCAAGTATCTGCTAGTTATTCAAATAGCTACAGGAATGAAAACAGAGCCAAGGGGCAAAACATTTTAAAAAATTATTTTCTTAATAATTGCATTTGAAAGGTTAACTCATGCTGAAGGGGGACTGTGGAAACAGGAGGAGAAAAGTTCTGACTTTGCATCTAGACTAACTGAAAGTCAGATTGGTCCTGATCCTCAGTCAGGGAGAGGGACAAAACTCTGAAGTCTTAACACCCTGAACTGCTGTCTGGAAGGACAGGCTTTTATTGCCTCTCTGATCTTGCTACCAATGTGTTTCTACCAATGACTGAAGTTAGTTCTAGTTGCAGGTCAGCTCTATGTATGCTTCAATGGAAAAAAACCAAACAGTAAAAATGCTTACTGTGGAGTTATTAATGATTCTGTAAATGAACAAACCACCTCTCTCTATCACTGCCTTCCCTGACTTTATCCCATTTTTAACTGTAAGTCTCATTTTTTTCTCCTGCAAGTTAAAACCAGTCAAATGCACAGTTGTGGCACTAGGCAGACGATCACAGCCCCCTCACATTCCTTGTCTCTACCTGGTGCCTCCACAGCCTGAGACTGATGGGATTCTCCTCATAACATCAGCTTTCCTTTTTCTTGCTGTAGGTAAGACAGCAACACTAATTTCTGCTGCTTCCAGGCCTCAGGTCAGTGCAGGAGGAGAATGAATGTATTCTGCTAGCCCGACTTTTGTAACAGTCTGGATCACACTATTCTGCATAAACAGAAAAGCTTAGATGAATTTTATGTCAGATATACTTACTCAAGAAGCCTCATAGTCTATTGTAATTCATGAGCCAAAATGAAAAAATGCAAGGAAGGAAGGGAATCTGTTTGGCTTGATTTGTTGCCCACGTGCAAGCATCTGGTGTGATACAAAATGCCCTCAGGTACCTTTCCAAGCATCCAGCAGCTGGTCCAGAATGTCTTTGATCTCCAGTAGGGTCTCACCCACATCTGGAAGCCCCATGTGTAGGTCTCAGAAACCCTGGGACTCATCCACCAGGAGACAAAAGGAGACAAGTGGGGGATGAGTTTCAAAATGTTCTTTCAAGTCAGATTTTTAACCTAAGAACACCTTAGGATATCTCAGACCACAACAGATGCCTGCGTGGGCAACTGAATCAAATTCAGTTGGTTTGGGGAAATTAAAAAAAAAATCTGGTAATATTTTAATAGATGTCCTCAAAGAGCCATGAAAGGTAAAAGGACAGGAACTTTTGTAATGCAATAGCAAGTTGAAAGGACAACATTAAAAAGAAAAAAAGGAAAAAAGTATTTATTTTCAGTTTGGAAGATTCCTTTGAGGGGGAAATAAAACGGATGTAGGACCATGTGTTTTCAAGACAGGCAGAAGTGGCAGTGATATAGTATGCAGCCACTAATATACTTGCAAAGAACTAAAAAGAGGTAGAACTGATCATAAATGTAAATAATATGATACATAATTAGTAATAATATCCAACTATATTTCAACAACAGCAGAGCCTTAAAAGTATGAAAGCAAACACCAGACCCACATCTCTCTGAGGTAAAAAAGGGGGGAAAATTTTAGTCCAGCTACAAGACATTTATCAGCTTAGTCCTCATAAATGTTGTGTTACCACCGTAAGATTAGAATCAAACATTAAATTTTATTTTGTTGTGTAAGTCATATCAGAAGATCATAAAAATACTTTTAAAATATTTAAGTGAGTTCAGTGCATACAGATCTACTGCAGGTATTTAGGAATGCTTCTGTGCTTGGTGGTTCAAGCTGGTATGATCACAGGAAGAATTATATTCAGTTTTCTTTATAAAGTTACTAGCAATTAGACTCATAGATACAGGGTTTCTTTTTAAATTTTAGCCTGAAATTACATTAGTAAATAAGGCAATATTCCTTAGGATATAATTGATTGTTTTTCCAGATTACAAGAGGAACATACCTCATCACAATAAAGGATAAGCTTTTCAAAACCAACTGAAAAACCTCAGAACTCTCCTAAAAGCTTACATGCTTCAGAAAAAAAAAATGCTATTGTATCTAGCTTTAACATGGGTAAGAGGAAAAGGATCTCATCTCCTTATGCCAGAAAAATGCAATTCAGAAAATTGCAAAAACTGCATAGCAACCTATCTGGGAAATCCTACCAATGTGTCCAATCTGTGCTTTGTGTCCATTTCTCATGGCAATCTTTTATCTGGGAACAAAGCCACAATTGCTGAAAGAGCTCTGCTTGTATAAAGTAACAGCGTGTCCAATAGGCAACAAAGGCTGGCTCAGTTCTCAGAACAAATAACCTGGCTGGCTCCAGATGAGCTTGCTCAAGCAACAGCAACAACACTTCCCTCCCACACAGGGCTGGGTGCCAGCACAGCCCAGACACCACCTGGGTACCCAAGGAAACCTGTCCAGAACCAGGGGATGTACCCAGCTCTGGGCTGGCCTGGATAAACAAATCAGAGGTTGTCATAGGTGAGTTCACTTTTGAAGAGCTGACGTTCTAAGTTCTTCACACAGGACTGGCCAGAGCAGTGGTTTTGCTTACCTTGATGATGACATCCAGCGTCCAATATTTCAACTACTACTTACTGTGATAAGCTGATAAATAAGGGACAGTAAAGTTACAGTTATTATTATTTTTAGGTGGTCAGATACTGAAAAGGATGGTGTATCTTGTTGGTACCCAGAGAGAATATATGCATCACATATGAAGAGAACAGAATATATGACAGAATATTAGTGGCAATTGCCACTAATAAGGAATTATGTCACTCTACCTTATTTTTAAAAACAGACTTAAGCACATCAACAATCAGACAATGAATTTATTTGCAGGATACATTTATCATACATAGAAAACAATACTTATTGTTTGGTTAATTAAATAGAGAAAAAAGCAAAACAAAACCACAATACATTATTCAGTGTTCCATATATTTGTTAGCTGACATTTTCAAAATGAAGCTTTCTTTTTTTCCTGTCTTTTAAAAAACCCATGATCATGAACAATGCATAGTGGGAACAAAGGGTCTAGAAATCTAACATTCCACAGCTGTGAGTCAGTGTGAAAAATAAGGCCATGTAGAAGGAAAAAAAAAATCCCACAGTGAATTTCTAAACAATACATATTCCATTGACAGGCTTCAGATAAGATCAACTGAGTATATGAAATCTAAAAACAAAGCAATGTAAGGAAAAGATGAATTTAAAATATTAACAAACAACTTGGAAATAGATTTTCCAAATAGGCTTGGAAATAGCCTCCAAACCTTCAACCAGTATCAATCAAGATCAATTATACTATGATGCTACAAAAACCATCCCAGGATGAACATCCAGAGGTGAGAAATACCCAATTCCATTTTACAAAATATGCTTCAACTACTCATGCTACTTATCAGCACATATTTATTGAAGGAATGACAAAGTGTTAAGAAAAAAAGTTTGACCACCAGTCACTGAATGATTCAGTGAAGGGCTGGAAAACATATCTTCCTGCTCTGAAATGTTAATTACAAGTTCTTTTCAGGTTTCATGACAATGTAAATGGAATGAAAGGAATTGCAGTGTCATATCCTGCTCTTTGTTCCTGTCCTTTCACACCAGGTCAGCAGTGTGAAAGTTTCATACAGCTGCCATGAACTCAAGTCCTTCACTGCCCTTAAACGCTGCCATCTGCTCTTCACATGATGGAGTGGATGAGCCCAAGGACCAGAAGTCACAGAGCTGCTGTTTTGTGGCAGTCCCCAGTGCAATGTTCCCAAATGCTGCATTGTGCAGGGTGTGTATCCCAGGTAACTCAGTCACATTAAATAACTAATTAGTAGAACATGTCACATGAAGTTCAGGATCAAGAGGGTATAAAATATTTGCCAATATTGGGTCTTACCTGTGTTAAGTTTCAAGATTCCTTACTCACAAAATTACAAGAACAAAGCTGAGGCAAGACTGCTTGTGGAAATTGGTCTGAATGCAGGTGTACAGAAAGCATATTTTACAAGTAATAACAACTTATATCTAGAGTTTAACTCACATATTTTAAAAACAGTTAAATACAGACAAGGCTATATAAACCTTTATAAGCCTTCTTCATCTGTCATTAGTGATATCCAGATCTGTATGAAAGCTCTGAATTTGTAAGACAAACGTAATTTATTTAAAAAATATTCCTACAGGTCACCCTTTGACATCATGTAAAATGTATGGGAAGCTATGGGAATGCTGGGAGTGCTCATGTGCTAAACTGAACAAAACATATCCTTATTAAAAGAAAGCTGAAACATCCTGACTGCCATGGAGAGTTCTGTCCTGAAAACTTTATTTCTTCACTATGCTCTGCAGAGCCTTGTTCATCCCAGTTCTCCAGAACAGCACAAACAGCAGCAGTAAAGAGTGAAGGCCGACCTTTTTTAGTTGCCCTGAAAAAGCTGTGTTTACCATGCTTGTAGCTGAGGCTTCACAGAAATAAAAAACATGCTTTAAACATCAGCTGAACAAAACTCATGCAGCTGTGGTTACATCATGAACCCACCACTTGTCTTCTGTTAATAAAGAAGTTAAGAATTGCTTTTGGGAAAAAAACCATAAGTTTCTCTTTTTAAATCCAGAGAAAACCATAGAGAGAATTCACAGAGAGGTGGAAAGAGAAAAACAAAAGCCTACATTGCAAGATATGGAGGATTGCTGTAAGCTATCCCTAAAAAAGCACTAATCCATCCTATGGCTATGTATGTATCTCTTATACAAATGTATGCGTACACACATATCCACAAATGTAGAATTATCACATTAACTATTAACATGGTTGTCACAGAAACTAATAACATGGTCGTTTCATTCTAAATAAAAAGGATGAGTTAACACATTTTCCACTGTGGCTCATAATTTGGGATGACTAATCTGCAAGTTTGCCTATACTTTTTCTACTGAAGCCTCTTTCATTTAATTTGTACAGAAGCAAGCTGCTTTTAAATTCCCAAGTTAGCAAAGAGCATGTAACGTCCCCCATGCTAAGGAGTTTTCCATTTTCATGTCATATCATGCACTATCAGAAAATGCTATGTAAATATTTGCTGATATAAAAAACAACTTCATTAAAAAAAAGTAGAACAATAATTATAATTATGGAATTCTTCTGGAAATTTTCAAACAAAAGCTAAGTATAACATTTCTGAATATTAGACATTACTTTTTCCATCTGATACAGATTTAAAATGCATAGTATATACATAAATAATAGCAGCCATCCAATCTTTAAGAGTGCTGTGTTTTATAGTCCAGTCAATATGCCCTAAAATTATATTGCTGGATTCTGTATTAAAGATTCTGAGGGGCTAATCAGAATAAAATGTAGAAGGATTTAATTTAAAGACTTCCTATTTTTACAAAAACAAAACACACATCAGAAATGCTGATGTAAAAATCCAACACACAAAAATCACTCTGTACTTTTGTGTTTTCTCTTGCTAAATAAATGGCCAAAACCCACGGAAAAATTGTCCCAGTAAGTGTACATATGGCACATGCTTATCAGAATGTAATCCATATGTCAGGATTATAGAGAATGAAATGGACCCACTGAACAACTTCTTCTTAAGAGAGTAGTCCAACCTGACTATTACCTTTGTCTACACTAATCTAAGATGTGCTGGGTCACCATTCATACTCAAGTTTGCCTAAAGTCTTGATCTAAAGAACCTGTACATGTCTCATTCAACCCTTACTCAGTCAAATTTTAGCATGTGGAGAAATGGACTCATGAATTATTTTTAAGCACTTCTAGTCCTCTCTCTTCCATACAAGGTATCTAGGGTCTTTACAGTGCCCTAGTGGGTCTGTTTTGCTAAAGCCATGACCAATGTCTTCTCCACCCTCTTCTTCCTTATGAGGTCAGACACAGACTTAAGTTCTACTCAGTAGAACTGTGGCTTTCACTGACTGTGTAAAGTACACTGGCTTTAGCTTCATTTGATAAAACTTCATACTAAACTTCATTTAGTAGCACACTAAATAACCAGGAACAGCCAGCCAGCCTCACTATAGCAGATGAAATTTGTGCATGTCAATTCAGAAGCTTTGGGTTTTCCCAAATCTGTTGCCTACATTTCCATGAGAGGCACTATACTAAAGGATTGTTCCAAGCCATTGTAGTCAACATGAATAAATAAATATCAAACTTGACATGTTTTGAAAGTAAATATCCTGTCTTACTAAACTACCTTAAAGCTTCTAAGTCCAAATTAATTTTTTGCACTGTAGATTGGATGATACAGAGGAAAGTGTTAAAGAGCCACTGAAAGGAAGAGCTCAGATCAGTAAACAGCCACTGAGGTGAGAGGGCAGTCTGGAACAGTCTCAGAGCCAGGCCTTGTGCAAGGACCAGGCTGCTCCTGTCCTCCTGCCCACTGAGGGATGGCAGAGTGGCCCATCTGCTACTCTGAAACCTCTCTGTGTTTCCAGGAGTGATGACAAGTTAGACTTACAGGGTGTAGTTTGCTTTTCCTTTCTTGCACTTTGTTTTACTTTTAGTGGTCCCCAAAGGGGCCAGCTCACACTGGACTGAAGGATTCACCCTCTCCTACCAGGATCTGTCCCAGTTTGCCTGGGTTGAAATGACTGAAAAGGAGAGGCACCGGCCAGCCACCCCACAGAGGTGAACTTCAAGGGCCCACCCAGCCTGTGGCAGCACTGGAAGGGGATGTAAACTAGCCAACAACAAATAAATAAACATGGTTTCTCATTACTGCTTGCATCATTGTAGGAAAGGAGTGCATCTGAAGTGTGAAAGCTACTGTGCAAAAGTACACATCAGTGGGCAAATGCAAACATAACAGAGTTATGAATTTGTGCAGCAACACCAGGAACTGGGCTCAGCCCCCCTTTGTAATTACCCCGGCTTTCACCTCAAGTGCCAGAAGAATCTATTTTACCTGGTCCTGGATGTTTCAGTGCTCCCTGCAAGCCAGGATCTGTGAGCTTAGGTTCCACTTCAGTTCCTGGTAGAAAGGCCATTTCTGTAAAGCCTGTAAAGGAACTCTGAGCTGCAGCAGCTCCTATGGGGAACACCGTATGTATGAGGCAGAACTTGCAGGGTATTTTTCTAAAATTTTCTATTTCAAATATTTAGGCTCCCAAACCAGAGCATTTTTGTTTAGGTATCAGCCTATATTGAAGCAAGGCTCTGACTGAACCTGGTTTAGATAAACTAGGCAATACATCACAGGAGGAAAAGACATGAAATATATAATCCTTTTGGGTACAAAACATTGTAAACCTAAAGAACTTCAAAGCACATCAGACATACTTCAGTCAGTAAAACACTGACTGTCCTTTCACTGTTGATTTAAGAACAAGGATATGGTCTGTATTCATCTCAGAAAGAAAAGCCAAATGTTTAAATAGTTCAAGTCACAATCATATTCTTCCTCTAAATAATTCATATCTAAGACAAGCTAAATATCATTGTTAGCTATCTTTGAACAGAATGAATCCTAGCAAAGGAAAATTACACTTTGAAATACAGAAAACCATCAGTGAGTTACTGTACATATTGCATGCATAGCATTAGAAGATAGACACCATAAAAACAATAGGTTTCACTTTCAACTCTTAACAGGTAGAATACACTATTATTTTCTGAGTAAAACACCACAAACATTACATATCACTTAGGAAAACTCTGCACAGCATACTTCAGCACTCAGAAACTAAATTTCAGTTATCTTGTAGCTATTGCTGACAAATATTGCCTTTTAAAAAACTTCAGCTGTGTCTGATAACATACAACTGAAAGTGTAAGCAACACAAACATGTGGGCTTTGTTATCCTCCCACATGCTTCATTTTTAGCAGACATTGGCACTCCTCATTTACATCCTGAGGACAACATTCCTCCAGTCATTTTGGCCAGGTGGAAAGGAAAGCCATTAACCCAAATGGCTGCTCTCTCCCCATTAATACATGGTAAGCATTTACCTAGCTTTTCCCCATTTTGAGACCAGACTTTAGGGCTTCTTAAAATCCAGTTTGGTAGAATACCAGACTAAAAAAAACCAAAACAAGTCACTGAAGACTATGCTGATTGAGAAATTATCAGAGCCCACACAGACAATTATTTAAATTATAAAATAAAACTGTTTTTTTATCCCACTTTACAAATGTTTGAGGCAAAATAATTCCCTTATTTTGAAATCTGAATTAATGAAGTCTGATTTTTTCCTATGAAATCTTAAATGAAATTTCTCCAGAATGAATACAGTGCTTAAAGAGTAAATAAAAAGGCCCCTACGTTTTCCTACTACATTTCTCATGACCACAGGCATGGTGCTATAAAGTTTTAAATTAAAACAGCAACCACCAGTTGAAAGTTGTTCTTTCAGTGTCATATTAAGGGAATTATTTCAATCTCAGTACTGGACACATTTTAAAATGTAATGTATTCATTATTTCTGTGTACTTTGAGAACTGATGGAAAAATATCCGATGTTCTATCGCGCCGTCACCATCCAAAGTCCCAGTGCAACATTGGCAGCCAAAAGAGCACTCCCAGCAAGCAAAATCAAAAAGCCAACAAGCTCTCTGTTTTGTTTTTCTACAATTAGGGAGCTCAGTGTGGCTTCCAGGAAGGAATTTAATATCCACTGACCATCCAAAGCGAAGCAGGGTACAGCGTTGATAACTGCCAGTGCTCCTGATAGTGAGATGAGGTACCTGGTTGAATGTAGTTAAGGTTCATTGCAAGTATCTGAGAAAATGTTAAAAAAAAGTAATAGAAAATAAAGATATATGTATTGTATTTCTAGTATGCAGAGAGAGACATACAAAGATTATTTTTCTAGCTACCATTCTGTTTCACAGAAATTATGTGAGTAAAATCAGCTTTATGCCATAACATACCCACTCAGGGAACTGCCTTTACAGATTTTTATTTTTTAAGAGCTAAGTTTGGATACTTAAACCTGCACTCCTCACAATCTGAGTGAAAGCAGGAGACAGCAAAACCACCATCTTCTTTGCTTGCTTTGTGTGGTTTTGGAGGAAGGTTATAGTTCTGACACCATGCCTGAACTAAGAAGGTATTCTAGACCCAAGTATGAAATCATGATTAGGAATATTTTCCAAAACACACCCTAGTAAATGACTAGAATATCATCAGAAATCTGACCTATCTCTCCTACTTACCTATTAGCCAGAAAAGCTGAGTGGATTTATGTACATGTGTATGCATGTGGGAATGAGGCACGGGCAGGTAAATTTCACTGCTGGTTAAAGGCTTGCTAACTGCAGTAGCTACCTCCATCCTGAATGGCCTGGCAAGAACACACAGTCAGAAAGCAGCTGGGGCAGAGTGAACCTTGATGTGCTCTCAGAAAACAGGAGCTTATGTGGTACCTTTCCTCTGCTTCTATGGACTTGTTATTAACAACTGAATTACACAGTTTAGTTATTCTATGGCCACGCATAAACATTTCAGTTCCTACGGCCAAGGATTCCTAGATTACCCACTTCAAGTCTACTATCTATAAGTATGTGTATATATATAATCTTGTTCATTAATAAGCAAGGGCTAATTGAATTATCCTGTTTTTTGAACAGCTATTCTATTTTCTTTTGAAGAAAAAAAAAAAAAAAAACAAAACCAAAACTGCCATATCCTCTTATTTAGTTCAGTATAATGACACAAAAATAATAAAACTCTGATATTGCAAAGCTAGCAAGCACACAGCTTTTTTCCTGACTTAAATTCAGGCTTACTTTGGCTTTCTTGTCACATCTGTTAAGGCTCACCCTCAAGAGTTAAAAAAAGCACTGACCAAAAATATGCTCTTAAGCACAAGAAAGTGAGAGATTTCATTTTTAGCTTGGCACATGGACAATAATCAATGCAGAGATGGGATAAAGATGTCAAATCTCTACAGAAATATTTTAGGGCATCCTGTCTAAAATGACATCCAACTGAAGTTTTGTAGGTCACTAAATTCTGAACAGTTCCCTTCTTACCTTAAAAGAACAAACATACTTCAAAGGATACTTGCAAAATGTCTCTATCACCACAGGCAGATCGATACTTAGAAAGTTTTGTCGTGGTACAAAACTGCTGAGACTTACTGAAATGAAAATACACAAAGCATGAAAAGTCATTCCAGGGTTATAACATTATGAATTTTAGATTATAATTTAGCAGAAAAATCACATGTGAAATGACCCCCTTCCAGGACAAATAATCAATCTCAATAAGGGTTTGATTGGGTTTTTTTGTTTTTACAGGAGTGCAGCTATTCTATTTTTCTTAAACATGGCCACTGTCACAGTAAAGTCACTACACAAAGTACAATTAGCATTTCAGTAAAACTAGATCTAAAAAACATATTTTCAGAGGCATCTTTAGTCATAAAGACTCCACTGTATGATTCCAGTATTTTTCAAAGAAAAGAGATTATAGTTACCAGACTTTTTCAACATATGCAGTCCACATGCATACAGTGGGTGCACACAGTGGGTGTATTTTTTGGCCAGAAAAAATTTTCTCTGGCAGTACCTGCAGAAGATCCCCCTAATCTGAAGCTGATCTCATGGTGTACAGGAGAGGGGGAGATGGGGAGCAGAATTCTGGAGTCCCTCTGAGAAAGCAAAGGCTACGAGGGGATTCACAGCTGCATCACACTGTGCCAGTTAGCTGATGCCTCAGGTTTTAGCTTTTTTATTTTTCAGATTCTGTACTACTTTAGTGTGTAGTTCTGAGCTTCACATTAGGGGATGGTAAGCTCTCTTCACAGAGTAGGGAGACAAAACAATTCCTTCTCTAGATGGGGACCAAGGACAACAGACCCAAATCTCAGGCCCAAGAGCATAAACAACAGTGGAATGAAGAGAGAAAATCAAGCAGCATAGGACTTCATAATCTAAAGCTATAATTGGACAATTAGCTCCAATATGCCAATGGACCAGAACTTACAAAAGTGAGAGACCTTGTGACCAGTCATCCATTTTGTGACCATTTTAGGTTCATCTTGGGTGTAGCCCTGGCTGGCCTCTTGTACTGCCCAAGGTGTATCCATTGAGGCCTTTTAATAAATCCCTACTTTATTCTTTAACTCTGTCTAGCCTCTGTTCTAGATCAGCCTTCACAGGGCATCATAGCCAGTACATAAGTAGCTTCTCTTCTGTGTTCAGATGATAAGTGACTTAAAGATATAGCTTGGTGCAACTCAAAAACCTGGAGGTGGGACTTGGCATCCTTAAAAATAGTGACTGGAAAATTGCAGTGTCAAGGACCACATGATCTTGAATACTTTATTACGGTACAAACTGTTCTTTGAAGGTGTACATGAACCTTCGGTAGACTGCATGTCCAATGTTTCTGAGAGATTCTTCAAGGCAAGTGCAGTAGTTTGAGACCTGCCAGAAGGCACTATATTATTACAGGGATGTTCCACCCATTCTGGGTCTGCCAGCACCACAGACCATTTGAGAACCATTCTGTGATAGCTGCAAGAAAAATGCCTTTCCTACTAAAAGGAAGGCACAGCAGGCTCTTATCCCCAGAAGGAAGAGGCTAGGGTAAATTAGTGCAGAATTAGAAAACCACCTTGAGAATAAACTTGCAGAGAATCACCAATACTCTCTGTCTTTAAAGAATGACTTTAGATGTGAGTTGCTAGCCACAATGGCCTGAATTTTCCCTACCTATGTGGAGAATAGTTATAACCATAAGAAATACATACCTCACAGAGATATTGAAAGGCAAGAGTTCAAATCCCACTCAGTACAAACACCCTTTGGGAAAGGAACTTCCAAGGGCAGTTTAACCCACCCTTGGAGAAATTTTAACCATAGGCTAAGAGAACACTGGGAACATAACATACCAAAAGTAGTGCTAAGTATGTCTTCCTTAAGAGTGAGATCAGATTTCTTCAGGTTCACTAAAGAATTCAAGGACACAGTAACAAAGGCAGGGGAAAGCAGTTCTAAAGTCACATAAGGCAGAGAATTATTGTCCATTCAGCCACATAAAGACATTGTCTTCTGTTAATAGATGCTCTTCTAAGAAGTCCAGATAACAAACACACCATGGGTTGGAAAGATATGGACAGCAAGGAGACCCAAAAAAAGAATGGGCTTGGTGGGTGTGGCAGCAAGCAGAGCTATTCAGTATCCAAACTGCCAGTGTGCTTGAAAGTCATGTTTTTGCTTAAAGATTAAGACTGACCTTTGACTTAGGGGAACTGAGACAAAATAAGTCTGTTGGATGACAGAGTGAAGACCACAACAGACAGAAATCCTGGACACCACCCAGCTCAGAAAGTCAAGTCAATCACAGAATCATAGAATGGTTAGGGTAGGAAGGGACCTTAAACATCATTCTGTTCCAACCTCCCTGGCACCAGCAGGAACATCTACTAGACCAGGTTGCTCAAAACCCCATCCAGCCTTGCCTTGAACACTACCAGAGATGGGGCAGCCACCATTTCTATGGGCAACATGTTTCAGTGCCTCACCATGTTTAGGGAAGAATTTCTTCGTTGTAGCTAATCTCTTTCTAGAGGAAAGCCTGTATGATAAGCCACTGATTATCAGAGATACAACTGGGAAGTTCTTCGAAACATTCTATGTGTTTTTCAAGCAGTTTTTAGTATCAAGGCATTACAGTAAAAAAATAGTTGAACCACAAAAAAGCCCCAAAGATACAATTTTTTTTTCTCTTATACCTATTCTACATACAGAATTACTCAACTAAATGCAATATTTTATTAAAATACTCTTTTAGTCTTATTTTAAAAATTACATTGCTTAACTAAGCAGACACTACAGCCTTCTGCAGCTTGATACAGGGGATTGTGCCAGTGAAGGTGCAGGACCTTGAACTTGGTCTTATTGAACCCCATAAGGGTTCAAGTTTGTTCAGGTCCCATTGGATGGCTTCCCATCCTTCAGGTGTGCCAACTGCACCACTTAGCTTGGCATTGTCTGCAGACTTGTAGAAGGTATACTTGATCCTGCAGCGGGGAGGCCGTGTCCCAGCCCTTGGGTGGGGCTGCCCTATGGGATGCGCTCCCCTGCTTGGGAGGGCAGCTTCCCAGGAGCACCCCAAGTTCCATCCCCACACATGCCCACCCTGGCTGCCTGCTCATTCCAGGGCCATGAGGTCACACAGCCTCATGGTGCTCCAGCAGCTCTCCATGAGCACCCTGAGTGCCATCCCCACACATGTCCACCCTGGCTGCCTGCTCATTCCAGGGCCATGAGGTCACACAGCCTCATGGTGCTCCAGCAGCTCTCCATGAGCACCCTGAGTGCCATCCCCACACATGTCCACCCTGGCTGCCTGCTCATTCCAGGGCCATGAGGTCACACAGCCTCATGGTGCTCCAGCAGCTCTCCATGAGCACCCTGAGTGCCATCCCCACACATGTCCACCCTGGCTGCCTGCTCATTCCAGGGCCATGAGGTCACACAGCCTCATGGTGCTCCAGCAGCTCTCCATGAGCACCCTGAGTGCCATCCCCACACGGCCCTGCCCTGGTTGCATGAGACCATGAGGTCACAGAACTCCATGGCACTGCACTGGCCATAAGAACCAACTGCTCAGCCCCCATCCCCAACTGCAGCAGCAGCAGTGTGGTGGAAGAGGGACCATGGCCTTTGTCCAGCGTCTTTTCCTCTCCCTTCTCGTTCTCTTGATGGTCCTGCATTCTCTGGCTGCCAGCTATGCTCCACAGAAATCACAGGAAGCAGGTAAGCTGCCAGCACTGGTCTAGCCTTTCATGGGGTAGGGGGGTCTTCTCGCCAGTGCTTTAGTGAAGGTTTCCTCTGTATGAGCACTCTCCTGTTGAGAGAGTCCCAAGGGTTCATCTCTCCTCCAGGGGTGTTGCACATTGTGCTTGAAGAGTGTTGAACTGCCAGCTCAGAGGTCCCCAGGTCCTCTGCAGCTCTGGCAATCCACTGACATCTGGCTCCCACGTTGTTACCTGACCCCCATCCAGTGCTTCTGTACACAAGAGCAGAAGATCCCAACACACAATGGAAACACTTCTCTGTGCTTGCTTCTAGCTAATTCTCTAGCAGATTCTCTGGCAGCTTGGAAGAAAGATGGTTTGGAGCCCTTGGGCGAGCTTGGAGCATGTAAGTTCTCAACGTCCCTTCCTTTGAAAGAATAATTATCACTAATGTGTCAATAGCTTACTAATGAGCAATTTTCTTTAAGATGTTGAGGCTGATGGCTCACAGAAATCTCCAGCCACCAAGCATATGCATAATCCCACAGGTAAGTTACCTAGTAGAAAGTACATTTACCTTTTAATCTTCCTTCCATGTCAAATGCAACTCGTTCATCCCAAGGCCGACGCCAGCCTCTGGCATGGCCAGGTAGTTGCTGTCCTATGGTCAGCACAGGATGGCTGTGTGGCAGCAGGCTCTTTCCCCAGTGCCTACTCTTGGATGTAGACATCAGAAACTAAGGACATCAGAAACTAAGCTGAGAGTGTGTTAGGTTCAAGACATCTGGATCCCATTGCAGAGAAAATGCAAAACAGGACTCTTGCACAAACACAGCTTCCCCTGCAGCTCCATCCCAGAGCTTGCCCTGAGTACCTAGATGACCAAAGCTACCAAAGCAGCCCCAGACAGGATCCCCCTTATGAGCTGAGGTCCACATTAGTGTTCTGATTCGTATATTGGGCAAGGAAGCTAGAGGGAACCTCCCCATCCTCCTACATCCTCCATGCCTGTGCCATGCTGAGGCTTTACCTGTATCTGCTTTTTAGTAGTACTACCAAAGTCTGGAGAAAAAAAAGAGAATGTGAAAGCTGGTGAATCTCCTCAAGCAGACCAAAAGCATTCAGGTACTGAGCAGTCCTGCTGGGGTCCCTTATGGAGAAACACATCCTGAAACCTGGGAGTGGCTGCAAGGGGTGCACATGCTGGGGAAAAGGCAGACAGGGAGAGCAAGGCTCAAGTGTCTCCTGTGAAGGCCTGACTCCATCCCCTTGGGGCGTGGGAGCTGGCCCAGAGAGGGAGAATTGCATGTGGAACTTCTTATGAGTTTTTGCCGAAGAAGTGACTGGCCAAGTAGCAGTGCTCCCCACTCCTGATCATTTGAGCTCTGTTCAGAGGGACAACCATCCCCAAAGGTGGGAGTATGCCTCCAGGACCAGCACTGCGGGGAAAAGAGAACATTCTGGTGATATCAAACATGCTGCAAGTTCACGAGTGGTAAACAGGCAGCAGACAGGCTAACACTTTGAATTGCTCTGCAGAAAAGGCTGGAGAAACAACCAAACAAGCTCCTAATGCCCACGAGCACATGGAAAGCGTTTTCTGTCGTGGAATAGGCTGTATAGTAGGCATAGTGATAGTCGTGCTTGCTGTGACAGCTGGGGTACTGATGTGCTCTCTCGCACTCTGCTGGTGTGGAAGAAAACGGTGAGTCATCAATCCCCTCACAGCTCCTACTTCCCTCAAAGGCAGCTCACAGCCACAAAGTGCTTCTAGTCAGGCTGCTGTGCAGGAGCAAGTTAGTGGTTGGTTGAAAAACTCTGCTGAGGCTTTTGCAGCTGTCAGCAGCTTTAACTGGCCTCTTATTTTCTGGTCTTCTCTTGGGGAGCCTACTTGGACTGGAGCCAGTGTTTGCTCAAATTGAGCCTGCCTGGATAAGAGCAGCTCGCATGAGCGACAGGCAGAGGCAAAACAAAGTCAGGATGAGAAAGAGTGGGGGTAATATTGCTCTAGAAAGCAAGAGATGCATTGGCACCTCCTGCTAACCAGTGAACCTGCCTGGAGGAGGCCCTCTGCTTAGCCACCTCCTCTCTCCACAGGCAACTCTCTGCTGGAGACCAGCAGGAACGCGCCCGCCTGATCACACACTCAGACAGCCAGACCAGTTCACCTGAACCTGCCCTGCCAATGCAGTAGCCCTAAGAAACTCACACATCTAATCCCGGAGCTGTCCCTGTTCCCCTGCCCCTCCTTGGCTGCCCTCAAGCAGCTGTGGGAACTGCCCAGCCCTAGCCACAACAGAAACAGCCCCCTCCACCCCAAACCTGCTGGCTCAGCCCTCTGGACAAAGCTGAAGGTGGGCCTGCCAGGATAGGGGTTGGGCTGACAGAAACACAACCAACAGCTTCAGGGATTGGATTTTTGTCTCAATAAAAGGGACAGTCTTCACACAAGTATTTGTATAGTGTCAGAATATCCAGAGTTGGAAGGGACTCACAAAGATCATCAAGTCTAACTCCTGGCCCTGCACAAGACATCCCCAGGAGACACACCATGTGCCTGAGAGCATTGTCCAAATGCTGCTTGAACTCTGTCAAGCTTGGTGTTTTGACAGTCTCTGTCAAGACTGCTTCCCTGGGGAGCCTGTTCCACTGCCTGACCACCTTCTGGGTGAAGAACCTTTTCCTGATACCTGACCTAAACCCCCCCTGGCACAGTTTCAGGCCATTTCTTGGGGTCCTGTCACTGGTCACCAAGAGAAGAGATCAATGCCTGCCTCTCCACTTCCCCTCATGAATTTGTAGACCATGATGAAGTTTCCTCCAGGCTGAGGAAGTGATCTCAGCTGCTCCTCAAATAGTTTCCATTCTAGACTCTTCCCCCTTTTCGTAGCCCTCCTCTGGATGCACTCTAATGCCTTTATATCTTTCTTACATTGTGGCGCCCAAAACTGCCCCCAGCACCTGAGGTGAGGCTGCCGCAGTGCAGAGCAGTGGGACAATCCCCTCCCTTGCCCAGCTGGCGATGCTGTCCCTGATGGCCTCAAGACACAGGTGGCCCTCCTGGCTGCCAGGCCACTGCTGGCTCATGTTCAGCTTGCCACTCACCAAGACACCCAGATGTCTTCCTGCAGGGCTGCTCTCCAGCCTTGCATTACCCAGTTTGTCTGTATGCACAGGTCAAGTGATACCCAAAGCAAACAACTTGACAAGTTGAAGGCTGGTATCAGAACATCTGATCAAAACTCTTGTTCATGAGCCAAAATAGCAAAATGGCTGAGACAGCCAGTGTATTCAAAGGTTTCAAAAGACACACACTGCAAAAACTGTAGTTTTAAAGCCTGACTGCCTCCTGACAAACACCTAATGGCCACTACCATCCTGAACCTGAAATTATGCCTACATTGAGAATGGATCATTGCTCTATTTCCCTCTCTGTTACAATAAAGTGTTGTCACTGACAGCCACTAGAAATGGATCTAAATTCCAAATCTTGCTGCTGAAGCAAGCTCCAAACACAGAGAAACTCTTTAAGAAGTTGCTGGACTGACCATTAGAGACTGTAATATTAAGCAATGAATTTTGTGGCTGTAATGGATCAAACCTAATGATAGTGGGCAAATCTGTCCTCTGAAGAGTAACAAAAGAATTACAGAAATTATGTTCTACAGGCTTGTCTTCAAAGACACTGCTGAGAAGAGGTGAACAGCAATGAGCCTGGGTGAGAGAAAACAGTCAATGTTTTCCCACTCTAATTAAACAATTCTTTGACCTGGAAATAACATTTCTTTTGTTGGCTCATGCTAGATGGTGTTGGCAAATATTGAGAAGGATTCACAACAGACACAATTTTAATTGGAAGTGACTTGGAGACTAGGTTGACCAAAGAGCTTTTCAAAACTTCTTCATTGGGGAAAGGGCATGTATGCCATGTAGGAGACAGACAGCACGGCATGAGATACTTCCGTGTGGTCTCCTGAAGAACTGTGTGTGTAATCCTTTAAACCTGGGTTAAAAGCAATGAAGGACCATCCTCAGATAGAAGGGTTAACAAGCATGGAAATACTGAGAGAGCAGGCTGTACCAGAAAGACCTTCACCATGGATTGTTGTTGCTCATAAACATGTCCAAAGCCAGGAAGTGCCTTTTTGATTTTAAAAGACTTGGATACAACAGAAGTAGGAGACTGGCCAAGCTTGAGGAAATGATCTCTAGGTAAGTTCCTTCTTTTTGTGAAGAAAATCTTACAGTTTTGGTCTGTGATGGATAAGAGTAACATTCAGGGATATGATGTTTCCTCAAGTAGTGTGAATTCCTAATATAAATCTTAGTCACCAGATTCTTCCCAACCAACAAGGGCCAGAGAAGGAAGTAAAAATGTTGGGAATAAAACCCCTCATACATAATAAAGAAGAAACACTGCAAATTTGCATGGCAGTACTGACAGGGCTCTCCATTTCAACCTTACATAGCAACAGTCCAACAGAGGAAGGGACTTTAGAGCATAACTGGCCTGCAATAGGAAGAGTTTAAAAGACTTAATAGCATGTGTATTGAACTGGCAGTATGAATTTATATTGGATAACATTAGATACTTTTTACAGAAAGAATGCTAATTAAAAGCATTAATGTGTCTGTCCCAAACAACATGCACTCCTAATCATCCTTCTGTTTTAGTTTTGGCCAAATCTCCATCCCTGTAAGTTCATTTAGGATTATAATTCTTTAAAATTTTGCTATTTTTAAATACTGGAAACAAGTGGTATCTATTGCCTCTATAACAACAAAAATATTTTTGCTAGGGTATTTAAATTTGAGGCAACAGAAAGATTTAATAGAAATAAACTTAAGACTATTTCTTCTAAGTAGCTAATACAGATATACTTTTTAAAAAAAATCTATGTCATCTGGAAGTTACCTTCAAATGAAAATATGAAATAATTACTGCTTTTCCATAAATCAGGACTACCATGACAACAATACAAGCCTAATCAGAAAATAATGCCTGCATTATTTTAGAATGTTATTCAAACATTGCTTCAGTGACATTTCTGGAGAAAGTATAGTCATAGTACACACTAGTACTAGAACTCCCATATTATGTTGTGTGTTAAATATAGCACCACTCTAAAAAGTAATGTTTCCTGCAGGCAGAAAGATCACACTACAGAATAAGGCATTTCATTAAAACATATACCTATTTCAAAGCTCACACAGTACAGGAAGAAATTATTTTCTTTTTTTTTAACTGTAAAAAACAGTTACCACATTTTGATCAGTCACATTTGGGGAAAAAAAAATCAAAAACCCACACCAAACCTGTTGGCCCCAGCCATCCCTGCACAGTGCAATGCTAAGCCTGAAATATTTAGAAGTTGTTTCACTGGAATGAAACTCTACAATGGCACAGCAGACTGCTTGTTACCCAAGCCAGCATCCTATCATTTTGGTCTAGTGTTTTTCAAAAGGGAACATAAGAGCATAGATTACATTTGCAGCAAAGCTGGTAATAAAATTAAACTTCTAGCTTTCAAATTAATACATTAAGTACACAATTCCAAGGGTAAATCACTTTAAAATTCTACTCCTACATGTGTATGCAAACAGCATTTTTGCAAATAACTTCTTAAAGAAGAACTACCCCTTTAAATGCAATAACATTCTTTTCTGACTTCTGAAAGACTGGCAGGTTCAATTCTTATGCAGAATTACTACAGTGGGAAACACCAATGAAAACTCCATTGCTCCAATGTATTGAAAAGGGAACAACATCAATTGATCTTCAGTACCAATAGTTTGTATTGTTAAAGACCAAGAAAAGGAATTCTGAATAATTATAAAACTCTATTCTTAAAATATGTTGCTGCATTTGAAATAAATATCATCAGATACAGTAGTGTGTGTTGGTAACACACAAGTGAAAAATTGCGTGTTTTTCTTCCTTTTCCTCTTAAATGGCATAAGGACAGAAGTAACAAATGAAGAGATTATATTTTGGGCTTAAATTAGAGTATATTATAAAAAAAAAAGTTGAAATAAGTAACTCCTCACAGAATAACAAACTACCAGTATGGAAAAATAAAGACTGATAGATTAATTAAAAATATGGTATCCAAGAATGTTATTGGATTTACCCCAGCAGATTTCATCACTGTTTCTAAAACTCTTTACCTAACTCTTTACCTCTGTACCTAATTCCATTGCTTATTCAGAAAAGTACAATGCCTTCCTAAGGAGATATTCCAAGGCAGTACTTCTAAACTCACCTCAAGAGTTTCAGCTGTCTGTGAGGAACAGATACCTTCCTCACAGGAAGGGATAGTAATTTAACACTTCAAATTTCTTAAAGCCCATCTGCAGCTAATTTTCACCATGCCACTCAAGCTATCAAGTCGGATGTTGATGAATTTGTTCATTCTTTCCATACTCACTTCAGGAGGAGAATAACTTTTTATTTATATAAGATGCCCAAAGGAGAGTCACAGTGAACTTCAAAGAAAGGAACTAAAATTTTATATGTTACTTAATTTAGGGCAGTCAAATGACAAAATAAATCAGGAAAAAACTATGTTGTGATAACACTTGTGACTCAGTAGTCATGGGAATCTGTCACAGATACTTGGATATTAGGTGTGATTTAAGCAGTCATGCTAATATTCCAGGCAAGGTGTTGGAGCAAGGTGCCCTAGAGATTTTACAATAGCATTTTGAGACATTTATGTGCTAGGAAAATGAATGCACCTGGTTCCTATGACTAACCTGAATAAGATCTGTTCCAGAAATAGCCCTTTCATAGTTTTCTGAAAAAACAACCATCTCATATCACATATGGTTTCTATTACCTTCATAACTCATTGCACTGTGAACATTTTATTTTAGGTCTGAGTAGTCCATGACTCTCCATTGGCTGTAACAAGAAATGGATTCTGCTTTAAACAAATTAACTGAGAAGCACTCTTAAGACCTTGTTTAAGCAGGCAGGCAAAGGAAACTATATTAGAGATTGCTTTTGCTAAGCTTCCAATAAATGATACCAACCTGTGTACTGAAGATGCAAGGGGTGTCCTACATAGAGCATGTCAATATGGGGTGGATGCTTTACCCTGATGAGCCTTGTTTGGTTCTCCAAAGAAGGAGTCACACAAAAGCTTGGGACAAAGTCCTTATGGCAGTCCATGTTGGTTCGACAAACTTTGCTGGCTTCAATAACTTTTCGTGCTGGCAAACAGGCATACTGCAAAGGGCATTCAAAATCATCATGAAAGGTAAAGGTAAGCTACTTTCCAGCACATCAAATTAAAAGGAACAAAAGATTCCTTTTTAAGCAAAGAAATGCCTCACTGATATAAGCCCACAAAGAGCTAAAATCTGATTTTTCCCCCTAGTTTTTTGTTGTGAAATCCTGACAAATCTCTACCTGATGCATATTCAACCTGTCATTCCATATTTTGTAGTGTGGAAGAGAGGGTATGTACATATGCCAAAATAAAAGCAAACTTTTTCTAGCAAAGTACACATATGCACAACAAAACATCACGGCATCTAAACACAGGTCAGTGATTTCTAATGGACAGAGCCTGTACCAACATCCTAGTGACTTACCTGTTCAAGATGAAGTTTTAGCAAATAAACCAAAAAACCTATCTGGTGTGTGGTAGCTAAGAAATCATTCTCAACTAAGATGAACACAGGACTCAATGCACTGCTGTGCCCCAACCCCTGCCTGTAACACTCTTTCACTCTCTGACAGACCAGATCTTTCTTGCTCCCCATGGGCCAAAGACAGTACAGCAGAAGGGAACAGGAAATTAGTTTTCCCCTTCATGTCTCTTGGAAAAATCTCAGTGACACTTTTCCTTTTGTTCTAAAAATAGAAGCAAGGAATCATAATCTACTTTTTGCCTTAGGAGGAAAAGCAAAAGTAATTTCTACCTTCTCAGCCTGATCACTGCACTCCCCATAACACATGAGTGTCAGACCCTCACCATTAACCTTGATACAAATTCCTTCTACTCTAATGAGGGAGAAGACACACTTTCAAAAACTGCTGCATAGCACTGCAAAGACCATTAAAAAATGTTCAAAAATCACAGCCACTCTAAAGACACCTGAAAGTCACAAGGTCTCAAGCTTCCTGATGCTTTTATTTCTTCCTTGTTCATAAGTAGCAACTACTAACTTAAGAATGCCCAGGCTCAATGGGATAGTGATTTATCAAATCTTGCTGACACTGCCATATTTCGAATGAACCACTGGAACGTGTTCAGCTCTTAGTGGTTAAATACCCTGGAGTGGGAAATTTACCACTGCAGAAACTGTAAACACAGCAGATTAGGAAAAAATTTATTTTCATTTCTTCAGGTATTTATCACTAGAGTCAGAACAATAACAAACTGGTATGTGTAGAAAAGTTTACACAGTTGATTCGTGTGTTCTTCTGCTTGTAAAGAACCAACAGAAATATTCCATCACTGTCAGTATGGAAAACATATTTTAAAAAACATTGATGTATTTTCATAGAATCATAGAATGGCTTGGCTTGGAAGGGACCTTAAAGATATCCCATTCCAACCCCAGTCATGGGCAGGGACCTTCCCCTGGATCAGGTTACTCAGAGCTCCATCCAACCTGGCCCTGAACATTTCCAGGGATGGGGCATCCACAGCTCCTCTGGGCAACCTGTGCCAGTGGCTCAGCACCCTCACAGTAAAGAATTTCTTCCCAATATCTAATCTAAACCTGCCCTCTTTCAGTTTAAAGCCATTCCCCCTTGTCTATCACTATATGCCCCTGTGAAAAATCTCTCCTCAGCTTTGTTGTAGGCACAACATTTTTAGGCACTGGAATGCTGCTAAACCCTTTTATAAGGCAGTAAGGCAAAATCCTACTGAGAAACTTTGTTTCTATGTGACAAGAAAATCAACATAGTGAAAAAAAATTAAAGTATGGGCCCTTATTTTGAGAAACTGGGCAATCTCTAGGACCTTCTCCTGCATGTTTTTATTTAAATTTAGGGAGCAGCACTGCTGGCTTCAGACAAAATAACTGAACAGACAGTCCAGGGCTTTGCTTTCCCTGTAGTGCTGAATACTTTTAAAAGACTGAAACACCAAAATAAGCAATTTCGACTTCTTCTCAAAAGTTATTTTTTCTCACCAGTATGGTGCATCCAGAATACTGAAAATGACTGAGGTGTCTTTCTGCCTTAAGGAATGAGGTGTCTAAGATTTTTTATGATTCTTCCAGAGACTTCCTGTTTGATTATGGGAAAAATTGTAACTAGCATTTTGTAGTTTTTTGAGCTGTAATTGGGAAAATTGTATACATGCACACCTCTATTACAAACTGTAGATATTCTTAAACACTTGAGTATGCTGTATAGGTGTGGGCAAATATTACTAAGTTAATATAAAAAAAAATTAGATTTACCAAAGAGAATCAGCAGTTTAAGTAACTTACCAGGTGGCTGTCCAACTTATTGCTGTATGAAAAGCAAATGTCTGTGAGGCTGTTGTTACTACAACATTCTACTGTGCCATCAAGTCTTCTGTAAACTAAAGAACAGAGGCATAGAGCAAATAATCAATATTATTTGCTGAAAAAATTAGTCTCTGAATGAAGTAAAACTATTATTCCTATTATTAATTGTCCTGCAGCCTTCAAGAATTACACTAATTCACAGTCTAGCTGAGGCTCAATCACGACTACAAATAAAGCTTCACCACCACATGTGAATGTCCCACGATTTCTGTCACGTGACATACTGATTTTTTCACCTTTATAAATCTTCTTGAGATACTGGAGATCTACCACTGCATCATTTTGAATATTACAAGTTGCCAAACACTTCTATATCCATTGCCCCTAACTTGCACCAATATTTGGCTTAGAAATTTGTTAGCTACTACTGTACTGATTTCACTGGCTGGCTATGGAAATGGCCAAGACTCAAAACATAATTTTTACATCACGAAAGCCTTCCAAGCCTTGAAGGCTGCAAAAGTGAACAAATTATGTTTTAAACCTTGATTTAACTAGTCTGGTAAAAACCTTTGTATATATGCTCTTGAAATGAATTAGCCTAACTTGCTGTCCAGCTTAAACACACACAGATGCAGAAGAATGGTCAGGGTAAGGATCTGTATCACAGCAAGTGCAGTCCCTTCCCAGGCAGATCGAGCCTGTGATACTGGCTGCTGATTTATCACTGCACAACCTGCAATCCACTGACATGGAGCTTTTTGCCTGGGGCTTACAGGTGCAAGCACTGTACCGTACAAACCTTTTTTCAAGTACCCTGAGGCTAAGAAACCACATATATTTTTGAATAGCAAATGACCATGAAATTAGTATTCTTATAAACTACATTGAAACCACTTTTTTTTTAATTTCAAAAAGTTCCTTAGGGCATTGTTTTCTTTCTAGCTTCAATACTCAGATAGTTCACTCTCCGTTTGTTTTATAGTCAACTCGATGGAGTTCATTTGCTATATACATTTTTATCAATACTCTGTATTTATGTCAAGTTGTGAACTGTCAAGTTTTTGATAAATGACAGCTGCTCAAGACCAAACAGAGTTCATTTAATTTCAGAGGAATATTTCTCACTGCTGGAGGCTTATGACTCTGAAAATGCAGACAGACTGGTCTGATTAGAAGGCAGAATAGGGACAATGGGCTGCTAACACAATACAGCAACCAGGCTTGGAAGCAATATTGAATCTCCAGCACTAAGCCTCTAGTGTTCCAATCTAAATAGGACCAGTTCATCTGCAAAATATGCAGTTTTATTACCCATGACTCCAAAATTGCACTTCAGAGAACAGCACAATCTGAGGATATATATACCTACAACATCTGAGAATTGGTTCTTGCCATTCCTGCCCAGCTGAAAGCATGGGCCAAAGTTGCACTCCTCTTCAGAGGCATAATCCAAAGTGTCAGACCTCTAAAAGCAGGTTCTTACCCATACTCCGCTAGTTTCCAGTTTAAATATTTATCTCAGTATCAGCTATATGATCACTTTCTTTGTATAATTAAAAAAAAAAATCCAACTTTTTCAGTGTCACAGAAATTCTGTAGTGCATCAAGACCACAAGACCATGGACAGTCGAGTAGCCTGACCTCCTGTTTATTTCCAGGATGATGGAAAAATGCAGTGACAATTTTAAAGCTCTGACTAACATCCCACAGGCTTTGCTCAGCAGCAGCCCCTTACCTCTGGAATTCAGTTTCCATGAGTGCTTGCATGAAAGAAACTTTAGAGGGCTTCAGGGCATATCACAAGATGCTCAGCTAATTTAACTTGACTGTTCTTTTTTGTTGTACTGAATTTTTGTTTATTATTCTAGTTCAGTTCTTTTTTTCTTTCTTTTTCAGTTTCTTGGGAATAAGCCCTTAGAGTAACAAGCACTAAAGTATAAAAGGAAACAGAAGGAAGCAGACTGACTTCCAGAAGCAGTATGGGCAATCCAGACAAAACTGAGTTTCTGGGCAATGACACAAAACCCCATAGGGAGACACATCTGAAGAAATGGCCATAATAAAGCACATCATTGGGTTAAATCATATAATTTGCAATGTCATGCTGATCAAAGCTGTGAGGTAACGTGAAACTTACATCTGCAAAAATCACTGAGTTGATCCATTTTACAGAACTTAAAATAGAGGAGATAATTGTACTACTGCTAAGAACCAAGTTCTGTAATATCCTGAAGAAGCAAATATTATTATTCAGATCATACAGGATATTTGTACAAGATTACTGAAAGAGAAGAGAAATTCCTATGTGTAGCCCTCTCTCACTTTCAGATTTCACAAAACAGCATGGCACATTGGTAATTGCTTAAGACAGGACAGCAGATTTGACTTACAAGAAATCTGACCCCAACAACAAATTCCAAATCCAAAAATCTTTAAGACATGATTAAATTAAAATATAAATTAATTAACATACAAAATAATGCGGAGAGCACCTTAAGTCATACCTCTAGCTGGAAAGCTTAATTGCTGTAGGGTGGCTGCACTTACACAGTAGCCGACCTGTGACTTCTCTGAAATGTCTCCCAGACAGGAATTCCAGTCTTCCACATTATAGACTGGGCAGTCTTGTAGGTTAGTGACAAGGTCTCCCACAAAAAGACCTCTTGGTCCATTGGCAGGAGAATCCTGAGAACAGTGAAGTCAGTCATTTTACAATAGGAGGATAAACAAGGATTAGTTTACAGTTCACTGAATACTATGAAATCTTTAGGTTAAGACACTAAAAAAGGGGAGGGGAAGGAAAGGGAAGTCTTTAGGCGTCCTGGACACATCTTAAAATTTGAGTAATTATTTTCATGTAGGTCAAAATGGTAAGAAAACTCACAACATATTAAGTTCAAGTAACTTAATACCCTAAACTTTTCAAGAAAGCGGGTGTACCTATATTTTCAAAGGTAATAAAGCATTATAAATGTAATTTTCTCCTGAGTTTTATCAATTGACTTTTAGGTCCAAGAAAGATTGAATCCTTTCAGCTCTGCTGTTCAACTGTGCTGTATTTGATTAAGTCAGAAAAAAATCATTCCTTTCCAGAATCCCAGAAATCTATCTCTACTTTACTTCCAGCTGACCAAACAAGGAAATCAGCTCAAAATAATCTTTAACATTGAAAAAAGATAGCAGTAACTGAGTGATAACACAATTTCCAGTAGATTTGCTTTGTGCCAACACAGAAAAACAGTTAAAACCAGAAACAAACCTGCAAACTCATCTCAAATGTCTCAGCAGTTTTATAGTATGCTAATTAGTCTATTATTATTCATACCATGTTCCTTTATTTACTAATACTAATATACATGAGACTGAAAGGAAAACTTTAAGCAAGAAGTTCACTATATTAGATTCTGCAAAGAGCTGCACTGACCAATTCTGATTGTGATAATCAGAGATACAGGTACATTTCAGATCACAAAGCATACAATATGGGAACAGCAAATATCCTTCTTACCTCTGCTACCTCAGTGACAAGTGCCCCAACACCCGTGTAATAGAAAGGGAAAAGAATGGCTGGCAGCAGAAACAACACCATGAAACTGGCAACACCAAGAACAAAATTATGCCATACCCCTAAAAAGAAGGCAAAAAAAGTTTCTAAATAAACACTAATAACAAAAAGCTGGTTTCTAAATGATCCTACAGCTGCCTTCTAATTAACTGTCCAGAAATTATTACTTCAAGAATAAATGAAAAGTTAATTTGTGAACGTAGGCATAAAAGAAGAGTACATAGATTACAAACTTTAGCCTCTATAAATGCCCCTTTGTAAGGGAGTTTTAGAGAAAACTCTTAAGCCCCTGAGAATTATACAATCAAAAAAGACAGGAGAGCAGTAAGTCCATTTCTAAGGTGTCATTCCACCAGATTAAGATTTCATGTGCCACTACTTTTTTAAGTATGAGAGGGTACTGTACCCAGAAGAGAAACTGGGCTTCTGAATCAATTATTAAAATACAGTTTCTATCTACAGAGTTGTCTTCAATCATAAATATTAAAAAGACAGTGGAATGAAATACATTACGTGTTACTTTCTACCACAATAAACTGTTGAAATTAAGGATTTCAATAAATAGGCTTATTTTTGAATAAATACTAGAGAGCAAGTTGTCTGAAATTTACTCGTAATTCAGTATTTATGATGGTAACCCCCATTATTTCAATTAAAATTATTACATGTATATGTGCCAAATGAATTTAGGAAATTATTTGAAAAAAATAGCTTCTTCTACAAGAAAATATGGACCTAAAATCCCATCAAGAAACCAAATAGCAGCACTTCCTGACACGTTGTTTTGGGGAACATATTTGCAATTGCCATCTTTATAGTATGTGATTCTCCATAAGAAGCAATAAGCCACTATTATAAGACACAGCTGGTGTTCATCATCAAAGCTTTGTGGCTTTCCACATTCAGCACTACACAAATTTTCTCATTAGTTTGTGTTCTCGGACAAACAGTTTTGTATGAACAATGCAGGAAAGCTTTTCAGTGTTGAAGAGTCTTTATTTCCTTCTTCCTTCATCCTCTTGTGAGGAGTTTGATTCAATTCTGTACTCACAGTGCAGTTACAGCACAGAAATTCAATTCAATATATTCACAAATGTATTAAACCTATCTTTCCTGCAGTGTATATAACACAGAAATCATAGCATATGGCAGACTTATGTTCCCTGTCTATCTCCACATCTCACCTCACCTTCTTTCACACTTACATTGCTGCAGAAATGAGAAACATTTTTGGAGTCCTTGAACTAAGGTGCCATTTCCACTGGAACATGCTTCTTAAAGTAATTTTTTTCTATCGTTTTAATTGTATCTCATGGAAAGGCACTCAGATAGAGGAAATATTTTTGTAATCCATTCTCCTTATCTCACATACACACATTTATTTGCAACAAATCCAGAAGTAGTGAGCAAATATTTTAACTTTATTGTTTTAACCTTTTTATCTTAAAAATATTTTTTCAGCTTAACAGCTTGACAAAAGACAAAAAATGTAAAATGGAAACAAAATTCTTTTCAACAGTGTGGTACCTACAAAGAGCAAACTGAAAAAATCCCAACGCTTAAAATAATAATAAGAGGTGATGGAACTGCTAGAGAGTGACAAGGAATATTTTCAAACAGTTAGGAAAAAAGGGCCTTGCTACCAAAATTGACACCATTTGCTGTGTGCAATACAGAAAGGTTTATAAACTCATCCCAGGTGATCCACAGAAAAATAAACATGCTCTAAATCAGAATACCTGAAGAGGCACACTGCTCAGTCTACCTTCAACTTCATCTTGCTAAAACAGCCTCATCCTTGGACACCTAATTCCTTACATCTGAGAAAAGACACTTTACACAACCCTAAAACACCTTAAAATAATTTATTATTTAATTAAAAAAAGAAAACCAAAAACATTTAACTCCTGTTAAATACAAGATGAAATGTATTAAAAATTATCTCAGAAAGTAATACAAATATTTGAACTAATTACAAGAAGGTGCTGCACAGAATCCCTTTTCATCTATCTAGTAGGCATGGAATTATGCTATAAATATCACAAGTCTTACAAGAACACTCATTTCCTATTCTTGAACATATGATGCCATCTGCTGTACAAAAAATATATCTTTAATCTCCAGACTATAGCTGGACTACAAAAAGAATATTTGGTATTGGCCTCTAGTCTAGCTCTGTTACTTAGCTGCTATACAAAAATATCAGCATATCTCCCTAAATTCAAATTTCTGAACACCAGGAATAGGTTCATTCAACTGTTCTGACAAATAAAAGAAATTGGTTGTTTACTGAATATTGCATTTTATCATTATCAAACATCCTAGTTCTGAAGCATATCTATCATAAACTGTGAAAAAATGCATTTTTTTCTTATACCTAACTGAAAGCAAGCCATTCATGCTGACCAGTCTTGGAACATATTTGCTCCTGCCTTGTATTCCACTATTTCAAGTTTCCTGAGAAACATGAGAAATTATTACAGATGTTTGCTTGTCATCAAAACATGCAAACAATTATTTTCTCTTACGGCTTAGAATTCTATTTTTCTAGCTAATGTTTCAGGAATCCAGGTAAGCAAACCATTTTGAAATTCAGTATGCCTTTTCTTTCAGTTCTGTTCCCAGTAGATGGAAATGGAAACATTAATTTGAGAAACAGGGCTTCCTAAAAATTAGCCTATTGTACATGAATGATTTTTGTTCATTCAGGTATTTGGAATACAGATATATTTACTAACCCAATATTTGTAATTATTTCCTTGATTCATGAAAGCCTGAAAACATGCATGCTAAAGGCTTCTGTATGTCCACCCTCTATATGATGTTTTAGATACAATATTCAAGAAACAACGTTAATAACTAAACATTACAACAGGCTGGCTGCTAGCCTGCAACAGAAAAAACAGCAGTATCAAGAACTGAACCGAGATGATAACTTTTCTATCTCTATTTCAGTTCTTTGGGAGCCACCTTGTCTCTAGAAATAGTCACACAAGTGGTTCAGGCAGAATGACACAATCTCAGTTTGACTTTTCACAGCAATGAGGCTCTACTTCCCAGTAGCCAAAGACTTCAGAAAACATCAATTCAAAAACATCTGGAGGTTATCTGGAGCCATAAGCTACGACCCTCTTTGGATGTTTGTGTTTTAACCTTTATTTCCTCCTGATGGCAACATCAAAACACAGTGACCTGTACACAACTCACAGGTCAGTGAAAATTACAATACCTTTGAAAAATAGATTGTTCCTACTGCAGAAAACTGCAGTGAATTGTTCAAGGATGTTGACCTGTGTTGACAGGAAGTCATTTTTCTCATAGCACCATTCTGGCTCAGTATTTCCCAGCTTGTGTGCTCCAAGGTTTTGCTACTTAGGCCATACAATGTGCAGAAACATCCCAAACAAGAAACAAACAAAAAAGACACAGGAAATTCTGCACCTAGTGCAAGAGCTCTTTCTAATGAGAGGAACATCAGAAACCACAGTTTTCCCCTAACCACACAACTGGAATTTCTTATGCACAACTATTCTGAATTGCATCTAGGATATAATTAAGTTCTTCAAGACAGGAAATTTGCACTCATTTAAGATCCTAGAAACTGACATCTCTAGCCCAGAAAGTAGCTCAATAAGGACAGTAATGATCAAATGATTCTCTGAGATGCCAACACAGGTCCAGAACAGAAGGATCACTGTTAGGTAGAGAGAAGCTTTGGTACTTATTCATTCTAAACCTTAAATACTCAATCAAAGATTCACAATGAGGTCTTGGAATGGTGCTAAGCAAAGATTTAATAAAAAACCACAAACTATTACCTGCACAAAATATCCTTAACTGCTGAACAGGAGATATCAACTGCAAGTGAGTTGTGAAGAGGTCAACAAAGGCTCCAGGATAGACAATGAAGATAAAAATTCCAAATCCATTAAATCGTACTTGTTCTCTTAAAAAGAAGAAAAGAAAAGTGAAGTGGTGTAACTGCAAACAAACAAATGAAAAACTGAGATTCTACAAAGCACACAGTTTTTGACATCAAGAATGACAAAATTTTAATTATAAAACTAATGTATTTTTTATACTATCAGTAATTCAAAGATAATTAAACCAAAGGGTCTTTTCTGCAGTAGTTGCCATTTCTAAGCAGTATACATTTTTAAGTTTGGTAAAAACATAAAGGGCAAATTCAACTTCTTTTCTGTCTCCTGTTAACAGTAACACATAAAATACTTTCTAAAAACCTGCCTAACTTCCATGTTAACATATATTTCAACATTTGGGTTAATTGTTCTGTTAAGTAAAAAATGGCAGCCCATAGGAAGCAGTTTCAAACCTATCTATGTAAAAATATTTGCAAGAATCAATTGCTTTACTTTTAAAGACATACTTCCACAGTTCTTGAATTTTTAATTTTGTTTCTCCTAAACGGACCTTAGAGTACATTGTAAACCAACAAAATGAGTGAAATGTCATCTGAAAAAATGAAAACAAGTCAAGAGGTTAAAAGGACAAATGCTAATGCCCTTCCAAACCTTAACACTCCACGATTCCATTTAAATATATTAGTAGCTGACACTATTATACAGATAATATTTTTTCCCAAGGGTTTTGCAATTACTTTTAAATGGAATTTTTGGAACAAACCCATTAAGGTTTTTTGAAGTTAGAAATTGTACAAGAGACTTAAGAGAGGCATGGCAAAATCATGTTCCAAGACAAACCAGGCACAGATCAGCTAATCCCATATCTTTACTTAGACAATATACCAGGTCTAATCTTTTCCTTATTTTCATTTATCTATCTAATGTGTATATACACAAAAAGAAGACAATTATACAAAACTATTCAGAATTAAATCTCAGACTAATACTGTGGAGTTAACTCATGCCATGCTACCAATTAATAATAGGCAGTTTAATGCTGGTTCAGGATTTCATGACTTGGGTAGAAGACACACAGGAAGGAAGAAAAAGACTTGTCTGGTACGAGCCTTGACTAAGCTAAGGCTCAAATATTTAAGCTCTTATAGTTCACAGCTAATGTCTTCTAGAACTGAAAAAAGTTCTAGAAAGCATTACATGAACTGAAAGGTGCTGCACTGGCAAAAGTGTATTAGATTTCAGGAAGGCTAAGTGACTTGCCAGAATAGTAAAATTTGCCCACAGCACAGCTTTTTAGGGAAGTTGAAACCCTGAGAATTTACAATAACAGCACTATAGACCCAACCTGTGCCAGAAGGAAAATGAAAAAGTCAAGCAGAAAACAGCAGTAGCAACACTGATTGCCAATGTACATTGGACCAACTAATTTCTCCTCTGGAAATAGCTGGAAAAAATTTTTTTGATGAAAATATAACACAAAATTGAATATTCAAAGCCTTTGCTCTAGACCTTGAATAAAGATATCACACGATTAAGATACAAGAATTATTCTTCCTTTCTGCTTGAAAAGATTCTGTGGTAACTCCTAGCTTCTCCGCAGTCTGCCAGCAACATGCACTAGAAAGAAAATTTTGTTGCTTCTTCCTGTGATGGGATAAGCAAAAGGTTCAACCTCCACAGAAAATTCCCTTTGAATATTTGAGGGAAAAAAGCTGAAAGACAAGCAGAGCATATGAAACACAGAGGTTCTCAAACCACCCCTTTGAGTGAGAATCTTTGGGGTTACAAAAAAGGTGGTATATTGGTTAAAATGCAGTCATGACTCCTTACACTCAGGAAAATCAGAGAAACAACTTAGGGCTTTATGCTCAAAGAAGAGATAATGCTGCTGCCCAGGAGAAATGTGGAGGACACCTGATAATCAGCCCAGTAATCACTGCTTAACCTTCTTATGCTAAAGTGGCATTTAACAGTAATAACTATCCGGTCAAATAATTTTTGTGAAGTAATCATCATAGTTAAGGACATTAAAAATATAATTTTTGATCAAAGCTAATGAATCATTGAGGTTAACAGGGACAAATCACATTTGACCAAGTTATTGCTTCAACCTGTTCATATCATATTTCATGAGCTATGTTTAAACAAATCAATTAAAAATCTATTTTAAAGTATCACTGTGCAATAGCACGAGTTCAAGTGCCACAAGCACAGAAATTAAATTGCTGTGTAAAAAACAGGGCCACTTTAAAAAAAAACTGTTTTAAACCTGATGCTATATTTGCACAGCAGAAGTCCCTTCTCATGATCTGTGTAACAGACACTGTATTAAAACCCTATCCCTAATTTGTACACCCGAACTTCAAATCTAAGGAAGCTATGAATTACAGACTAAACAGACTCTCTAGATAAAACAAAGCAGAGCTAACAACATTCACGGCTAGGTAACTGCTCTGCAATATTTGTCTTTGTTGTCAGAGTAGCAGAAAAGCAAAACAGAAATTACCGAATAGCTGCCACCCCATGGCCGACTTCATGTATCACACCGCTGATGAGGATTGCAGAGAAGAAATAGGTCAGCTGGCTGATGGGCAAATTGACACCAGGCACCTGTTGATGTGGGCATGACAACAAAACAAAACACGGGAGGAAAACAAGAGGTACAAAACCAAATTCATCCTGCTCCTAAATTTGCTACTCTCACTCACTTCTTCACATCCATGGCAGACCAGGGGCTGTCCTCAATACAGAATGATCAGTTTGCACCTCTTTTACCAACTTATTCAGTGTATTTTAAAGTATATTAAACATATATTATTTTGTAGAACATTAAAAAGCTCTCCAGGCACAAAAGTCCTCTCCCTGCCCTATATATTCCCCACAGCTCTGACCAAACAAATCCTACTCTATATTAAGCTCGAGAAGTTTATAAAAATGTACAGAGACTTCCATTCAAATGAAACAGGCTTGGCACTGTGTGCATTAGTTTACAATTTACTGCCACCACTCACATAGCTATAGAAAAGATCCACCTTTCAAAAGGAAATAATAAAAATTGTAAGGCACTCCAAAAAGTATGAACATGAAAAATCCAAAAATGAGTTGACAACTGAACAGTCAGTCTCTTCCTTTTCTCTTCCTATAAAAATCACAAAATTATTTCAGTTTACAGCATCAAAAAAAAAAAAGTAATTTTCATCTATTCTTCAGGTTTTGGTAGTCTACATGGCAATTTAATCTTAAAAAACCCCACCTTGAAATGAGTATACTATTTTAATTTACCTAAGACATAATATGCAGGCCCCTCATATTCTTCCCATTGCTGTGGATTCCCACCACTCCCAGGTCCTTCACTGTGCTTGCCATGAGATACCAATTGCTTCCAGACAAGCTTCAAAGTGGTCACGAGTCAAAGCATGAGGAACCCTCCCCTCCTTCCTCCTGATGGATCTTCATCCTGCTCAGTTCCATCACCCTCAGCTGCTGGGCTGCAGTGGGATTGCTCTGGGACATTTCTCCTGTCAGATCTACAGCTTTTTCTACTCATGACTGGCTGCGCTCCAGTATGCTCACTAACAACTGATGTGAACACAACAGGAATTGCAATCCAGCCTCACAAAAGAGATGCTGTGGGCAAAAACTCCTGGCCTGTCTACAGAACTCTGTAAAACCCAGCATCATGGAAAACAAAATGCTGCACATCCAACTAGGTAGGTTGGATTCTACCTTTGTTCAGTCCTGCACTTGCTTCACTTATATGCATTTACCTACTCGTGTAGCAGAATTCTACAGGAGTTGGTTGAGACAATCTAGCTGAATTAAATCCTTCAAAAGGATTCATTAATGTTAATCACCTCACAAATTCTGTTCAGTGTGATGGTGACCAAGGAATTTACCTTAACTGGCTCAGCTGTGGTACTCACAGTATGAAAGACAGCCACACTTCATTTCTGAAACACCATTGCTTGCATTACAGCATCAGCTGGTGGCACTAATGCATCACTTCAGTGGTGTTGCCTTTGCAGTGGGAGGACAGATGGCAGCAGTAAGAGCTGCCATCTCAATTCCACCATGACTACAGCCTGCTAGAACACAGCACCAGATGCTTTCAGACTTTACGTCAAAGGAGCTATTTTAAGATTCACCTAAAACAGAAGTTACCTCTCATGAAGGGCTCTGCAATCAATAGCAGTATTTTGTTAAAAAGCATGCTGTCTTGTATTTTATGACCTTGAAATGCTTTTAGTATAAGAAGATCCTTTGCTTGTAACTAATCTGCCTCTTTCCTACTTTTGTCAGTAGGTAACCAACACAGGAGGGGGCAGCTGAAGAGAAACAGCCCAGTTACCTATAGACAGGTATTTTAAATCAAGTACATGACTGAACAAAACAGGAAGCATAAAAAAATCTTAATAAAATATAAGTACAACTGTTTCTCCCTCTCTCCACACCCAGAGGGTAAAGGATAAACAGCTTTAAGCCACAGGGTAGAATTAAGTTTACAAAGAAAAAGTGGGATTTTGTTGGGTTTTTTAAAACTAATTTGCTCTCTTCCAGGCAGCAAAATACAAGTAAATGATTTTAATGGGAAGGTCCTCCTAAGTAATTCTTCACCTCTTTGCAACTACATAAATCTCATTTTGGTGTCAATTTACACTAGCACATTCTCCTTAAAAAGAATACTGAAACTGGCTAAAGGCAGAATTATACAACTGTGACCATCCAAAAATGAAAGAATGAGGTACGAAAGGAAGAGAAGAACTCAACTTAGAAGTAACCTTATCCCCACATATGACATTACTTTATCCCTATCTATTAAACTGTTTTCAGAGCCAGTCAATCCTTGGTATGAATGCAATGATATTGCCAGGATGCAGTCACTGAGGAAACAAGTCCACATTGAAATTGTGAATATTATCATACATTTATACTTTCACTGTTCCAGTTCACACCAGATTAATTCCAAAGGCTCATCTTTACTTTGGTTGTGTCTGTGTTATTTTCTCCAAAGAGCAATATATTGTCAATGATCACTTTACTCTGGTGTCACAAAAGTGGATAGATCCATACAATGACCTCAGAAAATGAAGATGTAAAGGAACTCCAGAAATGTTAGGACAGATCCTGTTGGAATGTAAATTACAAAATTTTCTGTCTCATGTTCAGCTCATGCCCTCCCAGATGCACAGAGTGCCCACTCCTGTCTGCCCCTGAAGGTAATTCAGGAGCAGGCCCTGGACAGGGGACAGCAGTGGCAGTGACAGTGGTTCCCCCTCAGGTCTCACTGCCTGCTTTTTCCAGCACACACTGAACTCTGTATATTCACTCTGCCTGTGGGAAACAGACCCAGCATCCAAAGGCACTGTGTTTATGGCACATGCTAAATCAGGCTTCCTGCACTCATGCCAGCCTAGCTGCATGCAGTCAGTTTAGTGCTTACAGGAAGGTCTATTGTGCCTGCACACAATTCTCAATGTGTGTCACTTGAAGAGCTGAGTACTTCAATAGAGTAACATGGCTGGGCACCTCTGCTCTAAGCCATGTAGCAGAAGGCAGACCAATCCCATAACACTTTCTGAATTTCTAGGAAATGACCATACATTTTGGCCACATTGCACTCCTGGTATAAAAAAGGTGACTAGGAATCCTTCCAGGTTAAAACTGTTGCAAGGCAATGTCAGCTCTTCCATTACTACCTTGTGAAGAGATTAAAAAGACAGTATTTGCAATCTCCCCTAGCCTGTGAAATACATTCCATTCTAAAACCATACAATATATTGTCCAGCACCAGAAATGCATAGAACAATTAAATATATCATTGGACTTTGATACTGCCAGAAACAGCCCTTGAAATTTCACATAGTAAATTAAGTCATAAGTCCTTGAAGAATCAAAAAATACCTCCTTGCTAACAATTCTTTGCTTCTACTATCACACCAAGTTTTTTGCCCTTCTTTCCTTTTCCACTGCTGTTTTCTATTGTATTAAAAGAAACAGAACTTGTCTCCTCTTGTCAATTATGTATGAGCTCTGCAAACTGTAAGGCCACCAGAGCCTACTGCACAGCTTACAGGAAACGAGTTCTTAACTCAGTTATATATGCTTAGTACTATAATTTTATTCTTAGTACTATAATTTAGGGCTTTTCAAAATGATTATCCAATTCCCACTCCTGAGTTTTTTTAACATAAACTCTTCCACATGTTTGCCTTCATTTTCCCTTTTTCTATACCCACTCTCCCATTTTTAAGGCTGGTTAAAAACCAGCACATTTTCATGTAGATGAACATCAGGAGTTGGGTTATTCTTGCATAGGAATATTTTAGCATCCCATACCCCATTAAGAAGCTGCTTTAGATCTGTACACAGTTCTCAAACAAAGACCTGAGGAGGGAACACTCACCACAACTTGCAGCATTCGATCATTCTGGGCTTTTGGAGCCTCGGTGAGCATCTGGGTCAGTGTTTGCAGCAGGGTCTTTCCAAGCAGAATAACAGAGCCAAACATGGCAACTATTCCAAACACCATTCCTACACTGAACCTACACAGAGAAGCAAAGAGTTCAGCAATGCACAGCCAAGAGAAAAAGGGTGTCATCTCTGGCTGTGTAAATCTCTGCTTTACAGCACAAGTTACTGCACAAAACACAGGGCAAATCTTACCTGATGCTACCACAATTCATCAACAATCCAGTACAAAAATGCTAAAGGAAACTAACAACAATAATATACATTAATAACACTTATAACTTATATTCTCCTTGTTTAATAAATGTTTTACATCCAAACCATATCCTGATCAATTTTCAAATACTTTTATTCAGTTACCCAATACAGGCAACTTGCCTGCAGCTATGAATATATAAGTTTGTAAGAATATAGAAACTTAACTAACAATGCATAATTGGCCATGTTGCACAACAGCATCACATATTTAGAGACCTGGATCAAATTATGGGGCAGCTTATGTACTTAAATATAAGTAAGCTTCTGTGTACATTTTGCATCATTCTCACAAACAATAAAACAGGCTAAAGAACAATAAATGAGATTGAACCTTTTTTAAAGAACAATAAATGAGACTGAACCTTTATTAAAGAGCAACTAAAAAGTACAACTGCAAAACCACATTAACATCAGTTTCTTAAGCTACATTGTTCTTCTCACCAAATTTTCATTAAAATCAATGTTGAAAATAATTTCAATTCATGTCACTCCACCTAGTGACAAATTTTTATTCAGCATTAATATTATTACTCTTATTTTACACTGTCCTATAGCTGAAGGATGTGATAACTCTTTTTTTCTAACAAAAAAACACTTCCATGATGCAAATCCAGCACATACACCTCACTACCAATCCTTCCTCCTCTCATAACAGCTCAACTGTTCTCTTATCAGCCTTAATGAAGCTCACTGGGAATTAGTAGATTTATTTTAAGCAACATGTACTTGTAATGTTAATTAAAGAGACTAGTGGAAACATTATACTGTAATAAATTATACACATTGAAAATTGTAATTGATATAGAGCTATTTCAGACTGATTATTACAAAATCATTACATACTAGAGAAACCAATCTGAAGCAGACCTCTCTTCTATTACTATCTCAGGGGTAGCAATACAGGAAATGAAAAGAAATTCAAACCTTACTTATTTTATATTTTCAGAGCAGATACAAAGTAATGCTAGGAACTGCAACTGAACAAGTTTTCTAAACCAATCCAGGAGCACCCATATTAGACCACCCTACTTATCTACCCATTCCCAGCACTCTGCAACCTTTGCAAGGAAAGGTGTAGGCAGCTAAAAGACAGAATTTAAGTAAGGTGCTCCTGAGCAGGTATCATTGCAGAACGTCTGAGCAATGATTAGTTAATCTACAGGTACAGAGCTGGCTCTGAATACTTGGTAAACTGTAGTGATTGGGAGAGCTAAGTCTACAGCATTGGGAATGATCTAGGACCTGAGCAGCTGCTTTCAGACCTACTTCTGTATTGCAGCATTGCATGTAATAGCTGTACTCATCAGAACTATGCATACTTCAAACCACACATAAAAATAGTTCAAGGATTTCTAGTTTTATAGAATCTCAATATGCAACCTGTATTACATTTATGTGTATTTTAGCAGAGGATAAATACTTATACTGGCACAGTACAATTAGAGCAACCACTCCAATTGGTTTAATCATTAGCCTATTAAAATATCCATGTCTACCCACTGCCCTTCTAATGCTGAAAGGCACCAACGTCGTTCAATTGTTGACTCTGACAGAAGAAAAAGGAGGCTGAATTGGTACCATAAGTAGAGAAATTTGGGTTTCCATCTCCCCCAGTTGTAGAACTGGCGGTTGAAGAGCGCGGTTTGCCAGCGCAGGTGGAAGGGAGAGACGCTCAGGCCGTACGTCAGCAGCCAGTCCTCGTAGGACGCCTTCAGAGAGTTGGAGGACTGCAAAACAACAGAAAACCAGTTTGACCAAAACATTCTAGGAAGATTTTGTAACGTGACCAAGCAGTAAATGTGATCTGTTTATATAAAAGTAGATACACAATTTCAAGTAGATGTCCTACATCTTATTTACATTTTGACATATAGGTAGGTGTGACATATAATGTGAAAAAGTTATGTCACATGTAATATCATAAAAGTTATGTCACTGTTTTGATGTTATTCCCAACAACTGTAGGTTTGTGAGAGAGGCTGGGTATCCAGAGTTATCTGACAAACAAGGTCTTGCATCATCACCTTTCCTAGTCTTAAATCCCTTTCAGTAGTTCTGCTTTCTGGTTAGAAGGATAGAGACTGTTGATGGTATTCTTTCAACAACCAATTATACTCCAATAAACATTTTAGAAACTACAATAATGAAAAATGCTTCTTTTGTCTCCAGCTGAAAAAAAACTTTCTAAAACGGATGAGATATGGCTTGGTATTGCAGATACCTGCTAGTAAGGATAAAAGTAAGGTCTGTTTTTCAAACTCAAATACTATGCCTAAAGAGGGCCTGGAATATCTGATCAGGCTAACAAAAAAAAACACAAGGAATTTAAAATTATCAACCTGTATTGCAATAGCAGTTTCACTATGGTAACTTCCCACCATTTCAAGATACTTCTAGTAGTTCCAAAGATTTCTCTTGATGAGAGATGTAACCTATAAATATGACCTATGAATACTTATCTGCAGCATTATCTTGAATTATAGACCAACAGACATGGTTTTTGCATTGCTAACTTTACTTTATGGTGACTGCATTCGCAATAGGCTTTAGTCACCTGCTTCATGGAAGCTTGTGTCAGAAACCCAGATGAAGGAATGCTTTCCTTGGAGGAACTCAGAGCTCAGGAAAAGCACAGGTGAGCTTTGAGCATTCTGACATTGGGCAACTCCCAAGGCAGGAGTGTCTGACACAACCCAGACAAGGCTTTGGAGCTGTCTGAACTGGAGCACTGTTCCCAAGGATCCCCACAAGCAGCAGCACCTACTGAGGACATCCAAGTGTGTAGCTCACAACAGGCTTCCTTCTCCTCCCTGACAAGGAACTCCACAAGTTTCTGGCTCTTGTCCATGGTCCTTTGAACAAATTTAGAATTTGCCAATTCCTTGCATTCCTCCTGCCCTGCACCACAGCGGTGCTGGGGGTTGAGGATCTCATACTGCACAATTGTATTAACAGCTTTTCTCATTTTGTCAAATTAATTAAATCTTGACCACTATATGTTTATTTCAAATAACAAATTTCCTCAGCTGTGAGACCCATTTACTTGAGCCATTGTTCGCATATCACCTATTACACCATTTATCCTTTCTGCCTATATATTTCTGTGTCATTTCCTTCTTCACCCTACTGATTTCAGCCACATTTTTTGTTCTGTCAGCTGAGGACACCAACAGAAATTTTCACTGTAATGCACTCCCATCAACACCACTCACTCCTTATGGCATCATTAAGTTTAGTGTCCACAATCATATCAGCTTTTGCTAATTTTAACAGAAGAGATCACAAAGATGATTAGACTTGTACACAATTAGTGATACATAAGCCAAAGAAAGAAAGCAAAAGACCTCCTCACATAATCTACCAGATAATTAAGAACAAAAATACATACATCATTAAGAACCCCTGATATGAGAAACTGTCTTTTGTGAAATACAAAACAAAGTCCAATTCATTCACACAGTCAAAAAAAAACAAACTCAGAACAACCCAAATACATTATTCTAATAAAGTTAATCAGATACATTGATTTGATGCTTGAAAATGCGCTCTTTCTATCTCATGCAAACCCCACTTTTTTCCCTAGAATTGCCACAAATTCATCCCTTAGAATTCATTCCAACAACATCACAGCTCCACTGTCCTAGCAAGACATAAATAAATGTGACGTTTTCCATGAGGAATATGGAATCACTGACCATGCAGCTGTTAAATGTGGAAAAGAAGGTACCAAAAATTTTTCATTTTGTATTTTCCTCATACGTTGTGTAAACGTTATTCATGATCACTAAATGGCTCCAAACTTTTGCAAAATATGTTCAAAATCTCTTTGCAAAGTTTTGCTCCTTCTGTCCTGATCTCAGTGGGATCACCACATTAAATACACACCCTCATGCCCTGGCATGCTTCACTTCAAGCTGCTTCCATACAGGCCTTGGCCTTGCTTCTTTGAGATCTAAGAGATCTTTGTTAGATTAGTTTTGCTATAAAAGCAGCACTTATTTATTTATGCGGCCTTTAAAATGCTGGACACCTGCTAAACACTCCAGGAGCTCCACAGGTACCTGCCAGCAAGCAGCAGTCCTTAACATTCTTCTCTGCTGGCAAAATCTGTTCAAGAGCTCTGAATCATTTCAGCTTCCTGACCTTAAAAGCTGAGAGCCAACCTTGACTGAACGTGTCTAATGCATCCTTTATTTCCCACAGCAGAATGAGGGACAACCTCCTGCACTTCACTCGTTCCTGATCCTTCAGGCAAAATGGAATGTGATGACTTAGGATGCTGGGGAGAAGGAATTCGGGGGTCTGAGTGATTCCCTCTTACAGAAGCCAGGCTTCAATGAAAACGTTGGCGGCAGTGGTACAATGTGGAGCAACAAGGGGGACTTAACATTCAAAATTCCAGCTTGATTTGGCATAGCTTTAAGTTTCCTGACACAAATGTACCTTTTAGTTCTAGCAATTTTATAAAATGTGGATTGAGCCGTGCAAAAATACATTTATACACAGTTACACTTTCTATATTGTAGTCTAGGAGTGAAAGAGCCAAAATAAAATATTTAAAATCTGAACAAAACCAGTAATGGAACAAACTGAGCAAAAAATATTGCACATTGAACAGGTTTACAGAATAAACATTAACTGCAAGTTACAGCACACATCCTTCTCTTGCCAAAAATATCAACAGGATCACACATGGAAAAGTGCTCCCACATTGTTTTTCACTCATGCTCTGTACATCCTCTTGGTGTAATTACACTGAAAGCAATTTGAGATTTAAACAGTACAATTAATTAAACAGTACAATGTTGCTGTGATTGCTAGCAGCCTTGGGTTGTGACTGTGGTGGAGATTTACTGTACAAGCAGAAAAACAAGCAACCTGAGCTTCCTAATGATATAAATCTGGTTATTTAATCCAAATTCTATTTCAACTGTGGTACTCACAGTGAAACCTACAACAGAGATGTACAACAGGAAATCTACCAGTAAATTCACTGAAACTCAATAGCTCCCACATAATTCCTGAGGATTAATAACCTTGGTCAACTTTTAGTTAAAAGATCAGAATTAAAATTTAACTCCTGGATTCTCAGGCTTGCTATAGAATTCTAGGCATCCCCCCCTTCTTTTTCAACATAAATCAGGCTTCAATATGCTTCAGTGCAGAGTTTCTTTTTTTCCTTCCGTTACTGCTGCAAGAAATGCAGTGGCTCTCTTTATTTACAGAAATAATTTTATGGTTTAATAAATGAATTTATGGTCTAATGCAGAAAGAGATCTTCAGAACCTCAGATGCAAATGGTCTCAGCACCATGGCACACCAAGTCTAGTACCTGAGGTCAGTTCTTGCTTCACAGCCCAGGAGCCTTCATCAGACACAAAGCTGCTGCCAAAAGAGAAGCAGCAGCCTCCTGACCTTCAGTTAGACTACATTCTTCTGGTACCTGGCTAACCTCATGTGTTTCAAAACAATGCTGTTTTTTTTTTTTTTGGTTTTTTGTTTTTTTTTTTTTTTTTTAATACTTAACATAGACTTGCTGCAAGAAAATTTGAGAAGTCTTCAGGTAAATGACTGCATTTATTATTGTCACTATGTACAGACTATATTTTGCAATTACCAGCTTTCATCACTAACAGAGCTACATTTGCTCTCCAATTAGCTGCAGGGGGAGACACTTCTCCAAGTTTTCTAAGCACCTGAATTTTCTTGTATTTCTTCCTATATTTTACAGGAGTGACAAAATGCACATTTTGTACTTTCGTATCACTAAGCTTTATCTGCCTTGGCAGAAACAGATGCAGCTCCTGGACTGTAAAATTAAGAATTACAGATCAAACCTCTCATTTCATTTTCCCTCATATTTAACCAGCATACAGCCTACTTTGTATGCATTCTTTGCAATTTCGGTCATGTCTTAGAAATCATCTGAATCTGTCAAAAAAAATAACCCAAAACAATGCCACGCCACTTAATGAAACTTGAGCCATGCACAGATGCATCCCAGATTTAACAAATGATGTCTTGGTGTATTTTCTTCTTAAAACTTCCCCTCTAAATCAGAAGCAAAAGGATGAGTCTCCTAATACACTCCAAGGAGCAAACTTTATTTCTTCAAAAAAGTATTTGTATAGAGTTCTGTCTCAAATTTCTCCAGTAAAACTAAAGGCATTCAAAAGAAATAAATATGCATTGCTTTTTACATTTTTTAGGAAAATCATCATTGTAAGGCACATACTCTACGCCGCAAACTTACAAGGTTGTATGTTACGTTTAGTTAATAATAAACTCCAGACACCACGTTAAACTGCCACGGAGCCGCTTAAGCAGTCTATTAAAAGCTGTTCTCCCTAACTTTTCGCGGTCCCGGTCCTTTAGCACAGACCGGAGCCCGTGCACTCTCCCGGGCGGCGTTTGGAGCGCAGCCCCGGGGGAACGCAGCAGGGGCTGTGCGGCCCGCGGGGGGGGGGGGGGGGGGGCGCTCCGGGGGCCGGGATCGCCTCAGAGCCCGCGGGGCGCAGCGGGCCCGGCCCGGGCGCGGCCGCTCCGCCAGCCCGGGCTCGGCAGCGGGGCCCCGGGCGGCCCGGCGCGGGGGGAACGGGGCTGCCGCTGCCTCCTCCCGGCCCCGTCCGGCTCTGCGCCCTCGGCCCTCACCTTGAGCAGCGTGTCCGCCAGGTACACGGCGCACCAGCCGCCCAGCACGGTCACCACCACCGGCACCGGGATCATCGCGGGCCGCGCCGCGCCTCAGCGCGGCAGCCCCGGAACCCAACCGGCCCGGAACCTTTCTCCCACCGGCTCTGCTGCCCGGGCGGACACTTCCGGGAGGCGCGTAGAGCGAGAGCAGGTGGCGGCATGACGTCACGGGCCGGGGCGCGGGGCAGCGCTCGGGGCGTTAGGGCGGGGCGCGTGCGCAGTGGGGCGGGAGGGCCAAGGGGCGGGGCGGGGCTGAGGAGGGCGCCGCGGGGCTGAGGGCGGTTCCCTCTCCTCTGGCTATATTTCCCTCATCTGCCTCTTTAAGTGGTTCTTTGGAGGGGCTCCACTGGCAGCGGTCAGGAGGCTGCGCGGAAGAATAAAAGTCGTTTGTGGTGGCAAGATGAAAGCTCATTGTAGAAGCGCTTCAGTAACGAGAGAGTAACGGCGTTCGCTTTAAGCGCTGACGTTCAGTCAGAAATTAGCACCGACCTGGTTGCACAACAAAATCCTTCTGTGCGGCTGCCTGGGAGCACGACTTTTAAGCAGATGCTTCCTGGGCCCCGAGTTTCCTTCGCAGGCGGCGGTCAGCGCTAATTCTCGGGCCGTGTGCCTGTGTTGGGTCAGGCTGACACGGAGCTCGTTTTCCCTCACGACTTCGCATCGGTGCCTGCGGAGGTGTTGGTGACACTCCTGGGTGTGCACGGCATCAGCGCTGTCCCTGCGACATTCTCTCTGTCAGGGCAAGGTCCTGGGAGAGGATGCTACTGGGACAGCTGACCCAAATCAACCAAAGGGATGTTCCATACTGTGTGGCATTAGATAAAAATACTAAGCAAAGGAAGAGGATGAGGAGGCATTTGTTATTTACAGTGTTTGACTTCCACAGCAAGTGAGAGAAAACAGCCCTGGGCAGCCTCTCAGCATTGGCATTTGTGGGCACAGAGCAGGAGTTGATGCCAGTCGTGCATGCTGGCTTTCACTTGTTCTGTTTGCTCAATTCCTTTGTCTTTCATCTCAGCCCAGGGCTTATCTGCCTCTTACATTTAGATTTTCCATCATTCTAACAACCCCACTTTCTGATGGAAGCCATCCATGTTGACTGATGCCTTTTGAGAAGGTTGGAAAGAACTTCATTTGGACGTAAAAGCTGAAGAATTACTGGAAGTGTATCCAGCTCTGCATGCAACCGAATTTGAGTTTATGCACTGTCATCGATGACTTTGGGATGTCCCCAGCATCTAAAAGGACTTAGAAACAGTAACAGCATATTGAGATCTGATAATGATTTTCTTCTGCAGTGGTTCTCAGTCTAACAAATTTTATCAAGTAATTGATAAATTATGCAAATATGGTTTATTCTACACCTTATTGGTTGAAAACTCAAGTTGTTCCATAGACCAACATGAATTTAATGTAAATATACGGACTATAAACCAGTGGTGGTCCTCAGAAGCAATGGAGTGGAATTGTATTCAAACAGTTGTGAACACAAGTACTTTTTCCTAGTGTCATATCCTCACTGAAATAAAGCAAACTAAAATGGACATGTTTAAATAAACCAGTTGGTGACCAGGTTTTTGTAACATCATTGTATTTTTGCTTCTACATTCAGTTAGCATACCATAAAAATACAGACTTGAATTTTATTAAGTTTTCATAGAAATTGGAAGTGCAACTAAAAAATGAATGAAAATAAGATACACAGTCTATATTTTACTGCTGGAAAAGTTTATCTCAAGAAAACAAACAAAAATAAGAATTTTCTAAAATGCAGAAGATGGATGAACAGTTCCATGAGTTCTGAGCGAACTGCCAGCCCCAGTTCTGACTTGGGTAACTTGAGCAGGTGTTTTGCCCAAGGCAGAGAGGCAAAGTTTATCCTTGTTCCCATGGAGTTAAATTGTTGTGGACTGTGATGTGTTACACGGAGTGGTTGCATTTCAAAGCAAAGGTATTCAGGATTAAAGATTTCCACTTCAGAATGGCTCAGGAGGTAGCACAGATCCTGATACACATTCTCCCCCTGCTTGGTTGTGCTTAGAGCTGGTATTCAGCTGTAGCAGTGGCCAGAGCAGAGTGCCCTGCAGTCACCATGTGAGTGCACAGTGTCCCCACGCTGTTCCAGAGCACTTCAGCTGTCACAGTGTCAGGAGTCACAGCTGAGGAGTGCTCAGGGGAGGGCATGGCTGGACTTCAACAGGGCAAGTATCAAACAATGTTAGAAAAGGTTAAATATCAGTCATCATACAAGAGTATCTAAATTCATGCAAAAAGCTTAGACAGGAAAAAAATTTCTCTCATAAACAATACTACTGATTAAATATAATTTATCAAATAAATACCAAATAGAATCTGTTAATAATACAGTAATTAAGATATTCAAGTTCAATTAGTGATTTAATATCATAGGCATCTTTTTCTGACATGGTAAATACATTTATCTTGAGATTAATTAACAATATGTCTAATAATTAATATCTTCAACTTTGATCTGTTATTGAAGTAGATATGTGATTATTCAGATATTACCATAGAAGACATATTGCATAATAAAAAGTAAAACTAGCTTGAACAGCACTATCAAAAACTCTTAAGTTAGAGGGGTTTGCAGGGCTTCAGGGAAATTATACCCAATTGCAGTTCATCACAAGCTCAGACCTAAAATCAGCTAAAATGTTGATTTTGTCAAGGAGAGGTTGTGAATTTTACCGGTTTGAAGATCCTACAATCAGAACATGAATTGATTGGATAAGTGTTTGAGCCTCAGGGAAAGAAAAAGGAGTTTTAGATATATTCTGAATAGTCTTCATCTCTAGATTGTTGTGCATAGAGATGAGCTAAGGACAGGAAAGGACTGCTGGGATGAAATGTGGTTCTGCAAGTGTTTATGTGCCACTGTAACTTAAACTGAAGGAGTGCTTTCACAGAGTACAGGAATGTTTCCAGGATGAACCTCCAAACCTACCTGAGAATTTAAAGTACAGACTAGAATGCATGAAAGAAGAAATCTGAGGGAAAAGATGAAATAGATGGTCCATTTAGCACTTCTGCAGGTTAAGAGATTGCTTCTGGAGGAAATAAAGAGATCAGAATAAAGAAGAAATCTGAGACACAGGAGGGAGACATACAGAGACTGGCACATTACAGACACATGTGTAGCCTTGGTTGTGAAAGTATGAAGGAAAAATATGTTTTCATTACCTTACTAATAATATTGTATTAAAAAAATCTCAAGATGGGGAGAAACTCAGATAGTGGGAATTATGGAGATAAGTTATATATGTGATATTTTAAACTGAAATCCAAACAAGAAAATAAAAAATACCCTTTCATCTTTGCTCTGTTTAAATCAGATAATAGCAGAATGTTACACTATTTTATTGGTTTGGGTGTTTTTTATGTTCCAATTACAGTATAAAACAGTCTTGCTTTATTTAAATAGAAATGAGGTCAAAATACTCTGTTTAAGGTTCAAGATTTGTTTGCAGTATTTAACCTGGTTACCAAAAATACTTGCTGGAAAGGTGGGATTTTGATTCTTAAAACAAATGAAATTTATTCTTAAATCACTATTCACATAAAACATAGGTAAAGCACAAGTGTTCCTAGAAATATGCCTTTACTAGATTATTTTTTGCATAATATACTGGATAGTTGCACATGCTTTTTCACCAGTTGTGTCACAGTGTTGATCTATGGCAAAACAAATTATAGGTTTTTCTTACTTGTTGTCAGTTGGCAGCATTTACCCCTCTGTGTTAACTCTGTTAGGCAAATCTCAGCTCGAGTTCCATCTAAGAGAGGGTCCCCCAAAGCTGTTGCATTCCAAGGACAAATAAGCATCAATGAAAATCAGAAGAAATGGAGGAACTTGAGAGATGTGGCTTGAATATTATTCTAGAATACAGTTCCATTAAAAATTAGCTTCAGTTTTATGCTACCATTTTTAGATTATAGTCATGCTTGCACCCTCTTTAAAAATTTAGAAGTTATACATGAGGAAAATCTACCGGAGAGCAGCTATTCAGCATTAGCTCTTATGTTGGGAGCCCTTTACAACTTTAAAAATCTATCCATGAAAATGAGTTTACCTAAATGATAGGAAATCAAGGGCTTAGTTGGTGAAGGAGGAGACCATAAAAGAGCATAATAGAAAAAAATTGTTTCAAGGTTTGAGAGATTTTTTTTTGCTTTAAATTACCTGCAAAGTCCCTATGGACACAATCCCCTATTTACTGCAGAATGCAAAATAAATTGAATCTAATACCTGTTTCAGTCTAACAGGTATTGTTTCATGCCTACTGTAACCTGGAATAAATGCACATGATAGCATTAGACCTATCAACTTTGAACTTCAAAACCTGTAGGGAAGCCTTAAACCCTAAGGAAGGGAAAAGGAAAGAAGTGCCCTTAGCATAAGGAAGTCATAGTGAGGTAACAGTTTGAGACAAAGTAGTCTGTAGTTCATAATTTCATAGACTGTTAAAGCCTGAAACATTTCTCTTTATAGAAGCATAGATTGGGTTGGGCTGCGTTGGGAGGGGTCTTAAAACCATCTAGTTCCAGTCCACCACCATGGGCAGGCACACCTCCCCCTACACCAGGTTGCTCAGGGCCTCATTCAGTCTGGATTAATCTGTGCATATGTGAAACTTGGCTGTTCTGAACAATAGGAATGTCTTGCACAGGGTGAACCAGTGAGGATATCCCCAGAACTGTTCGCTTGGACTCACAGATGGCTGAAGCAGCTCCTGAATTGCTTCATCATGCAGCACAGCACTCAGTTAAACCAGCACTGGCTTTGTTCTGCCTCAAGGACAGAGGGGAGCAGCTTTGTGATTACATAGCACTGCACACAGTGGATAAACTAATTTTAACTGGTGTCCCAGTACTACAAATCCACTCTGCCCCTTGTCAGCCAGAGCACCTGTGAACCTATCCATGACAAAAGTGTGGGTTTGCCTTACACAGACCACTTTGTGTTAGGAGCCTAAGCTAAGAGCATTCCCTTTCTTACTAATAAAAACAAATAGTTTGAGAGTTGGCTGCAATAAAACAGGGAACATCTTCATGGACACTCTAGTCAGAGTATAGTCAGTACCTCATCAGTAGCTGGTGGGCACAGGAAACACAGAGCAGCCTGTGGTTCTCAAAAGTAATTTCCAAGACAAATGATTTTCAAGCATCACATTTAGCTCCAGATCTTGAGAACTGAGCTGTACTTTAAAGAGCTTGTGTTAGGCAGCCAGAGGAGATGGAGTGCAACAGCTTAACATAGTTTTTTTCCAGGCTTTTTTTAATCCTTGTATAGAAGATACTTCCTGTCCACAACTCTAATTCACATGGGTGTAAAGTAAGATGTGAAGATTTAAAAAACTACTTTGTGTAATTTCCTAAGAGAAACACTTTTTGATCCTAGAGGTCCGATACTGTATTTGAAAACATCATTGCCCAGTGGAGCAGCTGGAGGACTTGTCTTTCTGTGCCAACACTGAATTCTTTTGGCAATTTCTCTCTGAACATTGCAATATTTGTATGGCAGGAGGCCACAGATAATTGAAAAATATTTCTGTAGTAAATTTGATTCAATAAAAATAAGTTTAAATACAGATCATGTTTGACTACTTCATAGATAGGTATGACTAGTAGATTTATTAATATCTTCCCCATGGAAAGCAATCATTCTTAATGGCTCTAGTTTTTCAGAACCTTGGAGGTGTGACAAGGTAAGGATTTTTTCCTTATGACTCTTGAGAACTAAGCTTAGTGTCCTGATATTGATTCAAACTTTAAAAAATCTTCACACCCACGATTTAACTATTTTCATCTTTTATTTTCTGTCCAACAGGTACAAACCAAAGATAGCACCTGATAAATCACATATAATTCAGCAGGTTGGTGCAGTTGTACTTGAGTTTGGTAACTTTTTATCTAAAGGCATTAATTTATTTATACTGTCCTTGAAATTCTGTTTCCTCCAGCCCATTTCCTCATCTTGTTCTGGGTGCATCTTTCTACCAGACAGATTTTTAATGTCTCAAACATGTATTTCTTTCCTCTCAATATACCATTCAGATGAGAAATCAGAATTTAATCATTGTTCTCTTTGTTAGACTTCAGATGATTGTGCTCACAGAGGGACCATAGCCGCAATTTTTTGTCATGCTTTATCACGACAGATAAATAAGGTACTTTCTGTGGTGCAGAGTTCCCAAGTCCTCTGGTACATCTGTACCAAGTTCTCATATACATCTCTGTACTGAGTCAACAGCAAAATTCCCTGCTGCAGTTAGGTAAGGTCTTAATCTGACAAGATCTAATAGTGCACAACTGATATGATCAGCTGATGGGGATGGGCATCATCAAATACTTGTGTGATGGCATTGAAAAAGATAGTACATGCTTACTTGAATTATCCTGATTTGTGAAAACAATTAGTAGTCTCTCTGTTGAAAGTTTCAACAGTGATTTAGTCAGTTCCTGTTTTGTCAAAATTGCTTGCTGAGAACAGTATCTGATGGTGCAGTGTCATGTTTTTTGTTTCTTTTCCAAATAATTCTGAATCATTACAGTAGACCGGATGTTTACAAAAATCAGCATGTAATTTAAATTTCATATTCAAAATCTGACATTAGCCGTGCTCTTTCTTATGCTACCAGCTTTGCCAGATATACTGGTTAAAATTTAACCAGGAGAAAAGTGGAAAAAAAATTTGTTGCTTGTACATCATCATCATCATCATTATCATCATCATCTTTTGTTTACTGAAAACATTTGGATAACTAGAAATTTTACACAGTACCAAGCAACAGAGAATATGGCTTTTGGGTAATAGTGGTCAAAGCTACGATGTTCTAGAATTTGTATGGGTTGTATTCATAAGGCAGTTTTCAGAACTTAATACAAATTGGTAGATGATGCTAACAACACTATTAATGATGCTGTAACTCTGGAATTCAGAGCAAGGTCACTGCGAGCCTTTAATGAGACCATCTCCTTAATACAAGACTAATTATTTCTCTACGGAACAGTCTGTGATAATAATCATCATGCTTTTCTATGGAAAAGAAAGAGAGTATGCAGGAGCTGAATTAATATTTAGTAGCCCAGAAATGCCAGAGAAACAAAATCAGCTAATTTAGGTATGTTTTGTATTGAATTCTTGCCTACTAGATAACAGCAAACATTTTTGCATGCTATTTTATGTCATTCATTATTTAAATAAATTGCTGTTATTGTTGTTGGCATAACTATACAAGTAGAAACTCAAGAGCAAGTGCTTGATTTTTTTTTTCTTGATATTAAGAAATAGAGATTGGGCAAAATAGGAAGACATATACAACCAGTAGATGATACTTCCTCAAACAATATTTTTTCTGAGAAAATCATTGAGGTTTGATACTCTTTCTGCAATCAAGGATTCAAAGTTGCTTTCTGTTAAAATCAAGCAGAGGAATTGTTTGTGATGCCTGGTAAAATTGATAGCTCCACATATTTTAAATTTCTGTAGTTCTGTCTGACTGCGTGTGACTGGGTACCATTGCTAAAAGTCTCTGCCTTCCATCAAGTCTATGTGCCAAGTCATTACTACATGGATGCATCTTTACTAAGGGGAAAGAGCCCAAAAATACAAATAAAATCTGAGTGACTTACAAAAATGGATGGTGAATCTGGGTGTTTTTTTCAGGATCCTCTGCATAAATCTGTCTCATAGCAGGTTTCTTATTTTTACATCTTGACCAGTAATTTCGGTGTGTTGACTGAGGAGAATAGTTATACTAGTTACACTGCAACTTTAGTTTGCATATTCTTCATAAAAAATTCAAATGAAGATAAAGATGGGAATTAATTAGCCAAATACATAATATCATGGGCCCACTATTCTTCCCTGATAATAAACTGTAATTTATGGAGCTAAAATTAAGACAGAGAAGCAAAGTTTTGCATTTCTAAAGATCTGTAATATTTTGTTACTATATGGTAAAACTACCAGAAGCAAAACTCCAGAAATGTATTTTTTAACTTTTTACTTTGAAGAAGTCTTATTTCAAGTGAGCTGAGGTTGGGACTTCTTATGTATGGACTTGCATTTTCAACTGTATTACACTGTTTGCATTACACTAAGACCTTGTGGACTACAATAGAAAAATAAGTTCTTTTGGCATGCTCAGGAAGTTTATCTATGCTCATGAGGTTTCTCAAAAAGCAAAACATTTACGTAAATGTATTAAGTAGTGACAGCCTTAAAAAACAGTTCTGACATTATGCAGTGAAATATCTCAGTGGAGAAGTAAGACACATACACATTTCTGTTAACCATCAACTTCACTTTCAAAACTAGTAAGTTGTGCCAGGAAGCATATTAATTAGACAAGCTTCTAGCAATGCCACAAAAGTCTATTTTTAACTATATTGGGATTTTACACTTCAAATAAATGCATTTCTACTATATGTTTTGGATTTCTCTACACAAGACATAATAATTTTATGCCATGTGTGTCAATGTACAGGGCCCTAACTTGGCAGACACTGAATCCATCATGTGAAATGCACATATGCCTCCTTATTTACTTGCTAATTCATCTGCTGCATACATTTACCAGATGAATCTGCAAGTCATGGGGTCGTGCATCCCAGAGGGTATTCAAAGATAATGATATGCTGCAAAATAATGCTGACTATTTTTCCCTTCAAAATCTACTCAGATCTGCATTTCCTGATATTTAGTGATGAGATTTACTCCTTTTATTGTCACAATTTAATACAGTTCAGGTGTAGTGATAGTTACTGGGTGTTGGGTAGGTGACAGACTCTTTTCTTGTTTACACATCACTAAGACTACTGAATTACTTGTCACTGCTATGAAAATTTGTTGAAGGGAACAGTGTTGAGCTGATATTTCTTAGGCATATTTGCAAGATAAAGAGATTATAAAATTTAAACAATGGCCTACCTTTGCTTAATTAATGACACATGGAAGAAAGAACCATGTCTGCAAGACCTAGTTTGTAATATTACTATTGTAATATAAATTGAAATAAGTTAATGTACAGGACCATGTTACAAAAATACATTGCCTCTTCCATTGCCTTCTGGTACTTTTGTTGTAAATATGAACCTTCAGAAGGAGGTATGTAAAATCACTTACCTGAGTCTGGCTTTGTTTTAATGTGGTCTCAACCACCTGGAAGGCAGGGCCTTCGACTGACTGCAGACTGCTCTGTTCTAGCCAAGGAACAGCTTTGTGAGCCCTCTTGGGAACTCCCCCATGTTTCAAGTGCAGTAGTCCTCTCCTGCCTCAAAATCTTTGGCAACAGGCGTAATCAGCCTATCTGAGGAATGGAGATCTCCTTGGAACGAGCTGATGGCTGTGTGTACATCCATCAGTCCTGACCTACACAAATGCATGTCCTGGTTCTGTGCCTGTTTCTGTGTCATCCATCTTCTTGTGGCTGCTGGGGAAGGGGGTGGCTCTAGGTAGTCAGCAATCTCCCAGAGCAAGTCATCAGCTTTATCAGCTTCCAGATGACAACATTTTTGGGAAAGAGGGCAGTGGAGAGTGAGTCACAGGCTTAATGAAGCAGCCTGCTTGGTCACCTTCCTGTTTCAGATACTTGAAATTAAAAGGGTCATTGGTCAAGTGAGTTAAACTCAAGGGAGATCCTTGACAGTTATTGCCCATGACACTGCTCTTGTCACCATTACTGTTGTGGGTCCAGTGGAGATCAGGTACAGCAGAGGAGTGAGGAAGAGGGAAATTCATTCTTGTGAAGATGCACAGATGACCAGGAATTTGCACTTCTGCAAGTGGAAACCTGAGGATATGCCCCACACATGACTTGTTGTGAGACCTCCATCAGTAGCCCTCACTAAGACAATACTCCAGCCAGCATGAACATAGTTATGTGATGTTTTACTTCCTTCATGAGCTATAACAACTCTCTCTTTCTCTCTCTCTCTCTCACACACACTCCTCCTTTGGCTTTTCTTCATCCCCATGCCTCTAGGCTCAGCAGCTGGTCACTATGGCCTCTCAGGCTCAGGAGCCCTCCCTGGTGAGCAGGGCTGTCCTGCACGGGGGGAAGGCTCTGCTGACACCCCAGGGCAGCTGCTGGATGAGTTTGCCCCCAAAGCAGCAGCAATATGGTCATGTTGGTGTGTCATTCATTCACCTCCCCTAGATAGCTCCTCTGAGGTGATTTCTTCATAATTACGTCTCCAGAATTATTTCATTCTGCGTTGTGGTAGGGAGGCACACTCTGCCCCAAATGCCATGGGAGGAGTTCTGTGTTACCTGCTACCACTGTGTGCCTGGCACTTGGGAAAAGCCTGGAATGACAGGGAGAGGGAGGGCAGAAAAAGGACCTAAAGGTGTGTTCCTTCAACACCTCCTGCTTGACAGTTGAGCCCTGCTTTTACCATGGTCAAGTGTCACAGGGGACCAAGTTACAGGGTGAATCAAACTCTATATTTAGGAAGAACAACTGGAAGCTATGACAGGAATTCCCTTTTACACTTCGCTTCTCTGCTGAGTCCCACTCCAGCCTGGAGCAGCACTCAGTGCCGTCCAGGCTGAAAGCATCGGAGCTATTTCAGACACATTTAAAGGGTCACATTCAATACCTCAGCTGGTAGAAGAAGGTACCTCTTTCAGCATCAAAAGGAGGTGTGCCTACTCACTTGACGGTTTGGAACTTTTTTTATATAAGTAAATAAGTTAGCTACTCTTGAAGGGGTCAATTAAAATCTTGAAAGATCCTCATGAAAACTCTTTAGGAATTGCTGTGAGTTTACTACAATAGTTGTGGTTTTCTGCCTATTTTAATGTCTCATGCAGTGTATCAGACTATTCAGAGCAGATCGCTATTACTTCATAGTCTGTGGGGATCTAAAAATTTAAAATAAAAAATCACTTCAACTCATGACTCATAAGAAGTGTGTATAAGTTTGAATATTGTAGTACATAGGCAGAAGGCTATTGTTTTCTGTATGTTTATTATAGTTAGTGAAATATTACATTATGGTTTTGATGTAAGAGAGGTTTCTTTCACTAAGTTTAACAGGCAGCTGTAACGAAGATTATTGTGTATGTATTATGGAAAATGTGACCACATTTGCCTAGAGCTTGTAGTAAGTTTTTGTGTAACAGGCTGAAAGCTGCAGAGTAGGGGTTTCTCTTCTTTCATTGTACTGCTTAGGTCTCACAGTTGTGTAGTTCCTGTCAAAGTCTTTTAATAAGATAATACACTGCAGTTCTGTCTCCGAAATGCCCGTTGTGCTTGATGCTGTGCATGCATTGGGGGGAGAGGACAGCTTCCAGCTGGGGCACAGGGGAGGGCTCTTGCTGTTGTCTGTGTGCTACTGTACATCTCTTGTGTGCATTACAAAAGATGGCATTATGATATCTCATCGTATTTAAAGCAAATTGAATAAATCAGCTTATTATCTTGCTGCAGCTCTGTCAGAAATTATTTTTAGCCGAGAGACAGAAGATAGGTTCCTTTGTTTTGCAAAGTTTTGCTTCAGAACACTCATTTATTCCCCTGCAGTAGTCCTATATTTCACAAGTAGTCCTGCTCGTGAGTACTTTCACTGCAAATCAAGGGAATTTGCAAGGGAAGGTTGCCATAAACCAGCTCCAAATTGAACTAATGCTGCCACTGCTTTCTAAGTTTGGCTCAGCATGCAGCCCATAAAAGGTAAAAGGTAAGGTGTGGGGAGGCCAAAAAGACACCAGGGAATACAGGCTGCGTGTCTGCATTTCTCTGCCTGCCAGAGATGTGAAATCCTGCTGTGGAAATGAGGGTGAAGTGGGATTTTTTCAAGTTTGCAGAGCTGATTGGAGTACCAGAAATAACTTAATACAATCAGTGCAGCACTCTTGACTCTCTCTCTCTGAGACACGTGGTGAAAGAACAAAGGAATTGATAAAAGTTAACTTATCACTTCTGTAATGGATGCTTCTGTAATCTAAGGTTTATTTTCCTGTGATTGATGGTCAATATTGCTCTGTAAGGAAATTCAGGGAAGGGAGGGAAGGGGAAAGAGCCAGAGATCTATTTTTACTCAGTAGTGTGCTGTTGTCCTGATTTCTCTGGCGGTAATGAGGACAGCACGGTCTGCTAGGAAAATCACCTCCTCCAAAAGCAGTCCTACACAATTGTATCATGCATCCCTCTTTAGGAACCGGTGTCTGATTGCAGTAATTTCCAACACTGACTGCTTGTGAACCCAGAGCACCTCGCTGAGGAGCACTAGTGCTGGGCTTGTTTCAGAGCCGAGGTTCAGGTTAAATTCTTGCCAGTTATCTCTAAGTGGCCCAAGAGGTGTGTATGGGTGTTTCTGCAATGCACAGGCATGCAAAATGAGGTACATCTTAGGAAGAATTTCTTTGTGACAGTGTTTGGGAAATAGATCCACTGTGCTTCAAAATGTTTAATGTTATTTAAACATTTTTAAATGTGCTTTTGTTTCCATTTTTCATTCTGATTAGAAAGATGAGAATTTGATTAAAAAATAATTAAACATTTTGTATTATGACTCCTATCTTCCCAGTCAGTTGGGGGATTGTTTTGTGTTTATTTTGGAATACAGTCACTAATCAATGGAACAGTTATTTATAGGCGTAATAAAGAGTTTCAAAAATAAAGGAGATAGAGTGTAGTAAATCCTTTTGTGTTTTTGAAATATGTTTGAATTTTGTCATGAATGTCAGTGGCTGAGATTGCATCCCCTCAAGTAAATTCTGAAGTTTTAAAACTCCTTCTCATTTGAAGATTGTATATATAAAACCACAATATAAAACTCATTAAAAGAATGCTGGTTTTATTTTGCACAGTGGGATTTTTTTCTGATTCATTAATTTAGTGGAAGCGATTTAAACCCAAACAATTTATGAACATGATTGACCTCTGACAGAAAGCAATTTGGACCCAAACAATTTATGAACATGATAGACCTCTGACTGAATGCTGTGTTGGTTTGGACACCAGTTTTTGCAGCTGAGAGTGTGACCAGAGGGAGACCTCTAATGGCAGGTCATTTGTATTTTTAATTCTGCTCAGCATCGTACACAGATTTAAAACTGATGTGAGAATATGCAGGAGGAAATCTTCTAGTCAGTCCCAGCAAAGCAATTTCAGGCTGATATTGCTGATAATCCAATTTGAAGCCAACCTACAACTCATCTGTTTTTTTGGGGACTGCCTCATATGACAGTTATACTCTGAGGTACCCAAGTCTTCACAAACTTTTAATTTCTCAGTGTATTTCTGCTGTTCTCTCCTAAGTCATTTATTTCTGTTCTCATTACTTCCCTTCCTATCTAAGATTAAATACAGTATCAAAAATGTGCTGTAGTTCAGTGGTGATCAGTGACTTTTCTGGTGAATTAATTTCTCAGCCTTTAGAATTACTGCCTTACTTTATATTGTAATAGTTAAATAACAAGACTGATGAAACTCTAGTCCAGTTAAAATGTAACTTCTCAGTGAACGAATGAAAGGCTGAGATGGTGTTTCAAATAATCTAATAAAATTTCTTCCTTTTCACTTTGGTGTATTTCCCTTTGCTATTGTATATTAATAGTGTATCAGTCTGTATTTCTCCACCTGCATAAAATTATATGGAAAAATATGTTCTTTTTGATCTTATTGCTAAAGAAAATTGATGAATCTATATGATCTAAAACTTTGAAGGGAGGCTACTTTGTGCTCTAGCAATTGTCAAGAAGAACTTTTCTGCTTGACCATCTTGATAACTTTCAGTCCACAGGCATTAAAGATTTGCAAGGATTGAGTCAGAAAATGGTTATGTCTGCATTTATCAATATTTTCTAACAAGTTATGTTTTATTTGAGAGAAGGCTTAAACTGAAAGTTCTAATGATTCCCACATACATACTGTGACTGGGCTAATCATACACTGTTTATCCTCAAAAGCTTCCTTTAATTCTTACTCATTTTACAGTGCTGTTAAGGTTTGAGAGATTCCTTATCTCTACTCATTATTGTTTTTAATGTGAAAGAGATAGCTTCATTTGTGGCTATGAAAGATTAATTGGTGAAGCTCAGGTGTTCTGTCTCCTCCTGATATCAGAAGGAATAACTAAGCAGCTTGGAAACTGAGATGGAAACAGGACCTGGGCAGATGAAATGGATGCCTGTCAAGAGGCAGCGTGGGTTAAGTTCTAGCTTATCTTCCACAGCTATCAGAATGTCAGAGCCTGTAACACTTTCCAATTTTGCTTGCAGGGATAAGCCTCTGTCGTAAAAATGTCAAAACAACCAGCATCACATGTCAAAGCCATTCAGGTAAGAGATAGCATTTATGTTTTTAATATAATAAAATAATAAATCTCATTCTCCATTGCTTGGCAGACTGCATTTTTACTCAGACAGAGCACCATAGGAGTGCTAGCTGGGGTTATTCTGTTCAAGTGAAAAGCTTAGTAGATATGAAAGCACTGAAAAAGTGTGACCTGGAGATCATCTTTTGATCTGAGCTGATAGAAAAACTGGATTAGATAGGTCCATTAATCACTTGTTTGCATGGTCTTTGCAGTGTTAGATTATGCTTTTGGAGGATCATCTAAGCAAAATATGGTAATGCATCTGCATATCTGTTAAGTAAAAATAATTCCTGCAACTATTAGATTTTCCACAAACCCAATATAATGCTGGGAGAATTATAGGCTAAAAAGATAGCATGGGTGTTGTGAAGTTTTTCATGTCTGCTTTCTTAAGGAGAAAAAGCCTCAAGCTCAAATAATTGTTTAAGAAGCACTTTATTTAGGAGCCAAAGGAAAATGAGAGAAACACAGATCTTTTAATTTGAAACATTCTTGTCTGCCACATAACCTCTTCAATGATGTATTGAAGGATGATGGAGTTGGTTGTTGCATACTTGTTGCTTATAAGGATAGAGTTGATTGTGACATACTTATAAAAGAAACAGCTGAAGAATTATCCCAACATCACCATGAAGTAAGGTCATGAAGAACGTGTTTGGTTTATGTTATCAATGGTTCTTGATAACATGAGGCCAAAATATCTTCTGAACTGAAGAATCTTACAGAAATATCATGTATTTTGTAAAATGCACTTCCAATGAAATTTTGCTATGAGTTCAAGTTGCCTTACCTAAGAAAGACAAAATGGAATTTCTGAAGTCTTCTTTGTTCTCTGTTTTCTTGAGATAATACTAATGGATTGGAGCATCAAGATTAATTAGCCAGGGGCTAGGCAGGATCCTGGAGACGCAAGGCACTGTGAAAATGCAGATTCTCTTTATCATCATCGTCATCATCAATTCTACTGAAATAGGCATGCAAAATACCGTACACTAATTCTGTTGAAATTAGAAAAAAAATTTGCCATTTTGCCAGACTTTTCATTTCACTGAGTTCAAATTTAAATCCCTCTTTTACAGTGACTATAGAAATGTTTATAGGATTAATGGAAAAATATGGATCTTTAATAGTTGAAAAGTATTTACATTTTCCATTTAAACTCAATAGGTACATACAAACATTTCTAAGGAATTAATTGGTTTAATTTTTTTTCTTAGAAATGTAATGATAGGCTGCATTTTATTTCTAGGATGGCTTCCAACTCCTAAATATAAACAATGCTCCTCGGTTGTTCATTTAAAAAATGCATTAAATTTAAGCACTAAGTGTAATATTTAAGAAACTTAATTTTTGCAAAGGTAATTTGAATCATGAGAAAAATTGCAGCAAAAATTTAAAATATATCTATTAAGCATTGGGTCAAAGGTGGTTCTAGTAGGGAGACTTGCACCTGAATTGATTCTTGTTACACTTTGAGCAGTCTAAGAACTATGACTCAAAGTGTCACATTACTTTTATGCATTGTGATTCATATCTTATGATCCTTTGCTATTGTGTGCTGGTATAATAGGACTGACGTGCCCTGGGGAATGTACATCATGCTGCAGCAATGGGAAAGTAATGGCACCTCCCTAACTGAAGTGTTTCATGGTGTTCTGTCTCTGAAATGGCTTGTTTCTGATTGTACTAGGTACAGACAAAAATGTTCACTTCCCAATAGCTAGTAAATACAGATGTGTGAGAGTTAAAGGCAGCAACTGGTTCCCAAGAGTAGTTTGGGGCAATAGAGGACCAAAGGATGTTAATTTCTGGAAACAACTGCTGACCTCCACTTCTCACTGCATTGAAGGCTGTGAACAGCTCTGACTAAAAATTATTCTATCTTGAAACACTCTTGGCTTTGCCCAAAGGTAGGGGTGAGGAGTTTCTAGGTTTTTTGTTGTTGTTTGTTTGTTTCTGGATTTTGTTCTGTTTCTCTCCAGCCTTTCTTTCTTTCTTTCTTTCTTTCTTTCTTTCTTTCTTTCCTTTCTTTCTTTCTTTCTTTCTTTCTTTCTTTCTTTTCTTTCTTTCTTTCTTTCTTTCTTTCTTTCTTTCTTTCTTTCTTTCTTTCTTTCTTTCTTTCTTTCTTTCTTTCTTTCTTTCTTTCTTTCTTTCTTTCTTTCTTTCTTTCTTTCTTTCTTCTCTCTCTCTCTCTTTCTCTCTTTCTCTCTTCTCTCTTTCTCTCTCTCTCTTTCTCTCTTTTCTCTTTCTCTTTCTCTCTTTCTCTTTCTTTCTCTCTTTTCTTTCTTTTCTTTCTTTCTCTTTCTTTTCCTTCCTTCCTTCCTTCCTTCCTTCCTTCCTTCCTTCCTTCCTTCCTTCCTTCCTTCTTCTTTCCTTCCTTCCTTCCTTCCTTTTTAAAACTAAATACTTTCATACAAAAATTTCTTTCCAGATTACTCAGTCATCCATCTGGACAGCCAGGAATGGCTGTGATGTTGTAAAGGACTTATCCATAACAGTCCTCAACTCATGCACAGCTGCATCAGCTGTATCCTAACCTTAATACCCTCTCTCTAATAAACAGAAAGAAGAACACACACACAAAAAATCTCAAAGTACCAGTTCCATTAAGTCAAACCAGCAATATATTAGTATGTCATCTGTACAGGTGTTTTTCCTTTGGTCTGTTTAGAAGGAGCCTGGTAGAGTACATTGGTGCACATACCTACCCAGTCATTGCAAAAACTGCAAGGCACTAAATCTGGTATGCCTTTCAAACAAAGGAGGAGGCGAATTCAGTTGTTTTCATAATTAGTATGGTTACACATAACAATCACACCTAGAAAGTCTGTCTAAAGCAATTAAAATTTAGGATTTCCAGAGTCTAGAACAGAAAATTTCCTATTTAGCATTTTACTGGATGGAGATACTCTAGGGTCATATCTCTATCTCAACTCACAGGTGACAAAAGTCTTGAAACATATTTTTAAAACAAAATTATCTTTTTCTTAAACAACGGAAGTGGTTAGGCAACACAGCACAAGTCCTTGCAGAGCTATGCTGGTGTACAGAATTTGGCACACACATTACACAGCTGCTCATCTGCGAGACAGCACCAGCTCTGGATTAAGAGATTTACAGCTCAGGACTTTGGTACCTATGGTCAGGAATTGTTTGGAAATGTCATATTTTCATTTCATACTGGAAATATTTAATTTACAGTATGTATTATCAGATCCAAACTGTTTTTAACTATGTCTTAAAGGATGTACATTTTACTAAGTTCTTTTGTCATGACTACGTACTTCTTGCTTGAGCTCTGACATGAATGTCCCTACTGCAGACAAAAAAGTACAAACTGCTTTAGTGTGACACAGATTACTGGGAAGGTGCTGAAGCAGACCAAAGAGTGTTTTATTGAATTTAATTAGCAGCCTGGGACTTTTGCTTTCTGAACCACTTTTAGTCACAGTTGGTCTGTCAATCACAGTGGGAAATGCAAGGGCTGTAGTGTTCTGTGGGAGGCTGGCTTCTGCTTTGGCTGCCTCCAAGGGGAAGGAATGTCCAAGTTCAGTGCAGCACAAGGAGAGATATCCCTTAAAATTTCAACTCTTCAAACTTGTATGACAATGCTAGCTGTAATTTGCAGAGAAGTTTCCCATTCTAAAAATCAAAGCTGTCTGGAGATACCAGAGCTTGGCAGGGAAATTACTTAAAACTAGAAATGGCAAAGCTGGGGTTTTTCCACCCATAAATGAAAAAGAGAGTTAGGAACTGTGAAGCTGAAAATGCTCTGTCCCCTGGGAACTTAAAAAATGCAGGTGGAAAGTTTCACAATATCTAAACTAATGCCCAGTGGAAGACCTTTATGAAACAAATACCTGGTTGTCTGTGACCCTGCAGATATTTGGCAGCCCCACTGAATTGACAGCGTCATCTTGCATGAATAAGATAATGGGAAACAGGTATGAATAATACAGGGAAAAGCATTCATTTCTTGGCAGATGGATTTGTAATTTGCTTGTGATTTGATTACAGCTGTCAGAACAGTTGTTGCTACTGAAAACCGTGAGCTGTTTTCCTGTGGTTGCCCAAGTGGGTCATGATGTGCAAGACCATAACTTGAGCAGAAGGATGGGATTATTTGTCTTCATTTAGTGCAGATCAGTCAGGTGGTAAAGGAAAGAACAGAGCTCTCTGCTAGAAGGTTCTCTGCTTCTGCTCCGTAACATTATTGATTCAACCCCTGGCTTTACCAGTGGGAGTCATGGTATTTTGATGACATTTCCTAGGAGCAGCTTCTCTTCTGAGATCACGAGATAAGAATAAGTATAAATTGTGCATTTAGTTGATCATGCCATTTGACTTTTAAAACAATCTTGGCTGGGTCACATTGGGAAATGGATACTTTTCAGCTGCTCTTTCCTAAGCAGTGTTTTGTGCTATTCTATTCCCCAAAATCTTTATTTTAAGATATCTATTATCAGCCCCAATTATGTTATGGCTACTGGCTTTCTGCCCCAGATAAAAGATGAGATTGATGCAGTTGTGTGGGTATCATTCTGGAGGGAGTTTGCAGAAGCCAGGGGCCAGTGGTCTTCCCAGTGTTGGAGCTGGTTCAAGTATTTGCAGTTCATAGCAACTGTGGGTAAATTTTATTGGTAAAATCATATTTTAAATACTTATGGCTTAAGATGACTCAGGGCAGGCTTCCCTTCTAAGGTACCTGTGATTAAGTGAGGTGAAAACTGGTGTCATTAGAGAATGGAGAGTGGTCCAGTCATTGGGTGTTATTGAAGGATTTGCATGATTTACACATTTAAACATTGCTTTTGGCACTCACTTTCTGTTTGACCTTGACCAAGCTGAAGCAGACCTAGGTGCCTAAAGACACTTTAGTGTCCAGTACTCATTTGTTTTAAAGTCCAATGAAATCAGAAAGCATTAGTCTAAAATGCAGAAATTCAAAAGCTTTCTAGTTTGTTTTTTCACTTTCTCTCTTTCAAATGGAGATGAAAGCACTTCTCTTTCCACAGGAGTGGTGTGATGATGCATACATTGAAGGCATAAGTGCTTGGAAAGCATGATAATATCTATATGCTTGTCCCACTCCTTTCAACTTTTGCCATTTACCAACTGTATCTTCATTTATCAGTCACTATTAAATGCATCAAATTTCCTTCTCACAGGCTAATATTAACATCCCAATGGGAGCATTTCGACCTGGTGCAGGCCACCCTCATATAAAAAAAGAAGTTACACCTGAAGAAGTGGAGGAGGTAAGCAAAAAAGTTTTTTGATTTGTTTTTTTTCTGTGGAGAATCCCTGCCATAAAATGGAAAAAGCCTTTAAAGTGATCTTATAGCTCCACATGCCAATCTTAGGTACCACAGCTGGACATGCACTGATCATTCATGGAAATAAATGGCCACTTACTAACACTTCATGTATAAATAGTTCTGCTTTTGGTGCCAAGGCACCTATAGGAATATAAACAGTTTTAAAGGTGTGTAGCTCTGCTTCCCCAGCGGGATCATATCTGCTGTCAGGTGAGAGAGCCAGGATTTCACCAGCAGTATTTGTCTAGATGGGAGCTGATGAGATACAGCCGGAAAAGTTATAGTAAGGCTTTGGAAGACTTTGCTGCTATCTGTCACCCTGTGGTGTGATTTATTGTTACAGCTTAACAATATTGGAACAGGTTTTCAAACACAATGCTTTTTAGAAGGTTTATCAACAAGAAGAAATTGAATGTGAAGACACTTGCAAGTTAAAACAGGAATTCCAAACCCATTTACCAGCCCAGGGGTGAAAATACTCCATTTTAGACTGAATTCTTTATTTTCATGCTTGTATTTTACAGGAAGTGTTTAACACTGAGTTTTGAATATACAATCCAAATTATACCTTAACTAACATTGATCACAAAGGTTATGATTAAACACAGATATCATATTTCTGAATCATATGAAATCATCTTAATTACCATTAACTTCACTAATAAATGAGACCCTAACACCCACAGTGGAAGAAAAGGTAGTGGTAGATATTCCAAGCAGGATAAAAAAGGTGGGTGCTCCTGGTTTCCTGGCCAGTTTCCTTAGTTTGGATTCACAATCCCCACATGAGAACTCATCCTGCTGGGCCAGAGCTCCCACTGCTCCTCACAGCCAAGGGCAGGACAGGCTGTGTAAGAGTCAATTCTTCCTTTCCTGTCTCAGTCAGATTTTTTTTCTGAATTTTGCCATGTTTTTGATATAAACAATGCTCTGTTTACAGAGAACTTTCCTGACATAATCAAACCTAGGCTGACTTGGCTCTTCAGAAGATTCAGAAAACAAACATACAAAATGACCTTGGATAGATATTGTGGCTTTCTTTCTTGGAAAGGAATCAAAGCATTTTCTCTCTGCAGTAATTAAACTGGTGAAGGAGTGGATGTTATTAAGCAGAAACTAATATAGCATGTGTGAGTTCTAGTAGTGTTTGAGAAATAAAATAAATGACTGGTGCTGATAATTACATTTGTTTGGGTAATTGAATTTTGCTTTGTTTCTCAGCTGCATGAATGCCCTATAGGAGACAGATATTATGGAAGATCTTGGCCCAGGTTTTATGGGCAATACTCAACCAAACCAATGGGATTAAACACTACAGAAAAAGATCTTGTTATAGGAATAGAATAAAAATGCTATCAGTGAACTTGTCATTTCAATTTTCTCATCTTGTTCAGTTTTGCCATACAGCTCATGATTTTTCAGAGCAGTTTTAGACAAATGCAACTTTTGCTAACAGTGCATAATCACTGCTAACAGTGCATTTTCCACTGTATTTTAAAGCCTTGACATAGGAGATGAGGGGAATATGGATCTTACTCAAAGGGGTGGTGGAGTCACATAGGAATGTATATTTTTGAAGGTCAGTGGAGCAGACATGTTAACATGAAAAGAAATGGAGGGTGGGAATTACAGAAAATAACTCTTCTTCAGTCAGAGCATTCCCATGCTTGTATTTTTTAACCCTTAGTGTATAAGTGACTCTTCAGGCTTCCTTCCATTAAACTGAAGGCTTTAATCTGATCTTAGCTGTATGTTGCACATGGAGTGAGTGATACAGGGAGCAGTGAGGTCATAAACAGCAAACACCTGAGGCTGGAAGAGAAAGCTGACAACAATTTATGGAGCACAAAGTCTCCAAAATGTGGGCAAAGCTTGCACCACTTATTCTACAAGAGGAATGGTATTGCACATGACTTGAAATGGTATTTTTTACATAGTTTCTGCTATGTACTAATAAGTACTGCAGGGTTCAGGAAGTGCTTGTTTCTCCTGATTATTCAGATTATCTAGGAAAACTGTAAAAGGAAACAATACAAGCTTATGACATCTTTGACTATTGATACAATTTTGTACATCCTTCCAAACAGCTTTTGTAGCAATTTACTTATTCTCCTGCTGTGCTTTGCTACTGTTTCAGGATGTTAGATCATTAAACTAGATATCAGGCAGTACATACAGTTCCTGGGGATGAATTACTGGCTGGGATTTGAAATCATCTAGCAAAAAATACTCAAATATTATTAGTATTATCCTGGATTAATTAATAATGTATTGGCTAAAATGTGAGAAATGATAATACAAGTGTACCAAGCCAAGAAATGTAATTATCAATTCCATTTTCTTATATCTGGTGATCTTAGGAAAGTCCTTAAAGATCAGATAGGTAGAAAATGACAGTTTTCTACAATGCCTTGTTTGTTTGCTACTTGACATTGCAGTATTCTTCCTGATTAGCATGTAGTCCATTAGTCAACAGAGAAAAAAAAGAGAGGTTAACTGGCCAACAATATTTGACAAGTAATGTTGGAATTTAAAAATTAAGTTAAATACTAAGAATTGACTGTTCACAGTTAATGCACCTTTTCAAGAAGGGTGGCTAACAAATCTAAATCATGATTGAACTCTAAAAAGCCCATCACAAGAGGACATTCACAGAGAAATCAAAAATGAAAAAAAAACCATAATGAAATTTTTTATAGTAAAATATAAATTAATCTCTATGTGTACTTTATTCCTTCTTTATGCCAGCTTTATGAAATACCCAACAGGCTGGAACAACAGTAAACTCATGTCTGGAAATCTACTCCTTCAAAATATTTCCCAGTCTAGAGTAGAAATGGTCTTAAATACCTGCTCTACTCACCTAGAAGCAAGTGCAGCTGAGGAAGTACCAAGGGCTGAAATACTGTGGTCCATGGGAAATGAGCTGAGTTGCTCACTATTGTATAATTGCTGTATTTTTACAGTGTCAGCAAAATAGCCATGCAGCACTACCCTAATTCAAATATAAAGTGATAAAAACCCCTTCTGGTCTTGCACCTGAGGTTATGAAAAGTTAAATTTCAACTCATGTTGATCTTGCATGGAGCTTTTGGAGTCCATAACCTACTATCATAGCGCTTCTCCAGAGCTGCAGAAGTGCATGATGATCTTCCTCTCCAAGTGTCTGCCAACTGTGAAACTCTCAAAGGAATTAGATGATAAAAATGGTTCTTCTACTTTTTTGTCATCTAAAATATGAAGGATTTAGAGTTGCCTTTAATTCTACAGTCAGTTACTTTCTAGTAATTGACTGGCATTGTAAAGTCTTACCCATTCTAATCCTCATTCCTCTACACTGAGCATCTTCTATTCTTTTCAGAATGGTTTTAGACATTTTAGACAACAACCAGCAAAATAACTTATCTCTTCATGACTCCACCCCTTTTTCCACTGGGATTGCCTTTAGTGTAAAAATATCATTTCCTGTTTTTCAAATAACTGATATATGCTCATGTTCAAGAGATTGCTATTGCAGCAGGAAGGTCACTGCTGTCCCTTTTGCAGAATGCTCCTGCTTCAACAGAGGAGGAGAAAGAGAAGAAACTGCTCCCAGGAGCTAAGAAACTTCCAGGTCCTGCTGTCAACTTGTCAGAGATTCAGAACATAAAGAGTGAGCTGAAATATGTCCCCAAAGTTGAACAGTAGCTGGAAGAAGCAGGTGAGTAGAAGAGAAGTTCTCTGCATGGCTCTGGGAGAAGCAGGCTGATCCAGAAGGCTTTCTAAGTAAAAAGATGGCTTTTCAATTACTCAGTGGACCTGGAGTCACACCCCATAAGTCAAAGAAAAAGTGTTAGAACTCATAATTGGGATTTACTGTTATTTCAAACATAGATCATGTTGGAGACTATATCCAATGATATATGGCACCCACCAACCAGCCTGAAGTAGTCTGTTCAGCATACTAAGAATTCAGTGCATTTGGAATATGAAACCCACTTTAAAAATTACATATTGCTTCATATGCATAAGTTCCAGTTTTGAACTTGTATTTTTACAATATAACTAGAAATGAATGTTTTACAATGCAAATAAATTTATTGCAGTGATGGACAAGTAGGTCAGTATTTTTGAAAAGCTCCTTTGGAACATTAGATATTTGATATTAATTTGTTTATGTAATTCAAAATTGACATACTAATGGTTCCATGTATTTGATCACACAAACATAGCCAATGCTATTTGTGGCACTCCAGGACTTGCTGTAGTCCAGCACAGGAAAGACATGGACCTGTTGGAGTGAATCCAGGGGAGGGGCACAAAGGTGAAGCGAGGGCAGGAGCATCTCTGTGAAAGACAGACAGAGAGAGTGAGGTTGTTCTGCCTGGAGAAGAGGAGGCTCTGGGCAGATCTCACTGTGGTCTTTCAGTACTCAAAGAAGGTTTAGAGAAAAGAGGGGGACAGAATTTCTAGTAGGTCTTCTTGTCATAGGATAATGAGTAATGGTTTTAAACCTGAGGGCGTTGGATTCAGACTAGATATAAGGAAGAAGTTTTTTGCTATGAGGGTGATGAAACATTGGACCAGATTGCCCAGAGAGGTGGTAAATGCCCCATCCCCACAAACACTGAAGATCAGGCTGGATGAGGCTCTGAGCAACCTGGTCTAGTGAAGATCACTCTACTTATTGCAGAGGGGTTGGACTAGATAACCTTTAAAGATCCCTTCCAGCCCAAACCACTCTATGATTCTATGATCATTTTATTTAAAAGTAAATACTCAGTGCCAAGTGAATATTTCCAAAAGGAAATATTCAGCATTTCAGTGCCAACTTCAGAAAAATTTATATCTGATTTAAACAAGACCCATAGGCCTTGGTTGCTCCACATTCTGAACCTTATAGAAATTAATGATAACTTCTGTCCATGAAATTATCCTCTGATTTCTTTGAAAAGCCTGAGTCAGTAAAGATGTGTCAGGCACTTACAATGAAAACTCAGATGTACAGAGAAGTTTTAATTCCAAAAAATCCCCACTCTGGCTACAGTAAGGAAAAGATAGTTGTGTCACATAAAACTCACCTGAATTACTAGTTGTGCATACTGGCTGATAAATCCTCTTTATCCTGAAGAGAGGCAGAGGAGTTGAGCAGGAGAAAATCATCTGGAATTTACTGCACAGAAACATAAATGAAAAACAGAGGAAAACAGAAAGCAATGCAAAGGGGTTCTGGGAATGCAGAAGTGCTAAGAACCAGGAATCTTAAAAGAAATTGTGTATAATTTGAGTGCATTGCCCCAGTGCACTCTGCATCATTAACATCATTATTTTTATGTACAGCATAAATATGCCATTTGGAAGGAAAGAGTGTTGAGTTTTTTCTTGCTTTTACCCTGCTGTGTCATAATGTTCCTGATATTTTAAACATGCAACAGAGTCTTTCTCTTCAGGAAACTTGGGGGCGGGGGGGAAACATTTTGTAAAATGTAACATTTTAGTAATTTCAGTAAAGCACTGCCCAGAGAAATATGAATTTTTAATGTGAGGGTTTAAAGAGGTTTTTTCCTATAAGAGATATTCCAACATAAATTTAGCCCCATATTTATTCTCAGATGATTGCTATTTTTAACATTTAAAAGTTTTTTAGTAATTACCTTACTGAGAATCTGACAGAAACATTTAGGGCAGGCTCAGATGTTCATTCTAAAGTGTTCTACAGAAACATCAGCAAAGTAAAGGGCATCTTGAAAGCAGTGAGGTTATTAAGAAGTAATTTTTGTCTCTGTCCTTCTTTTGATGTATTGGTTATCAGGTTCTGACAGGGATGTAGATTTCTGGATTTTGGGTAGTGCAGTCACAGATCATATCTGAAAACTCAGTGTTCACAGGGGTTGCAGGTACAGGACTCGCTGGATCCTGTGAGTTTGAATGTTGTGCAGAACTAAGCATGTGCCTGAATTCCATATAAAATTGAGATGTAAATTAATCAGATGCCACATCCAACAGCCTTGAGTGATTCTAAATGTATGGACTGTCCCCTGTAAGAGGAAATTCATCAGATCCAGTGCTTAAGTTGTGGCCTGCAGCCTTGTATAAAATGTGGTATTGTCAGAGAGCTGTTTTATGATTGATTGTGCAAATCCAGAGAAGATTATCTTCGTCTGCAAGAAATTCACAGCCACATGTACCTGATACTTTGCTCCATCTACAAGAAGGGGTTAGAGATCATCCTTTGGCTGTGATGATCTCAAAAGAATGGTGAGCTGACTGGTCAATAGAATATGCCTGTGCAGAGTATTTACTGTTAGATGGGGGTGTTCTTTGGTTGTCACAGTTTGGAAATTAATTCTCTCTTACATCAGTACTATAATCTTCTCAGATATTCACTACTGAGGGATTTCCCTTTGATATTATTTTTTTCTTTCTTGTGGTACTCTCTAGGAAGCTCTGTTTCTACTTGAAACAGTTAGAATAACTCTAAATATTCGGGATAATTTCCATCATTCTGTGATCCTATAATATGATACAATAAAAAAATCACAAGTACACTTTAACATGCCACAGATATCAAAGATTTTAGAACCACAGCAAGTATTTCCAGCTTTACCTCCTGTATTGTCATATTTCATGGTTAGTTTCAATAAATTGTAAGCTAACATAATTAATTTTGTATTAATTTTGATCCATGTTTTCTTGCTCAGTTTAGCATGCAAACCCAGCAGCAAAAATAAGAAACCTACAAAGCATTAGGTTGGTTCATTATTTGCAAACCCATTCCTACATAATTTTCACTTTAGAGTAACTTCTGTTAAATGTCTTTGGTCTTGCTCTTCACCAAATTAGGAAACATGAATAGACTTGCTATGATCATAGTAGTGACTACAACAGTTTGTGGGAGGAATGTAATTAGGGAGATGTCATGAAGCTGGATCCACTGAAGGTCATCAAGTGCTCCTCAGTTAAGATATTACTGCAGTCATCCCTTATGGGGATCTGCTCTATCATCTATAATTATCTAATTAGCATAATCTGTCATAAAGATTTTTTTTCTTCCATACCTGTAGATGATGTGTTACATGCAGCTAGTTTTAATATACAAAGTGAGTTATGATTCATTTCCCTTTTCTCCATCTACAGTTTTTTTTTCTGCTCTCTTCACACCTGGACATTTCTACATGCACAGGAGTGAAGCATGTGCAAAATAAAATAGTAGCAAAATATTATACACTAAAAATATATGTCCTATTGAATAAGTAGTGGTAGGAAGCATTTAGTTTGTGACAAATGGAGCCTGCTATGGCTGAGATTTATTGCCAATTGTTGTGATATCTCATGTGATAACTAGTATGGTGATTGTACTTGAAAATGGGACTGAGCACAAACTGGCATTTCCCCTGAGAATATAGATAATGGCAGCCAGTTAACTTCTGCAGCTCATGTTCATACTTCATCCTGCATCCCTTCACCTTTTGTATCCTGAAGTGTGGAGGGCTGTGTAAGAAATTTTTTTATGGTGAAGGGCCATGGAGTCTAAATGCTGGACTTTGGTTTCAGAGGACCTACACCTTCAGCTAAAGGGGTCTAGTCCTTTCCTCTTGAAGGAAGCGTTCTTAGTGGAAGAACTTCTCAAAAGGCAAAAAGGGAAATTTACTATCTTAAAGTTACAAAACAGTCTGTCATGGACATTGGGGCAGCACTCCCAGCACTGTATTCTGGTTGTGTTTGGAGAAGGGGATTGTCAGGATCCCCATCACAATGTTGATGAGATGGTTTCTCACCATCTGATGCAGTACTTGCAGACAAATTGTCTTTACCTGGAGCTCTCCTGGGGAGGGTGGTTTGATTGCAGAAGGTAGTTCTGTTGTCAGGTTACAGAAGCAAGGGAGCTCTACTTTGAAGGCTGAAGAACTAGCAAAAGCTTCCTAGTGCAGCTTAGCCTTTGCACTATGCAGAGAATTCTGCCCCACATAAAATGAGAAATCTTGTCAGCAGAGCAGCCTCTGAGATTGGCATCACTTGGGGAAAAAAGAAAGGGGGAAAAACCCTAAGTCCCTCAGGGAATAAAGGTCTTATATCCATTTACACAAGATGTTCCTTGGTGTTGCTATTAATTATTTACATAAAATAAATTGTCAATCACCCCAGGGTAAAAATGCACATTATAACTTTGCTCACTAAAGATTTAATTAGAGTTTCCTGCTATATATTTGTTCTAAAGCTGCCCCTCAGTTAGCAGCAGCCATTTACCTCTCCTGGTGTCCCTGCTCTTACACACAATTTAGTGTTTGCATCTTGTCCCTGGGCTCACGTGGATCAAAGGTGTACAGTTAAACTGCAGTACAGTTACAAGCAAGGTTTTTGCTTTTTTCTCCAGAAACACAACAGTGCTTTGCTAGTAGAGGAACTCTGACCTGCTGTGAGCTCTTGAAAGAGCACTGCAGTTTTAGGAATATGTGTTCATTTAATTGAATCCCAGCAGCCAAAGCTTCTGTGAGAAAAGGGAATCCTGCATCCAGAGGATGCCAAGGTAGGTCAGGAGATAAGATCTCCTGGAGTGGGAACTATGGGATGAAGAAGGAAGATGTGCATCAAGAATTTCTGCAAGACCCTTCTGCCAAAGTGAGAGGGGTCATGGGGAGATCTCCTCGATGTGCACAAGTACCTAAAGGCAGGGTGCAAAGAGGACAGAGCCAGGCTCTTCTTGGTGGTGCTGAATTGCAGAAAGAAAAACACTCCAGAACTTTGTGAAAGTTGTAAAGCTGGTATGTTTAATACAGCGCTGGACGCATGTGAGGATTTCTCCCCTTAAAAGATGTGTAACCCTAAGAACTCCTTTTTGATCTCCCTTACTAATCCATATGCATGGCATTTCACAATAGGTTCATACATATTCATTTTACTGATTCTTACATTACCCTTGCAGCCAGTTATCCTTGCAGATAGTTACCCTTGCAGCTAGTTTTTTATCAGAAAGTACAGAGAAAACTCCTGGGTCACCCTGCCCTGCCTCCCGCAGCCTCTCCATCTGTTTCAAAGTTCAAGGGGCCTCCCTCTTGTCTCTGTCCTCTGGCTGAAGTAGTTTCTTTGAGCATAGGTTTTTTGTAAGAACAGGCAGTCAGACCAAACAGCTATGTTTGCAAGCTACAGACTTAATTCAAAGAGGTACATTTTACCTAAATCCGAAATGGATTTCTTCTCTGGAAAATTTCCACTCTGTCTCAGTGCCCAGTAACTGGGCATCCCCCAACATACTCACTGTGTGGCCTGTGTTAATTTCAAAGTGCTTCTTGTCTTCTTCTACCTATGGTTTCCCACCATCCTGCTGTTTTTGATTAAAACTCCCAGACCAGCAGCACTTGAGGGTTTCATGGCCAGCCATCAATTTTGTCAGGTCCCTTCTTCTTGTAAAATTGTCCTAAGCAACTAGGTTGCTGAAGGCTTGTAGGATTTTTTAATGGCATATTTAAAGTTCTTTTGGTTTGCCTTCCAGGTTTTTTGAGTGTACTTAAGATGTGCTTTCAGACTTTAATACAGAAGAGCTAGAAATTTCTTTTCAAAGAGGAAAATGGAATGTCCAGGACATCATTTAGTATCAGAGGAACCTCTGTAATCCTGTTACCTCCTCGAGCAAAAAAAAACCAATCCTGAACATTATTCATGTTTTTGTTTCCCAGAGTTTCTGTGATCAGAACAAAAAATTTGGTTGTCATGGTTTAACCCCAGCCAGCCACCAGGTACCACACAGGAACTCACTCACTCCCCCACCAATGCTGGGCGGAAGAGAATTGGAAGGGTAAAAGTGAGAAAACTTGTGGGTTGAGCTAAAACCAGATTAATAGGTAAAGCAAGAGTCATGCAAGCAAGCAAAGCAAAGCAAGGAATTCATTCACAGCTTCCCAAGGGCAGGCAGGAACTCAGCCATCTCCTGGAGAGCAGGGCCCCATTGCACACATCAGTGACTTGGGAAGACAAACACCAGCACTCCAAACATATCCTCCCCCTCCTTCTTTCCCCCACTATAGACTGATCATGATGCCATACTGGAATATCCCTTTGGACAATTGGGATCACCTGTCCCAGCTGTGTCTCCTCCCAACCTCCCACACACCCCCAGGCCCTCACCAGTGTGGCTGTAGGAAAAGCAGAAAAGGCCTTGGCTCTGTGTAAGCCCTGCTCAGCAATAACAAAAACCATCTCTGTATTATCAGCCCTGTGTTCAGCATAAATCCAAAATTTAGCCTCATACCAGCCACTGTGAAGAGAATTAATTCCACCCCAGCCAAACCAGCCCTATTTCCTCCAATGTGGTTTGCAGCTGTCTGTCCTGGATTGAGTCTCTAGCCCAGCACACATCAGTCCTTTGCAAGTCGAGGAGAGATTTCCTTCTCATTCTCTAGCTGAATTGTGAAAGAGGAGGGGAGAACAGGCTGGAGAGAGTCTGCTTTCTAGAGGCCTCAGAAAGCTTGAAGGTGTGTGTTAGGAGGTTAATTTTGCCAAGTAAAGAACAGGGCATATTCTTATAAACCACAAATACTTCTACATAAACTAGTTAGGAAAAGATTCTGCTTTGTGGTTTTGGAAACTGACTAATAACTTCAAAACAAACACTGAAGAACCAGAAAACATTTTGCTTCAAAGCAAACTACAAGAATAGATGCTTGTGTTTTTTCAAAACAAAAAAATATGAAAAAAACATAGAGTCTTTTATTTCCAAACTGTATATTCAAGCAGAGCTTTTTAAAATTATTATTATTACTGGAAGACACAAGCACAAAGCAATGACTTGAAGAAGTCTGTCCTAATTTTTAGAAGATGAGCATGTTATTTGCTGCTCTATCCACATCCATACACAAGAGAGTTTGCAGACATGGAGATGAACAGGCCTCTACACAGAGACAGGAGAAATGTCTTCATTGAGCCTCTCCCTTTGAAACATTAATGCACTTAAAGTAACAAAATACTTCCAATGCTAGCAATGTGGACCCACAAATCTCTGCTCTGTTATCAAGTGAGAACATTTCTGGAAGACAGGTCAAAGAGTTTTGTTTGAAAGCTGAAAATTTTCATAGGTCACTGCTATTTAATAACTGCTTCCCTGTAGTCATTCTGTTGATTAATTAGTCCTGAACGCTTTTATAAAATAACCCCTCTCTTTCCATTGGTCCTGTTCATGAAAGATTTTCAGAAAAAATAGTTGCATCTCAATCAGTTGCCTGATTGAGATGCAATTTCTGGGGTGACACCCCTCAAAGGAAGCTCAGAAAGGCAGGAGGTCTCATGAGATATTAGATATTGAGGGATCAGTGAAATGTTAAGAGGGAATACAGTAAACAGTCTTTTTTTGGCTTATCTCTGCTAGATGTGTTAAGACTTAGCCCATGAACTACAGCATCTAACCACACTGGAATGTGCTTCCCTTGGAAATCTCAGAACAGGATATCAGGGATCCCTAAAACTTCAGTTATTTGCTCTGTGAACACGTCCAAGTATTTAGATGAAGGTCCTGTGACTTGAAAGGCACCTATCCCAAGTCATATTCATATAAATCCATGCAGAACTAGTTGTAACCAGGGAACTGTGGACATTAGAAACTGGAGAGCAGGAACAAGATCCTACTGCTCACTGCTAGAGAGGTATGAGTGAGATGAGAGCAATGCTGTTTGTCTCTGCCTGGGAACTGTCCTGCCAGTGTTAGGTATGCCTGGAGCAATCAGACACTAATGACAGAAATCATCTGAAACACAAAATAATAAGCAATTCCAGTCATTCCCACCTTATACAGTTCAAAATGTGTTCAGCACAAGGTTTTCAAGTGCTACATCAGACTGAAAAGGCTAACTGCTTTGGAATACATGAAGTGTGACTTCCCACATTAGTAACAGCTCAGATAGTTTTATCAAATCTACATAAATTGTCACCAATTAAGTTGACAGTATGATCTGAAATATCTCAGCTCTGATGTGATAATCAAACGAATTTTCTTCTAAATTTAGTGCCTCATCATTTTGTTTTATAGATTTTATTCATTTCATTTGATAGAAGACTACCTAATTATGTTCTCACAGCCTTGTGCTTAAAAACCACATAAATTACTGCATTACTGTACTTTGTCATCTCTTGCAGAACTGGTTCGATGTGGCATGAGCCTTGTCACCCCTGTCCAGGAGCAGGCCATCTACAAGTGTCCCAAGCCCTGCTTTGTACTCAGGACTACACCTGCTTCAGCCACCAAATTGCTCCTGGTGTGCCTTCTTTTAAAAAAATGTAGCTCCTTTAGTGCCAAGGCTACCTCTGTTTCACACTTGTTTGCAAATTTCTTCAGAGAATAAAATTTTGTAGTGTTTGAGCTCACTGTGTGTAGGTAGAACATAGGATGTTCTACCTATGACACTGATCCCATGACACTGATCCCAAAATCCATTGCCCCACTGTCAACATTACAGAGGAAATGCTAAGCTTCCAGTGTAGCTGGGTTTTGCTGACCCTATCTGCTGCTGGTTTAATCTCCTAATTTCCCTTTGATTTGCCAAAGGAGTCTCAAATACACTGTATTTCCATGTGAAAAAAGGACACAGCATAAACGAGCATTTCCCTGCAGAAATATGTATTAGTTTTACTCTCAGTGTTGGTCATAATTTGTTTTTCAAATTTGATTTGCTATGGGTTTTAGCTAGCTGAAGGGCTGAAGGGAGACTCAGCTGAACTAATCTTTACTTCAACTTGGGAACAAATGTAATGCCTGGTTTTCTGTCCTGCTATTTACAGTAGGTCATAACAGTAGGGCTGTATTTGCTTCTGACTGCAATTGACCGAGGTTCATGGACAGACATGGGTTCCATCAAAGCAGAATAAAACCCTCAGTCTTGCTCTTCAGAACTCACTCCCCCACCTTGGTAAAGTTGATGTAGCATTGCTTTTAATTTAATAATTCAGCTATTCAATGGATAAAAGAAATAAATTGAGTCCTTCAGCTTTTAGCTCTCCTGGGTCTTTGTTCTCATTTATTGCCTTGGAGCACACCTTGTCTTAAAATTGCTGTTCCTCCTACGTGAATTTGCAGAGCCTTTGAGGGCAGAGCAAAGCAATCTCAGAGCAGTGATGGCAGTGGCCGGGGATGCACTCGGGGAGGGAGGCGCTGGCCGGGATTGCCCCGCTCCCAGCGATGAGCCCCGAGTGGCAGGAATGGGGCTGGGACAAAGGGCCGGAACGGGGCTGGGACAAAGGGACAGCAATGGCTTTTACTGAGGAAACATCAAAGAACAAAAAGCTTCCCCCAAAGCCAAACTGCTCCTGTTCTGAGAGAAGGATGATGACAATAACTGGATATTGCTCTTTCAAAGCTTTGAAACATGCTGCCTTTGTATAGAAGATGAAACCAACATTAAGAATGTACTGAAATGGAAGAAAATGCATATGCAAAGACTTGAAACCAAATATTTGAGCTAAAATAGAGAAAAGAACACCTTCAGTTTTTCTGTGTTTACAAATCACACTGCTCTTTTGTGCAGTATCCTTCCCAAAGATCATTAGAGATGGGATACAGTATGTCCTCTGCTAAAATTAATGAAGGATCTCAGACCTCCATTAAATACTTAATGAAGGATCTCAAACCTTTTAATTTTGAATTTCTCAATTTCCTTGGTTTTGTGGTTTTGTGTGAAAATATTTGAATTGATCTGTCTCTTCAGGCTTTGAATAGAAGCATTTATTTTTTGAAAAATATGTAATATTTCTCTCTTTTAGTTCTCAAGAAAAGAAGAGCTCTCTCTGTGAAGACGAGGCATACTTTCAGTTTTTCAGTCCATTTTGCTGAAAGTAAAGTGAGTCCAGATGGGTATATCACACATATACCCTTTTTTTAGTTTAAGCCCTTAATTAAAACAGTAATGAAGAGTGTAGTAGTGCATCTCTTTCTGCTTTTAATATGCTTCTAAATTTTTTATTCTGGAACAGAATCAATATGCTATCATATATGTGAATAATTACTCTAGGGCAAATTAATTCTGCAGCTAAGTGTTGTCTGTCTCCAGTTACTACAGTTTAACACATTAGCAGACAACACCTGAGCCACTGCTGAGCTTGTGAATGCTCCAAGGTCTGTCACAAACCATGTTTGTGTTCTGCCTTACACGTGTAGAGAACAATGGCCAAACCTGTGTTAATCCTGGCCACAGAACACCACAGCTCACTTGACAAGCAGTCATGGGCCATGTCCAAGTGTGAAGTTATCTGCAGTTGGGTTGAAATTAAGAACACCTAAGGCAGGATGACAAATAAGTGATCAGCTTCAATGCCTTGCTTTAACAGACACCATAGAGGTGAGTAGAGGCTGGCTCTCAGGGAAGCTTGTGCTGACCTGCAGCTAAAAGCCTCATTTTTGATCTAAAGATTGACCATCCTTCAGCAAAGTCAAGTCCTTGGGGCTCCATCTCCAGTGAGATTTTTGGCATCTTAAGCATTTTCATCAAGGCAAGCCCATGGTATGAAAGTCATGTGCAATGGCAGAAGAATACTTTCAGCCAATGGAGCATTTGTTCACGCCCCTCAGCAGTGTCTGGAATTTTATGAGCAGCACAGGGACCAGATCCATGTTGGGCAGAATGAAGCAGGCAGCTCCAGATGGCCGCCCAGGATGGCAGAACACACCTTGCACTGCTGTTCTGACCTGCCTCAGGGAGGCACTTCATCTCCGTGTCCCCCAGTGCTCTCTTTGCCAGGGAGGTGATCCTCTGCAGGATCTACCAGGGGGAACAGCTGCCTCAGCTCCAGCTTCTGGAAACACCTACCTGCTCACTGGCTCCCTCACTAAAGAGGGGAGCTGAGTGGCTCAGACCCTGAAAGCAGGCAGGCAGGAGTGGAGAGCAGCTGGCCCACGTTGTGGCACTGCCTTCTGCCTCAGTTGCTGCATCCCAAGGGACAGATGAAGACAGAATTGTCTTCCCCTGCCAGGGTGCTCTCGCATTGCTCAGGGATAAATCCTGGCTCCTCCTAACAGGAAATTGGCTGTAAAGAGATGTACAAGGTTACAGAGAGAGGAAAATGGAGGCAGAGAGAGTCCTGTCTCACCCATAGTCCTCAGTGCCTCTGATCACACAGGTCCCTTCAGAAATGTTCTGCCCTGTAGAAACCCACACTTCTGCCATCTTGAGAAGATGGTTTTGCATGTGCTGTTATGAACCCTTGAGACACTTCTGCAAGCAGCATGGTGAAGCTTGTGTGGAAAGCTGTTTAGACATAGCTAACAGAAAAAAATGGAAAACAATCAGATTTTTTCCCCTGGAGCTTCAGTGATGTTCTCAGTAAAGCCAGGAGACATTTCCCGTCACCCTGAATAAACAGTGTGAACTGTCTCCTCCAGATATGCTCCAATTTTTTAAAAAAGCAAGTAGAAAAATTTGCAAACATGCAAAAGAAGAGATGTGCTGATGGCCCCTCCCTTCTGCCTTGGCTCAGTAGTTATCACACATACACAGCCAGGAAGCATGAATAAACCAGGTCAGGTCTTTCTTTACCTCAAAAGGATTAAAACCCACAGTTCTTGCTTTCCTGGAGACTCTAGGCTAGCTTGGCAAGGGGGCCCCTTCTAGACTTCAAGCTAAAGCTCACCTTCTGTGCAGAAATGAATTAATCTGTAGATAAGTCAGCCTGATGGCAGCTTAGCAATGAGGAGCTCAGCTGGCACTGAGGAAACTTGCTTCCATGTGCCTTAGCCTGTGGATTGCTGTGGACCATGTCTAAAGGCTAATCTGTGTAGCAACAGTCTCCTCAAGCTATGATTTGAAAGAAACCGGGGTGGCTGCTGCTGTGTTTTTGTACAGTCTGATGCAATTGTGTAGGTGCTGAGGAGGACAGCCTCTGTGGAAACCCACCAAGCTTCTGGGTGCTGCTCAGGTTTACATGTCTCCCTGGCACTCAGATAAGCAGGGTTATTTAAATTGAAGTCATTTTAGATGGACATGAGCACAGTTTGAGGTTATGGTGTAGCTGGTTCATGGTTTTGAGGACCACAATTTTGGATTTAAGTACCTGCATCCCATTTGCACCTGAGGCATTCAGATTGCTGGGACTGTCCTTTAGTGGTAAGGAGCTCAACCCCAAGGTCACTCAGAGGGAACTGTGCTCATAAATCACTTAAGTGCATGTCAAAATCACACTCCAAATTTGAATCTTCAAATTGCATATTGCTCACTGCTGAGAGTGAGTGGGGCTCTGTGTCTCTGCAGTCAGACCCAGCAGCTGTGCTGGTACAGCTGCGTAAGTGCTCCAGCAGGAGCTGCTGCTCACCTTCTGAGAGGAGCCTTTCTGCCGAGCTGAGCTAAAGAAATATTTTCCACAGAAACTGTAGATCACGGCCATGCAAATTCAAAACCAAAATATAATTGGTCTCTGGTGCCTGTGTTTTAACAGCAGGTGATTCCTCTCAGCTTTTTCTTCTATTTCTCTGTGGAAACATATTCTTTTCCTTTTCAATTTGTTTAGTCAAAAATAATTTTCTATTTTGAAACATGGTGAGAACGTTTAGTTCTCCCATATGTCTTCCAGTCAATTCTAATAACTCATTTCTAAATGCTCACTTGTCACAAATTGCAAATCAAGTATTAACACGACAGGCAACATGTTGTAACACTTTCATTTATGTTTTGAAGAAACCTGTCTATTCCTTGGAAAAAGATGGGCTTACCTTTGAAACCCTAATAAATTACAAAATTCTATAAACACAACATATATATATATATACATACTGGTTATACATATATATATACACTGGTTATTGATATGAAAACATGTACTGTAGATTTATGTATTAAAACTGCCCCACTACCTGCAGTAGCTTTGAAGAAGTGAGATAATGTGAAGAATTGAGCATATCCTGTACAGACCAGATGTCAGAATACACAGTTTTCTGATGCAGCCAGTAACATGCCAAGTTAAATTAACAACCTGTATAAGATGGCTTGGCTTCGTGCTTTTCCATCTCTGAGGCGATCCTCTGGGTTAGGTGCAAGACGGCTGTCAAATTTCCCAAGCTGATTAAGAACTCTCACTTTTCCATGGCAAAGGAGCCATAAAACCTAGAATGAGGCTTAGATATGCAGAAGAGGCTGCAGAGAATGTGGGTTATGTAAAAACTATGTTGGGTTTTGAGTTGGCAACCATTTTCTTACCGCCCTTTCCTTTTTCCTCCCATTTGCTATATTTTTCAATATATTTTGCTTCATACAAAGTGCTAAGAATTTAAGGAAAAGTATTTGCAAAGTGCCCAGAGACCACTAAGTCTCAATTTAAATGTATTGGAAATAAAACCAGAGCCAACTTCTGTCTCATCTGTGAGTATATTTGCAGGGATGTGACCATTGTCTCAGGCCCACTCTTTTTATTGCACGTGCCAGAGTTATGTTGAAAGAAAGCAGGTGGATGATTAGTACCACAATTAATCATAGTTCAGTCATGCTGTGATATTATCTGTAGGCATATCAGACATATACTATATTTATATGGAACAACACTCACACATTATGAATTCTGTGAGAAGAAGTCATATGACCAGGAGAAAGTAGCATTTTTAGAAACTGTAACTAGCACAGAGAGTCAAATGTGGGTTATTTGCAGTACAGACTGGGTAAGGTGGCAGAAGAGGCAGAATTCATGATGAATAAATTGGGTATTGCGGCTCAAATAGAGATAGCTGAGATTTCTTTTGTCTTTCTTGGAGAGGAGCCTCTTCTCAGTGTCTTCAAGATCACAGAGCTTGCTGCTAATGCATTGAGAGCAAAGAGATCGGACTGAGAGAGCCTAGGGATAGGGATTGCTTCAGGTTTGGCAGCACTTGGCTGCCCCATGCTGCCCATCCCTGTTCCTGCAGTGCAGCTGTACTGAGGAGCCACCTGGCTCCACACCAGCCTCACAGTCAAGAAGAGGTAACTTCCCCTGCCTCCAGAGCCCAGCAGGGACCACTAAATGTCACTTCAGCTGACTGGGATCTCTGGGCACATCTTCTCTTTCAGCAGCAGAGCAGCACTCAACACTGGGTGTTACTCTCACAGAGCTTCAACCTGACCAAGTGCCCACAAGATCCCTGCAAAGTCCTGAAAGAGCTGAAATTACAGCAGAGCTGTGTTCCTTTCCTGAGGCTTCCAAACAAACAGATCCTGGCAAAGCCCTCACTAGTGCTCACCTCTAGGAAGCTTCTGAAGTGGATTCTCTTTGTAACTTTAATTGCAGTTTAGTTTTAAAGTGGGGAGCACATTAGGCAGCAGCAGGGGAGCATCTGCAGGTTGATCCCTCCTCCCCAGGGTGGCAGGTCAAGGGGCAGCAGCCCTCTGTTCAAAAAGGGTCTGTAGAGGTTACACTGCTGCATTTTTTCCCTTTAACTGCAATAGCAGAAGCAGGTAGGTTGTGCTGCTGCTCTTCTATGTTTTCCTGGCTACCACACAAATGTGGTTGTTTTACTTTCCCTAGCCTCTTCTCAGTGGTAATGTAAAGGAACAGTGTGTCCTTCAGCTGCTTCAGCAATCTGAAGCGCTAAGAATGCAAAAGACTCTTTTCTGACAGTCTTTTGTTCTTCTTGTGCTTCTGGGTTTGCCATTAATAAAGACTATTTTTTTCCCAAGCATTAATTTTCAAATGAATTGTGGTTTTGTCAACTCTACTGATACAATGATTTAGTACAGAACATTGCCCAAAGGGTTAATGGTGAATCTAGTTTATTTACACTGTTGATTGTTGGTAGGATGCAGTTTGGGAATTCGTTTTTGGTGGGGGAAAAAACCAGGGGAAAAAACTGTTACAGTGAGATAAATCCCAGTCAAAACATACTGGTAAATACTGCATCGTGGCAGTAACTCTTCAGGGAAACTAGAGGGCAAGCTTCTAAAGTACTTTGAGCTCTGTAAACCTGCAATTAGGTATCTCCTCAGCTTCCCAAAGAAAAGCTAAGTGCCTCACTCATAGGGGCTGGCATGTTTAATCAGCTAAATGCTTTCAAAATACTGCCCTGGGAGGGCTCAGGAAGTCTGCTGCATAAAAATAATAGTCATTGCTCTGTGTCAGCAGTCAAGCAGCTCCTATTGTAAGTCTGCTTATTATTACACCCAATATAACTGAGCTGTCTTTTGCCTATCCCTCCATTTGTCTCAAATTTCCATGCCATGAATTGTGTCATATTGTGCACAAGAAATCACTGTGGGCCAAATAGAGTTTTATTATTATTGTTATATGTGTGAGTTCTGCTTAGCATCCACATGGGGCTTGGCTTCTGACCCATTCATAAAAATAATTTTTAATTTCCTATGGGTCAGTCTGGTGGAAACAGCATATACAGCTAATTTTTAGAGCTTGTAGCTGTCAAAATGAATCTTGAAGGGCAGCATTAAAGTGTTTGGCATCACACACCTGAATGAAGGTGCAGCTCAATGCAGCAGGAGGCTGAGATGAGACAGAGGCAGTTTGGGAATGCCAAGTTTGTGTTATACTGCAGATTTAGGCCCTGCCCTCAGCTGAACCACAAGGGAGCAGGAATAGCTGGGGTTAAACCATACTATTTACAGTTTTAAAAAGTTTGATATTTCTCCTCTGATTTGGGAAGCTATGTCCAGCAGCTTCTGAATGTTAGGACTGTTGAGCAGGGATTGGGGTTTTGAGTCCGTCAGACCTGAAACTGCTGACCCTTGGAAGCCTCCAAAGTCAAAGAGCAGAACGAGCCTCCTGGGCAGCTGCTGGGATAAAAACCTGGCCAGAGCAGTCATGCTCAGTATTCCACGTTGCATCAGGAGAATTGCTGAAAGCAAAATCTTTCCATAAAAAGTTATATTTTCAAATCACAAAACTTTCCCAGTGGAGAAATGTTCCATCAGAAAAATGTTGGACCATTTTGACTCTTGGCATACTCTAAGGTACAAAAACTCATTGCATTTAAATAAATTTCAGCAGCCTCAGCCCATGCCAGCTCTCAAGCAACAAATCAAGCTTTTTCTCCAGTAATTATCCAACCTGATAATTCTCTTGTCATTTCACCCTTTTGCTTCACTGAAGAAAGAAAGGGCGTGTTTGCAGCACACCAAGATGCTGTTTGCTTCTATTTCCATTACCCTGGAACTTGAAATTCATAAAAAGTCATGATTTAAATATATATCATTTTAATCCCAAAGTAAGCATACACAGACAACTCCAAAAATCAATTACCTTCAGGATACACATGATTAGACTTTGTTTTATAAAACTTTTTTTTTAACATAGTCATTTCTAAAATCAACATAAAATGTGCCTATTTTTCAGGCATACACATAAGACAACAGTCTGCCTTGCCAAAGTTTGAGCACGTGGCTTTTGAAAGTCTAACCAGTCAACACCCAGTGCTTAGACCTTTCTTCTCAACCATTAAAGTTGTATGAAAATGGAAAGCATTTGCAATAAAAAAATGAGTGGCAGAGCTAGGATCCTGGAGAATATGTGAATTCTTATGGATAATGAAATAAAAATCTTTGGACAATATTAAAGTCTGATAGGAAGTGAAAAAATCAAGCAGTATGGAAGGTAAGGGTGAGTGTTCATGTGTTCGTCATTGTACAGTATGTTAATTCACATGCAATCTGCCTTATATTGTGTTGCCTGAACTTTATGATTCATAACAATTTTCCTCATACCATCTCATAGCTACAAAATTGTGTGGTTGCAAAACAAGCACAGCAATGCTGAATCATCCTTTCTACATGCCAGTAAGCCTCTGAAGTAGCCTACCTCACTTTAAGTATAGGGGAAAAAAAACTTAGTATTGATCTCTTAATATTTGTATATTAATAATCACTATTAGGCTTCATGTTCAGTCTTAACTGATTAAGTGATGCTTATGTGAGTCATTTATCAACTCAATATTATTTTAATATGTGCCTTTTATTATTATTAAGTTCCTAAATTTTTTGTAAAGAAGAAAAAGCCACAAAAGTCAGCTGTCAACAAAGACCAATGGTACCTTCGAAATACCATTAGCGAGGGGCTCCTTAGGAATCAGCAGCATGCCAAATATTTCACTTTCCGCAGTCTTTGTCCCTGCAGCTCTAACATCTCCAGCACAAAAAAAAAGAAAAATTCTTAACCTTTTGCTTACCATTTTTTAATTTAAAAAAATGCAAACAATATTTAAAGCCTTCTCTGTATGTGAAAACCATGCAGACACAAAGCAGTGCTGCTTAGCACTGGGTGTGTGTCCTAGAGAAAATGCCAGCTTGTCAGGAGTTTGAAGTGGCAGCCAGCATGACAATAGCAAAAGACATGAGCATTCAGGTGTGAAATCAGAGAACCTTTCCAGCAGCAGCATTTTGCTGTGTGATAGGTTGCATTTGTGAGAATGTTACATACATAATTTTAGGTAAAGCTTTAATACTTGATTGGAGTGCCAGCACAAAAGAAGTCCAAGGCCAGTGCCTCCTCCAGAATCTCTTTGGTGCAAAACAACTTGAAAACCATTGTTCATAATTTAATTATGTAACACAGTTGCACCTTTTAGAGCTCATATGGCATGAGGCAGAACAATCTTGAGGGTGATAGCCCGCCCCTAGAATGGCTTTTATTGCACTCTCTGAGGGATTACAATAAGAGTGCCAAAAGGATTCATGTGAAGTCTTCACCCTACCATAAAAATATCAGTAAAAATAACATCATCTTTCTCCAAATTTCAGCCTCCCCAAATCAAATATTTTTCTAGCAAAACAAAACCAAGTGGCCTGAATGGTCCAACAAAAGCACAGAATATCTGGGTGTTGTCATCTTATTGCAAAAGTCTCCCATACCTTTTCAGTGATTTCTCATGGGCAGCTCCTCACAGCACTGACTCCTTCTTCTCAGTACAGACAAAAAAACTTCAGCCCTCTACACAACACAACCAACAAACACCAACTCTCTCCTCACTCAGCTAACCCACTCTTTATAGCACTCATCTTCTTACTGGACACAGCTGTGGTCTATTAAGGGCAGGCCTGTTCCTAATCTTTGGTGATTAGCACAGCTGCAACTCCTCAGGTGTGAGACTACCTTCTGCACTATCTTTATTTTCCTACATTCTATCCCTCCACATCTGGGGATTTTCCATTTCCTGAGAATGAATCCAAATTTTTAACCTAAATCAGGCCCTTTTGTCAAGAAGCTTTGATTTGTTAGCTTTCCAGCTCTCTGTCCACCCCAAGCCACATTTCTAAGTGCTTGCAACAGCTGTTCAGCAGCTCCAGCGCTGGGTGCTGTGGGTCTGGTGCAGACACAGGCATTAACATCATGATGAAGCTTTCCACTCCAGGCTGCTGGAGGGTTTACAAGGCTGGGAGGTTCCTGCCCAAGCGTGCCCGTGTGTGCCAGGCACGGCTGGGGCTGCTGGGTCTGAGCTGAGCCTGGCCCGCACTCTGCTGGGCGAGGATCCTGCGGCACTGAGCGAGAGGGGCTGCCACGAGAGGGACAGCTAAGGCTGGGGAGCTGCAAAAGGGCTCTGGGCCAGGCCTTGAGAGCTGCAAAATGGCTCTGGGCCAGGCCTTGGGAGCTGCAAAATGGTGTGAGAAACAACTGCTCACTTTGAAAACTTAAAAAGGTTTATTAAACCTTGACAAAAGTACAACAAAAGGACTATATAAAGAAAAAAATTGCAGTGCTGGGAACTGCCCTTGTAGATACCACATGGCCAGTTCACTTTCAAGATGGATGCTCAGTCTTTTATACCCCTGGGGGTTGCATCAGCCAGCCCTGGCCACTCCTAAAGTCTGTCAGCCATTTGTCTGTGGAAACTGCTTTCTTGTAACTGGATTGGAGGTCAGGTGTTGCCATGCTGCACCCCCTAGGCACCAAACTTTTCCATTCCCACCTGCCCCATGCCAGGGACACGTGCAGGCCTTATTTTACCTGTCCTAGACAGCCTAGGCTGTCTGATGGTAACAATACCGGGAGGAAAGGGGACTATGGGGAGAACAGAGGGCATCTAAGCTACAATAACCTAACTGTACATCACTAAAGCTTTTCTTAATATTCACACAATAGTTATCTTTTAATTGTGAGAGCCAATCATCTCATTATCCATCTATAACAATGGCTTTGTACAGGGCTTGGGAGCTGCAAAATGGCTTTGGTCCCCTGATCATGCTGTCATACGTGGGATGTGAGAGGGTTTGGCTTTTGGGAGCTGTAGTGCTTCTGGTGGGTTCCCTCACCATCCAGCCCGAAGGCTGTGGCCCCACACTCACCAGGCACTTCTGAAGCAATGCAGTGTGAGAAATATCTACTCACTTTTTGTAATTTTAGAAAGGTTTATTAAACCTTATCAAAAATACGACAGAAGACTGAATAGAGAAAATGTTACGGCACAGGGAGCAAAGGGTGTTCCGCACTATGTGCTCTCCCTCCCACACAACGGAGGTTCTGCCTTTTAACACTTTAACCCCTCCCAAAGTTCTGTCTATAGACCCCTTCTTCACTGTCCAGTGGTGGAGATCTCTTCCTCAGATCCTGGCTGGGGGTCAGATGTCACCACAGTGACAAGCCAGCCCTCCCAAGTGTCCCCACCCCAGTTGTCCCTTGATAACAATGCAAGGGGGTAAAACATAACTATAAACATATGAAACTTTTCTTAACCTATATACACGATATTTGTCTGTAAATTGTGAGAGTCAATCACGGCATTACTCCTCTCTCACAGCAGGAATCCCGTGGTGTAGCTGTGTAACAATCTGACAGTGCTTGATCTGGTCACAGAGCCCTGTACCAGTGATGTGTTCCTGCCCTTACTCCGGCTGCAGACACCTCTGAGGTATTTCCCCACACCATCTCTGGGGTGGGCTGCCAAGTGCTGCCTGCAGGGAGCCTCTGCAGAAAGAGCACTCAGCACCATGGACATTTTCTCCTAGCTGGAAACTTTGTTTTCAGAGATATTCCCTGGCTGGAAAACCCCAGTCAGGCAATTAACACTCAGAGGTGCATTTCATATTGCATCACTGCTCTCAGTACAAGAAAGATGTCCCATTGTTTTAAATGTCACAGCTTTTCTTTTAATACTTTTATTGTTTATTTTGAGGGGTTTTTTTGTTTGATTGTTTTTCTGTACCAAATATTTTACCAGTCGTTAATTTATTTGTATTAATACTTTGTCTGGTCCCTTCTGTATAGATCTTTGCCTTGTAGACATCACAATTACCATTGGCTCCTAGCAACCTCTTCTCTTTTTGATGCTACTCCACCACCCAGGTGCATTGCTACTGGCTATTTTCCACCCTGTGCCTGCAAGCAGCTGGGTGGTTTTGGTTATCATTGGAGAAATCAATAGGATTTGTTGCACCTCAAAGGAGGAAATAAACACTTTGCAGGATCAGCCATTAGGCTTTGGCTTCCTTACTGATGAATTTGTTACAATGATAATTACTGAAGTTTCACTGTCTGCTGTTATGGGGAATGAAAATGAAATACAATTAAACTGTCCAAGAAATCCCTCTCTAATCTCACTGACATAAACTTTTTGCTACTTAAGCTCTTTAAGTCATTTGGCTTCATTAACAGACAATTTGGGTATACTTGCTAATATGGTCAGGATGACACTGACAACAGTGACCAAGCTGTTGAGTGGTACTTACACTGGAAATCAAATGCTTTTTAATGCAGAGATTGTATAGATGAATGAGAAGCACTTAACATAAACTCAGAGAACAGTTTCCCCTATATTGATAAATAATTGCAAAGAATAATAATTATAGGCACACGCCTGCATGGACTTGGCAGAGCTTACTGAAGTGCTAGAAAGGAAAAGCTGGTTGTTTTTTTTTTCCTTCAGAAGACACTAATTTAAAAGGTAGAAAGTGCTGCTGCTTAGTTCTCATTAACAGAGGTAAAAAAAGCTACTGCAGCTCCTTATCAACAACTTTAATCACAGCATATGCTATATGCTGCTTAATCTTTGCTAGCCATTATGAATTACAAATCACCTCATGCAGTCCCAAAGCAACTGAAGATGGGTCTGCAGAATCTTTTTATAGAGGTGATACTTTAAGTTGTGAGAATTTGTAGTAAAAATGTTAATGAAAAGCAGAAAATTGAATTAAAACTTGAATTTATTGTGAGGTAAGCATTTGTTACAGCCACTGTGCTTTAAACCTGTACAGGATTGAGAGAAAATGTAAAGGATAGCTCCAGAAAAAGTCATTGCAGAAGTAGTAATAATACCAATAACAGAGAGTATACTAGAATTTCTATAGGGTTTTCTTTGTAATAACATTTCAAACTGCTCTGCATAATCAGTCCTTTAAAATTCAATCTCTTATTTAATTACTCAGATATTATAAACTTCAAGATATGTTTTACCAGCTTTAAGAAACTGTTGTTTTTTTATCTTTCTAGACAATGCATTTGCATCAGCATTTGTAATGAATCCATTAGCTAAAAAAACCCCCCATGCTCATTAAGGTTCTGTTTCATGTAAATGAGAAATGGCAGCCCAGCATAATGTTTTAGGCAGCTTTCTGACCTCAGCCAAGAAATGCCCAAAGAAAAGTAAAATTATGACTGGTAAGGCTAAAGAGATGTGGAAGTTCAGAACACATTTCTGTGCTCTAGAGGCTGTAGTGTTTGTAGCCCATTACAAATACCAAAACTCTTAGTACGAGTCAAGAGGTAGGGATATTTTTTTCTTTTTCTGTGATATGAAAATGCTGAGGGGTTTTTTTCACTTTTGGGACTGCTACTTATTGCAAGATCTTGGGCCACATACCTGTGGATCATTGGCATCTGGGTTCCACTTAGAAAAAAAAAGGCAATATAATAAATGACAGGTATCATGTCTTTATGGATATTAGGTCTTTTGGAGAGCAAATATTTAGAATTCAAGTTGATCTGAAAGACTTCTATTTGACAGCTGTCATTTCAGAACCACTGAATGAAATTGTCTCTTTTGTGAGTTCCTTTGGTGCCAAAGCTTTGTGTCAGTGCAGGTAACAAGAAATTTTGATAACAGTATAACACAAGGAGTGTGTTATACTGACTTTCCCTGTGTTAATAAAAGGGTTTATTGTGTCTGGCTAGACCTGCTGTTACACAGCACTTGGCTGCAGCTCCTTTGTGTGTGCACAGCCGAGCTGCAAACAGTGGAAGGGTCAAAACTGTCCTTCACTCCCCAGGCCACTCTGTCTGAACTGAGATGTAAATTAGAGAAAGAACATATGCATGTCAAAAGGAGCATATGGCTTTCAATAGTCTTCATAGTGAAGATAGCAATGTTTGTTATTTAAAAGTGTTTATGTAGACTTTTTGTGTTTTGGTAGAAAATAATTTTTGCCTAGTGTTCTTTGTCAGAAAAATTGAAAGGATAAAAATTCTGACCTTTCTCTATTTTTGTTTTGAAGCCCTGCATGTATGTGTATGTGCAACCTACATTTCAGTTTATTGACTGTAGGTAAAGGGCAAAAAAAAGAAAAAGGAGTTAAAATAATTTTTTTTAAGAGGCATAAATGTTTCTCTTTCCAGTATTTCACAGGGACAATGCCCAGAAAATATAAATGAGAGAAAATATATTTTAAAAGACATATGATATATGCTCAGCTATATGTGAGTTGCTCTCATTATCCTGACAGAAATATAACAAATGTGTTGAAATAATTTTTAAAAAAAACATGCAGGAAATTAAAATAGTTTAATTTAAAATGGGATCTTTCATTTAGTCAACCAGATATCGTTGGAAAGGAGTCAAGGGATGAACTCCCTCCCCTTTGCAACTTAAAACATCTCTCTGGCATCTCATCACAGTATTAATATGTTAACCTGGAGCACATTTGATTTCCTACTGCTTCCTCTGGCATCTGTGTGGACAGTGATCTTGATATGACATAAATATTAAAGGAGTTGCATGGGAGAAGCTGACTGCAGCAAGGGCTGCCCATCAAAGGGAAGTGAGGGGAGAGGAATTAAAGCAGATCCCCTGGCACTCCAGGTTACTGTCTCCAAAAGGTCAAGGCTTTTACCAGATGTGCAGGAGAATTAGAGAGTCTAAGGAGATAGTCTGGCTTTATTTCACCTTGACAATTCACTAGAGCAATGAAAAGAGACATGTCCCTGGATTTACCTTTTGCCCAGGTTTTTCTTCTGTAGAGCAGTGTGTTTGTAATTCTAGGCTAATTCTGCTCCAGACTCACAGACGTTCACGACCTCTGTCCCCTTCTTACCTTACTGTAACTGATACCCTTTTCATTCCCAGTGTGCTGTCTGCTGGGAATGGCCAGATGTCTTTTAAATGACATAATGGGAACAAAACTCTTTCCTAGGACTCCTAATTCCATAAGAAGTCATTACCTTCATTTCCCACTGGCACTTTTGGAGGGGCATTTTTTAACCCTTTTTATCAATTTTTCCAAATAGTGCAGAATTTTCCCCAAGCAGCCATACCTGTTGTCTGTGTGCAATCCACGTGGTATGTAATAAACACTTCCTGTAGTTTAGAATCTTTAGAGTGTGGATGACTTAAATCATGACCCACAGCCTGGCTAAACAGTATTGTGAAGACAAGGGCCAGTTCTCCAACTGTGAACTCTCTGTCTGCTCCCAAATAGAGCTCTCCTTGCTGCCTCTTTTTGAGGGTTGCACTTATGGCTGAGGTAGTGGTGAGTAAGAGATCTATAAATGGGTTCTGGTGAGGAGTAAACATCATGTGGTCGTTCACTTTGGAAGCTTGTTGAGTGGGAGGCATTTACTGAACCTTGGTGCACTTGCTGTAATCACTGATCTTCTTCGAAGTGCTAATGTCTCTTTCATCCTGTGGAAAGTTACTTCTTATAAAATAGGATGCCTTAACAGAATTTTGGGGTTAAATATATAAAAGGCTGGGAGCTATTGAAATAAAAAAAAATTATTCAGTGCTCAAGTGATTCATGCATGGTCTTTAATTATATAATATTAGCACTAAATGTAGTCATTTAATTGCATATATGGTGATACAGCCAAAATCTGGATAGATTTCATATTTCTTGTTCTTTCAGCTAGCATGCTCTCTAAGAACAGAGAACACTGACAACTGGAACTACTAGTGTTTTTTTAAGAGTAAATATTTCGTGTTCTTGCTGTTAACTTGTTGGGTGTTTTCAGAGAATAAAAGCAAGATGCAGCATTAAAACTGTAATTTTGAGAAAGGAAAATGAAATAGTGAGATTTTCGCAATTAATTTCTTTAGTTTTTATTTATTTTTGAAGCTGCATCTGTATTGAACAGCACATACATTAAATAATTTCTTATATAAAAATAGCTACTGCTTTTTTCTGTGGTCAGAAACCTCAGGGATCTAGTCTTTTTTATTCCAGAAAACAACACTGGCATCCAACCAACTGCAATCATAGCCTTGCAGATTCTCAGTCAGGGAATGGAGAAGGTCTTGAGGGCTGAAAACTCCTCTAATTCCATGATTCAAAGTGTTCCTGAGCATGTACTTATGTCCACCCTTAATCAGGACAACATTTAAGCATTTGCTCTCAAGTATATTCTTTTTTTAAATGGGTGAGGGTTGTTCGGGGTGAGGTTGATTGGAGCAGCTGAAAGAATCACCAGAGAACATAACTGTGAGCATTGCTAATGTACCATAAGCAACCTATTTTTGAGTTTACAGGCTCCCATGGATCTCTGGAGGAGTTTGTGCTCTAAAAATAACATGCCTTTGGGAGCTGGGACAGGGAGAATTGCAGCTGGCCAGTGGGAGGTCTGAGTGGATTAGAGCATCACAGGGAGATAATAGAGAGTCCACTGACTGCAAAGGGAGCTCAGGTAGTAATTATAAGCAACCAGAGAGCAGAGAGTATACCTGAGAGAAAGATGATACAGTTACCAGGTGTTAAAATAGCACCACTTGCAAGCAGCATGCTTTAGACAAAATTTTAGAAAAGTGGGCTTGATTTTCCTCAACACCTGAGCCCTGTGGAAATATTTATCATCATGGCACTTTGGTTTTTGCTTCTTTTAGATGACAAGTGGCAGCATTCCTGGGATCTCTAGTTATTGGGTTTTATTGCTCCTCCTGCTAACTAGCTACTCTTGTAGGCACGTGGTCTCCTAGAAGGCTGGGTTTCCTTTGGTTGGAGCTGCTGTGTCCCAGTTGGGACTGGAAGAACTGGACTCAGAAGGTCTTTTGGTGGTCCACTGCCTAGTGAGAGACCTGTGTCATGGAAGGAGGGAAGCAGAGAGGTGCTTGCTTGGCTGGATGGGATACAGTGCCAGTTTGGACCTTTCAATCCTGAGATCATGAAGGTGTTAAGGGATATTGATTTCAATGGGAGCTGAAGGTCAAAGATGTGGGAACTATGAGGAAACAAAGAAAGGACAAAGAAGTATTTGAAAAAATGGAGCATGTGGCCAAAAGTAATCCCATCAACCAGATTACTTGTTTTATCAGCAACACAGTAATACAGTTTATAGCACCTTGCTGTTTTAGTTTGTAAACCCACTCAGTGATGGCTCCACAGCCAGGCAGGGGAAGGAGGGACCTTGCACATGGCCCATGAATCCACCTTGGCCCTCCTGAGCAGAGGACAGCTTCCCCTGGGACAAGCAAAGTCTCTGACAGACTTACAGACTGCCTGAACCCCAAGACCCCCTCAGGAAAACATCCAGTCCAATGTCCTGCTCAGCCATTGCTCAGGGCCAGGTCCAGTCAGGGTTTGAGTATCTCCAAGAATGGAGATTCCACAACCTTCCTGGGCAACCTGGACTTGTGTTTGACCACCCTGATGGTAAAAGTTTTATTTCCTGTCTAGATGAAATTCCCTGTATTCCAATTTGTGCCTGTTGTCTCCTTTCCTGTCGCTCGACACAGTGAGGAAAGTCTGTCTCCATCCTTTTTGTACCCAAAGGCTTTGTACCCACCTTCTTTGTATTACCATGATCCTTGGGGGCTTGATGTGCCCAGCACAGGGTGGCTGTCATTAGGAACTCAGGAAATAAGGACAGATTAAACTACTTCAAGAAGATAAGCATGTAGCTCCCATGCAAGGCAGAGGTATCCCTCAGGGTGACACCTGCAGAAAACACAGCCTTAAATCTAAAATGCTGAATCTGCTAGAAAGGTACAAAAAAAAATATGATGCAATCCTAAAACCCAGAATGCTAAATTACAGCTGTCCATCATGCCACAATCTGCCCACAATGTGTTTGGAGGCAGAACCTGTCACTGGCCTCTTTCAGCAGAAGGATCAGAAAACACTTGTGATGCTGAGGACCACACTGTGCTCAGATTTGCCTGCTGTGCCCTGCACACTCTTTCTCCTGATCCCAGGCCTGAGCCCTTGAGTTCAGTCATAGCCAGCAATATTTTATTCACATACCACTTGAAAACAGCCACTCTGTGATACTCAGGGACAGGCACAGAAGAGTTTGAAAGAGAAAGGAGGATAATCCTGAATGCTGAAGCACATGGAGAGTGTGTGTAGGCAGGAGGTAATTATATAGGACAGGATTACTTGTGTGTGTGTATCCCAGGGAGCCATCAAATACAGCCCTAAAGTTGGGTTTTGTTTTTGAGAGCAGAAAGAGAAATACCTTAAATTACCTGACTGGAAGAAAATTTCAGCTGAAACACAGCAGTGCATTGCCCTACTGAGCCCAGCTATGAGATGGCCATGTCATTTGATTGCTAATGGCCACAGAGTGTTGGCAGCACTACATAACATCTGGTGTTATGGCCATTTCACTGAGGGCAATGACTCCCTCTCACTTTCTTTCTAGACAAGTTAATTAATATTTGACTTCTTTATTTAAAGGTTGCCATCACTTTCAAGCAGTCTGTGTAAGCCATGCAGGGTTTCTCTTAATAGCAGCTCTCTTCTCCAGGGAAGAGTTTTTTCTGAAGGCAAAGAAATCCCAGCCTTGTCCCTCCACTGTTTGCTCAAATGTGCACAGCCTGTCCAGGGGCACAGCAAAAACTCCCTTCATGTAACTCATCATGAGATATAGAAGGTTGTCATTCTTTATTCTGTCCTGTGACTTTTTCTCTGTTTTCTAAGCATTTGTTAAAGGGTCATGAGTTCAATAAAATTTACCAAAGGTAGACATATTCCTCCACCTCAAATACTTATATCTTAGCTGATTAAACATGTATGCTGAGAAAGTTAGTGTCTTGACCTTTTGAGGGTTTTCAATGCTGAGCTGTCCAGAACTGCTGATATCAATAGAAAGCGTGGTATTTTTTAACTTAAAAGAGAGCAGAAATAGGCCCTATGCTGGGCTTCAAATTAGCTGTGACTGTGCAGGAAAGAGTCTTTAGATGGGTCAAAGGAAATTGCTCATCACTCCCCAGACAGAAGCTGAGTACCCCCTCAACCTTGCTTTAGATATATAAATAAATAATTAAGTGGGATTTAAGAAAAGAACACAGAAGATATTTTGCTACTATTTCTAGAATACTGTCCTTAGTGCTGGTCAGTCATGAGAATTAAAGCAGAAATAGGGAGAGGTGGAGCTGTGACAAAAGTAGTTACAGGAAGATATACACGACCAAAAGAAGAGAGGCTGAAAACTGCCCAGGACTATTCAGTTTGGATGGAATCTCACCAGTGAAGACTCTAATGGGTAGAACAGAAAAGGCAAGAGAAGAGGGTAACCAAAGCAGTTAAAAAAATTAAAGTGCACAGACATATATATGTATATATCAGTAAGTAGTATTTAATGGTAAAATTAAATACCATTTTGATTTTTATGAATTGATGCATCCCTACTCCCTACAGCACAGCCACACTGCTGAGCCACATGGCAGGATTTGCCTCCTGTGCCTGCTGGAGCAGTGGCAGAGCTTTCCTGGGGCTGAGCCCCACTCAGGGTCTGTGCAGGGCTGGACCTGCCTGCCCCCAGGCTCTGCGGGATGGGATGGGATGGGATGGGATGGGATGGGATGGGATGGGATGGCAGTGGGGTGGGATGGCAGTGGGGTGGGGCAGAGACCCAGCACCCTGTACCAAAGGCAAAACTCAAGGCTTTAAAGGCCTGAAGTTTTGACACAATCATGAAGTTTCATCAGACAGAGATCTGATGTAGGTGGGAAAAGCTAGTGGATCACAAAGATCTGTATTCCCTGAGCTTGGCTGTAAATCAGTGCTGTCAGAGAAGGAAAAATTGCAGGTGTGGAGAGTGTCCTCCCCCTCACAGCTTTTCTGCATGATCTGAAAATACCTGTGAGTGCACTGATAATAATTAATTTCTGGTCTTGTATTTGTTGCACAGGTCTGACAAGTGAAACTGAATGGATTCCAATGAATGGAGAAAATTTCAAATATTTTATATATTTGTATGAAGACTATGAACTTCCCAACTCTTCAATACCCCATAAGAAGCATCTTCTTTGTACATTTATATCAATGCTTTCTTGTTGTCCATTTTGTTTAACATAGGAAAGTAGTGCTGAAACAGAACAAAGCAACCAGCAATGAATATGTGTATTTACAGGAATGATTTTGACCTGAGAATGGGGAGTAGTATAATTTGAAGTTTGAGCAAAAATAGAAAAAACTTAAAATAATTACATCATTATTTTCAATTAATTTGGTTTCTTTCTTTTTGAAAAATGTCAATGTGTACAAAAGAGTTTTTGAATTAATTCACAAAGTGCAGAATAAATGAGGGATATAACATCTTATGTTCTGCTGTGAGTTCCTAGTTATAGAGGAGGAATCATGTATCATGTGTAATAAAGGAAATTAAAATATTAAAAGCAATGGTCTTTCTGGTGAGTTGAGCTAAATTCTTCTTTTGTTGTAGAGACAAAGTATTTCTTTTCCTCCGGAATCCAGAATGCACTGCTGTTCTGATACTTATGCATCACCTTTATACAATGAATATACAAGATGTGAGGTAGCTGACAGAAGACCTGCAGCCTTTATTCAAATAAAGAGTCATCCAGCCTTGATGGAACATGTTCATGAATACAGCTTGAAGGATCATTATCTTCAAAAGCTCAAATCAAAAGGGGACACTGGAATATGGATGCTGGGCTAAAGTAATGTATGATCACAGCACCTCTTACATAGAGTGATTAATCCTTGATGCTTGCATTATATCAACTGTACATAAAGGAACACTGATGCATATTCCATTTTTGGAAATGAGATCTTATTGTAAGAGAAATTTAATACACTCTGTCTCCATGGTCTCTTTTATGTTACTTACTGTAAAGGGATATGAGGAGATGTTTTTAATAATATTCTTGTAATGTTGATTGAAACTATTCTACATACTCTGAAACTCTCTGCCTGCCTCTTGTTTATTCAAATAAAATAAAGATAATTATTCTGGTTAGAAAACAGATTTCAAGTTGAATATTACTTACAACGACATCCATCTAATTCTTGTTTGCTCCATCAGATAATACCAGAGCTAACTGAAATGATTTTTGAATTTTAAGTTTCCATATATTTGCATTACTTTGTACAGGAAATTAGAAAGGAGCTGTACTCTCTGCAGCTCAATTAAAATGACATTATTGTACTTTTTGCTTTGAATATGCAATATCAACATTGCTTACTGTCCTGCTTCATCCTTATATGCTCTGATTTCCCTTAATGCATTTCTTGGAGGTGAACATCCCTGAAGGACAGGTTGAAATGGAAATGTCAAGAGATGGAATGTATCAGGGGCAGCTTTCATTTACATCACAATGAGATTAACATGTCTGTTCAATCAAAAATGAACAGTTTTCCCCAACACTGCATTATCAGTCACTGATATTGGACTGCATTTTTCCTACCAGTCTGGAAATTATAAAAAGGAGAAAACACATTGATCCAAAAGCATGCTGAAGGTGAGATGAGTCAGGGCCTTGGCTTTTGTTTTCTTTACTCACTTAAAAAATACTAATTTCAGAGAACTAGGGAAAGGTAAATCCTTCTCCTTTTATAGTTAGGAAACTTCACAGTGAAAATTCCAGGGGATGGAGGGAGTTGGGGCCACATCCCAGTCTTCATACCTGATTGTGTAGGTGAAAGAAAGAAAACCTATCCCTGACAGAGGAGTGTGGTTCTTTTGCCAGATTTCAAATCCTTGCTTCCAAATAGAGGAGTACCACCAGAGGCCACTGAAACATCTTCAGAGTGGGGAGGGACCAGTCAGAGGCAAAGAATACTTTTTCTGAGCTTTGTCTTTATTTTAAATGAAAACTTTTACACTCCCTTGAGACTGACAACTGGTGGGGAGTGGGGATCAGTGAGAACCCTGAGTTAAGTCTAAGGACTACAAGAAATCCTTAATAGAACATGAAATTAGTACTAGGAAAAAAGGAGGCTGTGAAGATTCTCTGTCTCAGCTAACAACAGTTTACAGCTGGCCTGAACCATCTTGTGCTAGTGAGGTTATTTTTCACCTAAGCCTTATTAAAATTCTGACTGTGGGGTGCACACAGGCCAGTGAAAGATGTCCCAGGCAGCTCTGCAGCCTAGTACTTCTGGCATGGGAAATTCCATCCCCCAGATGTTAAAATCTGGCACAAGGTTAGGGAAGGACTGAGGCCTTACAATGAAGAATGAGCACACATAATAACAGATCATGCTAAAATCATGCCCTTTCCTGTGGTCACAAGGGAGTCTTTGTGGGTGTGAGCCAAACTCACTGACAGGGTCAGTGTGTGAACACCTCCCTAATGACCACCCCAGAGAGTGGAGCCACAGGAATGGCTGCACCCAAGCAAACACTTAACAAGCTCCCCTCCATCCCTATCCCTGACCCTTTCATCAGGGGACCATGACACAAAGCAAAATACCTGGATTTCAGGGTCATCTCTGTGCCCTGGTGTCCTTGTGGTGCTGGTGTGAGAGTGAATCAAAGGGACAGTTCTGCCCTGTGTCACCAAGCACTGGGCATGAAAGGTGTGGGAGAGTTTCCTTTGTTGACTCCCTACCCAGAGCTCTGCATTGAATTCTTTTTTTCTCTTAATGCCAAAAAAGAGATTTTGTTAATCTAGGAGAAATTGCTCAACGATGTTGTGGCAACATGTTTTGTTAGAAAAAACAGAAATAGGTGTCATGCAGTGCCCACAGCAAAGGGTTTAGTCTAATGAAACAGCAAGACCCCAACACATCTGGAAAGAGATCTTTAATCACTGGCTAGTGAACAAAACCACACTTTACTGATTTTTCTGGTTATCTGCACAGAAAAATCCAAACACATTTAGCTTAGAGGTAAAGATAGAGGGAAAATAATAATTACTGTTACTTGAAAATTTTGGGGAGTTTGAATGTATCTCCATTGGTTACTCTGGTTTAATCACTTTCAGTTAAAAGATTATATTGCTTCTGCATTTCTGAGGCAAATAGTTTTATTTGTCTTAAAACTCTGGATGCTTGGATTTATGCATTAATTTGAATTATAGAACTAAACTGGCAGTTTTATCTTTTCTGTGGTGGTGTAAGCTAGTAGTAAAAGCAAGCAGTTAAAAAAAAAACAAAAACAAACCAGTACCTCCCCCCTGTACTGCTTTACATATTGTATCAGTAAAACATCTGTAGTTACATGCAACTGTGTTTATGGATGTGAGTTCTCCAAATCAGATTCTGGAGGCACAGTTCACTGGGTTCAATGGCATCTCACCAGGACTGTGCTCAGTGTACTCACAAGGGTGATGAAGAAGGTCCTTTTATTTATCCCTTGTTTTATGCAGTCTGTAAATTATTTATGTGAAGGCATTAAAAAATCTGGCACTTTGACCATTTCTTATTATAAAAAATTGATGTTGAGAGAAGAGAATCGCGGAAGAGGATCCAAGAAAAACAGTTGGATCTTTTCTTTAGCTTCAGGGGCAAAATATTGAAACAATTTTCTTTTGCCCTTGTGACTAAGTCCCAGTTTCTCTAATGTGTGCATATTTAATTTGAGTGAGTTTTTGCAGATTAAGTAATGCACTTGGAAAAAAGATCCTAATTTTGGTATATGGGCTGCCTAGTACTACTGGTGCATAAATAATTACAAAGAAAACTTCCCCTAAAGCCAGTTTTTCAGTCCTCAAAAATACTGTAGCCCCAAGATAAAATATTCTGTAGAGACAAAAAAATGGAGGGTTGGATATAAGATCAGTTAAACCTGGTAAAATCCAGTTTTCCTGTGTCTTTGGAAGAAGTTAAAAGCCATTTATAAAATAAGCCCACCTATCCATATGTTCTATTTACTTCCCACTATATTACTTTGCAGTATTCTATGAGGTGGATGCTTTCAAAGGCATCCTGCAGAAGACTGGTGACTGACTGCAAGTGCAAGTGAAGTTAGAGTTGGGGGTTTCTTAAACATTGGTGGATGGTAAATCTTGTCTGGTAACTAATTAAATTTGATTCTCTGTCTGGATGTCATACTGTGAAAAGGGATTTAATCCTTCACTGTCTCTTTAGTGAAACTGGAATTAAATTTGTTTTTCTTACAGATGCTGCATCCACAGTGAATGTTTTTTACAGGTACTGCAATAGTTTCTGTTGAGAATGATCTTCATCTGATACAGTGGTACTTCACTTCCATCTAATACTTTCCTAGCTGAGCAATTGCAGGGTTTTAGAGGTCCATAACACATCTCCCAACAGGAGACTGACAATCCAAGCCCTGGATCTTCTATCCTTAGCACATAGCTGTCGACCCTGTGAGGCAAGTTTGGGCACAAGGGGCAGGATTCACACATTTTTTGGGCATGAGGAGGATCCAAATGAGTAGATGTCATGGGTTGACACTGGCCAGCTGCCAGGCACCCACCAAAGCAACTCACTCACTCTGCTCTGCAGCTGGAGAGACAAGGGAAAATATAATGAAGGGTTCATGAGTTGAGGTAAGGGCTGGGAGAGATGACTCATCAAATACTACCAAGGGCAAAACAGGCTCAACTTAGAGATATGAAGAGAATTTATTGTTAACAAAATCAGAGTGGGATAATGAGAAGTAAAGTAAAAACACCTTCTCCCCACCCCTCCTTCCTTTCAGCTCCACCTCCTACTCCAGCAGTGCAGGGAGACAGGGAATGGGGGTTGTGATCTGTTCATCTCCTGTGGCTTCTCCCTCTGCTCAGGGAGAGGAGTCATTCCCCTGCTGCACCCTGGGGTCCCTCCCATGGCAGACAGCTCTCCATGAACTTCTCCAGCATGAATCCATCTCATGGACACCAATCTGCCTCAAACTGCTGTGGTGTGGGTCACTCTTCCACGGGGTGCAGCCCTCCAAGGACAGGCTCCTCCAGCATGGGAGCAGGGTCCTTCTCTCCACAGGTCTCCCACAGGGTCACAGCCTCCTCTCAGGCATCCTCCTGCTCTGGTGTGGGGCTCCCCCACGGGCTGCAGGTGGATCTCTGCATCCCCTTGGATCCTCACAGGCTGCAGGGGCACAGCTGCTTCACCATGGGCTGCACCATGGGCTGCAGGGGAATCTCTGCTCAGCACTCAGAGCCCCTCCTGCCCCTCCTTCTTCACTGACCTTGGTGTCTGCAGAGTTGCTACTCTCACATGTTCTCACCCTGCTCTTCTCTGGCCAAAAATTACAACTGTGCCACAGCTTTTGTTTTGATTTCTTAAATACGTTTTCACAGAGATGTTACCACCATCTCTAATTGGCCCAGCCTTGGCCAGCAGCCCATCCATCTTTGGACTCACCAGGGATTGGCTCTGCCAGACAGAGTGGAAGCTTCCAGCAGCTTCTCACAGCCATTTCTGTGGCCTTCTTGCTACCAGGAAAGACAGGCTAATACAAACCCAATACAGCAGATTACTCACCAAGTGCAGGAGGATAGTGCAAGAGGCATGAACCCATAGAAAATGAGATGGGGAAGGTGGGGTTGAGAGGCAGAAGACAGCCTAGGTTATGTTTCTGCTTTTAGAAACGAGGTAGGGAGAAGATTTACTTCAGGTAAGGCAGATTAAATATCCTTATAAGGCAGATGAAATATTCTTATAAACATCTGGGAGAAGTCTCATGATCACTGGCCTTTTTTCTCATGGGGGCCTTCAGCTTTCCAGTTGTCTGCTAGAAATACACTCCAGCAGAGAGGAAAGAGTCCAGGAGGTTCCTGGAGTGTGTGGAAGTTTGCCTGACACAGCTGGTGAGTGAGCTGCCCTGGGGAGGTGCCCTGGTGGACCTGTTGTTTGTGCACAGAGGACTTGTGGGTGATGTGATGGTCGGAGGGTGTCTCAGGCAAAGCCATCATGAAACAACACAAGTTTTTGACTCTTGGAGACATAAGGAGGTGGGTCAGCAGAACTGCCACCTTCGACTTTGAGAGGACAGCTGGTCACAACTGGTATTCCCCAGGACTCAGCTATGGAGCCAGTCCTGTTCAGCAGAATTTGCTGATGACATCAAGCTGGGTGGGAGTGTTGATTTGCTGGAGGGCAGAAAGGCTCTGCAGAGAGATGTGGACTGGTTGGATTGATGGGCTGAGGCCAGTTGTATGAGGTTCAGTAAGGGGAACTGCCAGGTTCTTCACCTGGGTCACAACAACCCAAAGCAACACTCCAGACTTGGAGAAAAATGGATGGAAAGCTGTGTGGTGTAACAGGGTCAGCCTGGGGGTGTTGGTCAACAGCAGCTGAAAATGAACCAGCATGCATCCAGGGGGCCAAGAAGGCCAAAGGCACCTGGCCTGGATCAGCAATAGTGTGGCAGCAGGACCAGGGCAGGGATTGTCCCCCTGTACTTGGCACTGGTGAGGCCACACCTCAAATCCTGTGTCCAGTTTTGGGCCCCTCACTACAGGAAGGACATTGAGGGGTTGGAGTGAGTCCAGAGAAGGGCAGTGGACACTGTTTAGTGGTGAACTTAGCAGTGCTGGGTTAAAGATTGCACTTAGTGATCCTGTCTTTTCCAAATTAAACAATTCTATGACTCTGATTGTGAAATCCCTGCTGCCATACCACTTCTTTCTTCCCAAATTTTTGAACAGATAGTGCGGCAGGCTCACCCGAGCAGGTCCATCAGGTTGGTGAAAGATATGAAAGATATGAACCATGAGAGAAAAATGCTTAGAGGAGGCCAAAGACTTGAGGACAACTCTTAAGGCCCTTTGGATCATTATTGTTACTGAACTTAGGAAAACCATCTTTCTCCCTGCTTCCCCCCCAACAGGGTTTGTGTGTGCTGAGGTGCTGAGGTGGAGACAATGGAGGAAACATCAAGGTTTGAATGAATAGGGCTCTGTTCTCAGTGCTGCTGGTTGCTGACAAGCCTGGCCCTGACCTGATGAATTACAATGACCTCTAGAATTACAAGGGTCAGGGGAGTATCCAGATTTGTGCTTTCCTACAGAAACTACGTAAAAAGCACAAATTCTTAAACGTCTTATTGCACAGACAGGTAGCAATGCACACAAACACAAAATCAAATAAAACAAATAAGTTCCTCTGCCCTGTGAAGCACAGAGTGTCCTCCTCCTCCCTCTTTCCATGGCAGACACGTGTCCCTGGAGCTGGGGTATGGTTTACCAGCCCTCTGGCCTTCACAGCGTTCTCGGCACTTGTTGTACGCTCCCTGCATGCACATCCATATGCTCATCCTCTGTTTTTATTGCTGAAGGTTATCGAGGGCAAATGAAGGCCTCCAATGCCACTTTCTATGGCCAATTTAGAGCTCACAGATAATCTCCTGTGAGGTCACCCACCTATTCTAAATGTCATGCACGCATGTGATCTGAAGGCCTTCACAGTCTGTCCTCATGCCTGAATGACATCCCAGTGACTCAGCCACTAACACCTCTGAATGAGGCCAACCCCTTAATTCCCTGCTATGGCTGTTTCTCCAATAAAATGTTACTGAGCATCCTCACACTAAGAGCAAACAGGTGGGGCAGTGTGAGGGGTAAGAGTTCCGCACAGACTAGGAAAATGACACTGGACGGCACCACATACTTGAGAAAATTCATTTGACATCAAATTCATATAGTCATGACTCAAATGGGGCATATGGGCTCTTCCCTTGCCTTTGAGAGGAGAGGAACGTGCTCTGCCTATGCCACACATCCATCCAGGCAGCTGAAATCAGTTGTCCTGACCTAAACCCAAAGGCCAGGTCAGCTGCAGGGGTAGGTGAAGCTCTGCTGCTGTGCACCATGGATTTTCACCAGCCTCCACCTGGAAAAGAGCCCCAGCAGATCAGGAGTTCTGGAGGAGCCTGATTCAGAAGGACATGAGGTGGGACCACAGCCTCCAAAACCCCTTCCTGCTGGGGTGGAGGCAGGCCAGGAAGGCTCCTCTCCTTCCCTCCTGTTCCCTTCAGCAAGACCCAGGCTCTGCTGGCTCTGCTAGCCTCTCCTGGGATTGCACCCATCTAGCCTGCCTGGCTGAGGCTTCCTGCCCTGCTGTCCTTCAGGGAGCTCCTCACACCTGTGGGGGAAAAGCCCAGTGCCCAGGATTTGTAGTCCTTTCCCACAAAGCTGGGGCTATCTCATCCTTCTGTGAGCTTCTTTAGTGTGGCTGTGATTCCCTCTGTGAGGTCATTCTGTCCTGCTGGAGCAGAGGTGAACCAGCACATGGGGAAGTGATTTTGCATTGCAGGATTTCAGGAAACACAATGTATGTCAATGTGGAGACACAATTCCTCCAGAATTTGTCTCGTTGTACCCCAGCAGTCCCACTGGTGTTGCACTGTCTGTCAAACCTTTACCAAGAGCAGCTGCCAGTTCTTCAAGGGGGTCTCTGTGCTGCACCTCTTTCAACTTGGAATGGTACAGCACAAATCAGAAGCACATGGATGTTTTAAGTCTTGCTTGTTAGTTTTTTTGGCTTAGTGATATTTTGCACACCTTGTTCCTTCTCAAGAAAAGAGAGAAGAAAATGACATCCAGAAATGCAAATTACTAATATCCAGAACAAGAAATATTTATTCTCTACCAATCTAAAAAAGAAAATTACCTGTTTTATTCATCTTTATGACATGTAGGAGAAATAACAAGAAAAAACTAGCTCTGACATCAGTGATGATGGAGTTCATTTCCACACTACTGCATTCAGTTGTCAAAAATACATTTTTATGGATCTATCTCAGCAGAAGTGCTCAAGTCATGGCATGCCTGGTAATTAGCTTTATAAGGAGCAGGGATGTTGGGCACTGGCCTTCCAATGGCTCTTCCTGTGAAGAGAGGCAGTGCTTTCAGGCAGACACTTTGCATGCCCTTTGTCCTGTACATTTTCAGCTTACTGACATGCTTAGTAAATTTTGCAAACAGCACTTACGATGTCTCCCAAGCATCACACACCAGCATGCATCCCAGGCTTTCTCCTATTTAAAGCTTTTGTTTTTCAGTAAAGCACCTCTATTTAGAAAATCACTTGTGTGAATCACCAAAGCCTGAGGACTTTGTGACTGAACACTTATTAGAAGCAGAAGATCCTTAAGTGCAGCCCTCAGAGGGGTTCAAAATGCCATCTAATCCATCTCCTTGCCTCCAGGCAGATTTGTAAGGAATATGTTTTTTACAGCACACTTTAGAGATGATGCCATGCACGATGGCAACCTCACAACCTCCCTAGGCAACTTGTCCTAGCCTTTTGTTATCTTTACTTTTAGAAACTCTTACCTGATTTAAAGCTGTTATTATTGGCCTGCATATACATATATATATATATATATATAATATATCAGTGATATTGCATGTTATGCCTCTGCAGGAAACATACAACACTCAGTAGATCAATCAAATTGGAAAATGATGACAACCATATCAATTTCCCTCTCAGAGGTGAGAAAGCAAACCCTGTCTTTCCCAAGACATGACTGACCTACATGCAAGGGGGGACCTTGGTCTCTTGTGATTTTTCTAGGTCAGGTGACAAAAATAATGAGTCTTAAAGGAAAGTGAGCTAGTTCTTGCTGAACCCAAGCAAGAAGGCTCTCACTCAGAAGAGCTAGTGGTTGCCAGTCCTGGAGGCTCCCCCTTCTCTAATGCCACTAGAGAACAGACCAAAACCAAAACAAAGAAAAAAAGAAAGAGGATAGATGACTAAAGTTTAAAAGTCAAACCCCAAACCACTTCACCATGCAGAAGGAGTAGCTCAAAACACATTTTTTTATCTTCACAAGCAAGGAGCCCAAATGAGTGTGCAGTGATTGGTGTAATTAGAAATTTTGCTGAAAAGAGTCAAGGCACAAAGTTGGATTATACCTTCCCCAGTGATTCTCCTGGCTGGAATTTTTGGTCATGATGAAATGAAAGGTAGGTATAAGAAGTACTGATAGAGATAATTTCATGTCTGAATAGTCTTAGGAAGTTGAGACCAGTAGCTGAGTTGAAGCTTTGCTGGAGCTACAGCTTCCCCTTACAGCTACAGTTGTGTAGGGAATGTAGAAGGACTAAAGTTGTTTTAGAAAACTGGAACCCCTTTTTATTCCTAATACAAATTTTCAACACTAATAACAATCACAAGAAAATCCTTTTCTCTTCCCTCCATCCACATTTTTTAAATGAGGAAGTAATTCTAATTTCCTGGCATACCATTAGCACCCAACACATCAAACCCACCCCAAAGGATAAGCAGAATGAAAATGTCTATTTTCATCACTGAACACATAAGCTTTTAAAAATAACATGCTGAGGTGGGCCAAGGGGAGAAGAACTTTACCCCCCATCCCTGCACATTCATCCCATAGTGATGCCTGCTTTTATGGCAGTACAGGCTGCCACAGGAAGCGAAGGTTAAATAGTTGAAGGTTGAATAGCCTGGCTCCCCTTGGAGATAGCATTTGTGACCTTTGGAAGACTGTCCAAACCAGAAGCTGGTAAATATTTGTTTCTAAGAGAAACCCAAACAATTGAGAGCAAAAGGATTTATTGACTGCAGTGCCTTACAGTAGTGGCCTCATGGGAGGGCAGCTTCCAGCACCTTCTGATTGTTTCAGTGCCCCTTGCACTGTCCTGAGCAAATCCAACAGTTTGGTGTCACCTTGATAACAGAATCACAGCATTTTAGTAAGTAGGAAGGACACTGTCATGAGGAGCAGTGCCCATTAGGATTGTTTAGCTGCCTGATGGGACCTTGGCTTCTAACTGCTCTTTGAGCCTTTGAAAGTGACCTGAATACTTTTGTTTCTGATACTTAGCTATGACTATTTATCCTCTTGTTTGTCTTTTCAGTTGAGAATATCAGTACATGGGAAACCACAAATAGCCTATAGGAACGGAGGTTCTCTGCAATGCTTTTTTTTTTCTGGACTTATGGCAATGTGTTGCAATTCCAGAAGCTGTAGAAATGCAGTATTTTCTCCAATAACTCTTTTCTGAAAACAAGAGGAAGAACAGGAGAATGCCTAATCTGACTAGCATGGGGAAAAAAAAGCAACCTTTTTAATTAATTATTTATTATTATTGAAGCAGTAGGAAACAATACTGCTTCTGGAGTAACCCAGGTGAGATCAGCGGGGACACCCACATAACACTGGTGCCTGAGGACTCTGCTCCCTAAAGCATCAGTGAAGGCTGCAGAATGGGAACATCCTAGCAGAGATTATTGCTGCCCTTCCCCACCCTTGCTCACTCCATACAAGCCACTGACAATCTCTACACTGCGAGAGTTAACCCATAAAAATAAACTGCTTTGGTAGAAACTCACCAGACTCTCTTCTCTAGGAGATAAGGGGCTCAGTTGTAAAGGGTCTGATCTTTAAAATGATCTTTATTCTAACAGGACCATTGGGAGTTGATTATACCCTGCATATCAGGTGAGGAAGACAGCATATAAGGTTGAAAAATTAAGCTGAGACAGCCTGCCAAGCTTCTCTCTGCTAAGAAAGTTATGTTTCTGCTTGTTCCAGAGTTGATGGCAAAATATCTATTGGCTTTGAAGGAACCAAAACCAATCTCTATTTCCATATAACTCTGGAAACTTTGGACTGAAAAACACTTATTCAACCACAAGGTTCATTTGAAGAAAATTGCAAAATATAGCTCCCTGCAGCAGATCTGTTAGACTCTAAGAGCAATTTTATATCATCAAAGGCAAATAACCTGCTTGGGGAAAAAGAGACGTATTACTTGTATGGTGACTGCTTCCATATTCTGTTTATTCTTTCAACTTACAGCCTCTAAACCACGGGCAGGAGTAGCAGAAATATCAGGGTGTGCAATTTGTTTGCACAGACTGTTTATTTTACATGTACAGCTGGTGTGTGTCAAAAGTGAGTGGATATGGCTATTTCAAGGTATGTCCTGAATTTGAGTGTTTTCTTCTCAGAAAGTGCAATCTTCAAACCCTGGAAATTATGTTGTGGTGCTGCTGTTGGGAAGTATGGGAGAATTTACAATCCACTTTTTTAGAAGTTTTGACTTTGCTGCTGTAATGAAGCGCTATACCAGCAGTGCACAGTATCTGCCTGTATAATGATGGGCTGAAAGTCTGCATCCAGTCTAATTTGTGAAGATAATATTTTGACTTTTCTTTTGGTGCTTTTTGTTTTTGTTTCATTTTGTTTTCGTTTTGTTTTTCTGTCAGGGCTGTAGGCATATTCATATGTTACTATGAGCTAAATGAAGGTGCAGGCAGAGAGATTATCTACTGCTCTACAAATATAAACCTAATCACCTTTTGAAATCAGTTTTCTTCTGACCACATTTGTCATTTTCACGGTGCAAATTCAGGAAATTTTCTTTGTGGTAACCTGCTTGTTGAACCATGGTTCAGCAAAGAGGAAGACTGGCAGGGGATGAAGGTAGGGAAGCCAGAGTTACAGCCTTTCAATATGGTCAAGCTGGCCTAAATCACTGTATTGCTGTCCTTGAATGACCTCCAGAAAATATTAATTATGTCATTACTTGTAATTTAAAAACAATTGAGGTATATACATTTATTTTTATTCTCTTCCTCCTTTCAATGCTATGATATGGAATGGACACGATTGTGTGGTAGTTCCATTTAACCACATTTCTCACTGAACCTCAGCTCTCATTAGCATCCTCCCCTTGGATGTGGCTCTGTTGGGATCAGAGGAGGTTCCTTGACACCACTGCTGCTTTCTTAAATGAAGGAGGAAGGTGCAACTGTACTGGATTTTTGTGTGCGAGGACTAAGAATTTTCTGGCATCTTGCTGAACTGTGTTCCCCACCCTCACCCCCAAGGCCACTCTCTCTTTACTGCAGGAGGGGTTTTGCCAGCCCACCCCAGCCCACACCTCTGGCTGACCCGCATTCCTGGGGCGGGTGTGTGCATGCCCCGGGGGCACTGCTGCAGTCCTGATTTACAGTGCTGGACATTCTGCTGAGATTCTGCCCAGAGATACCCCCCTGGTTCTGCTGAGAGATGCCCCCTGCCCTGAAGAGATGGGCCACCTGGATGTCCAATGGGCAGGGGAGTCTTTGCAGTATTGGGAAGGTGTGTTCCTCTCAGACATTTCAAAGCTTCTGTTTCCCCCCACAGAGTTTCAGGTCCATCTGTCCTCTTCACCTGCTTTTTCTTCACTTGTCTATGGTTTCCTTTCTTGGGTGTAACAGAGGAACTAACAAACACAGAGCAATGATTTTCCCACTTCAGGCAAAATGCAAAGGTCCCCTGGAAACTCTGCTGTTGTACCAGGGACATGCTGCTGCACTGGGGCACGCTGCTGGGGCTCAGGGCAGGAGTGGTCATTCCTTTCAAGAGTCACTTATGTCAATCCTTATCCTAGACAGATGAGACCAAAATAAACTTGCTGAATATAGAACAGCCTTTCAAGCTGTTTTGGGATACTGTGTGTTTTTTCTGTGCAGGCAAGACATACTATGTGGGGGGTTTTTGCATTTCCATGGTGGAGTCAGTATTTGCGTTGTTCCTGTTGTAAGAACTCCAAATTAAAATTAATAAAAGTGAGCTCATAGTACATTAGTTCTTGGAGAGGGCCTTGGAGATGGGGGTTTTGGCTCACAGCTGTCCACAGTTTATGTGCATGCCCAGCTGGAATCCAGATCATACCAGGGAAAGAGGGGAGATGACTGAAATCCTGCATGGTCTGCAGGGACTCTGGCCTGGGGAAGAAAATTTGGCATACACAATTTCTGTAAGTACCCTTGGAATTTCTTTCAGGAGTGGAATTTAGAGATGATGTCTGGTGTGGAGGGAGTTGTCTCTCTCCCTTTTTGGTGAGCAGGGCCACCAGTACCTTATGGCACTACGGATTGGCTCTGAGATCAGCCTGACAGGTGAGCAGAGAGGCTTGCTAGTCACGAATCAGTCAGTAACTCATGAAGATCAGGGGGTAAATGACACACATTCCATCAATGCCTTTGTCACACTCCAGTATGGCTTTATTCAGTCAGGAGTCATTGAGGAAAAAATGTTCCCCAGACACCTGGGGTTTTATCATCCATCCTTCATCCTTTGATGTGCAATTAATTCTAGCTGCACTTCACCCATGGGTGCTCTCCCACTCTCAAACCTGAGAGCTTGTGAATAAATGAAAAAGGATCAGCAAGTGCAGGTGCAATCCTTTCAGTCCCAAGGATAAGCCTTACATACCAGGAGGTCTGTATAAGACTGACAGGACATGGAGGGACCAAGTCCAGCTCTCTGAGTGATGTCGTGGTGCTGCTGACAGTGATCACAGCAGTGCTGACAATACTGTACTGACTCTAGGAGCACTTTCAGTGATCAGCTGACATCAGGATCTCATTGTCCCATCAGTAAGAGCAGTTGATTGCACTGTAACCTTTACTTAGCTCACCAACAGTCCATGTCTTGGAGAACATTTGCATGAATGTGAATTAGGAAATCAAAGAGGATGGTAGAGCTGAATCCTAACAGCTTATGTGAAAAGCACCTTGGTTTCAGAGACATGCAGGTTTTCTTCAACACTGCAGCTTTACTTCATCTCTGTGGTGTCCCAATACAGGGAAATGTCAGTTTTCTCCTCTGTGACCTCAGAGCACTGGTTGTGTCTTACATCTCTATCCCTATAAAAATTCATCCTCCTTCTAATTACAAATAAATGCATTCAAAGATGATTGAACTGTGGGAGGCCAGTCCCCATGTCCTTATGCTTTCCTCAGACCTGAGGTGTGTTTCCCAGTCGTAGGGGTTTGTGCTGGATGCATTTATCACCATGGAATCAGGCCAGGGTGGGCTGGGCAGTGTGCAGGGAGCTGCTGGCTCTGTCCAGCCAGGGCAAAGGGAGAGCCCAGCTCTCCTGCCAGGAGTGCTCACACAGCCCGAGCTGCAGCTGTTGTCATTGCATGTACCCAAGCAGATAAGGATTGGGAACACAGTTCAACCAGCCCCAAGGTCTTTGAGGGGCAGAAATGCCACATGGGGGTCAGAAATGTTCCTTTTATAGCAGGGGGGCTTCCATACGTGCAGAAGGGACCCACGAGCAGAGCAGCTTCAGCTAGGGCTGTGCATACCCATGCTGTGCAAGGTCAGCAGCCAGAGGTGTCTGTGAGCACCCTTGAGCTGGATGCAGAGGGAAGATGCCCCTGGGCAGGGGTTGCAGATCCCTCTCTGCCCCAACAACAGCCCAGGCAGCACTGCTTGCCCAGGGGTGAAAGCCAGGGCTCAATGCAGAGCATCTCTGGTGCCCCCTGGCCATGACAGGAGCAGATGAACCCCAAGCAGCCCTCCACCCTCAGCTGTGAGATGCTGTGAGAGCTATTAGCGCATCTGCTCTGAAATGGGCTCATTAAGATACACATTCTCCTTCATTATCCTGTGTCTGCAGTGCCTGACTCATCCCACTGCAGTTGCTCTGGAATGGGAACCCAAGTTTAAAATTTTCCAACTTTTTTTTTATTCACCAGGGAAGCTCATGTCTAACTCACTGAGATGGCAGTGGAAACTGGAACAGCTTCTGTCTTCATGGGAGGCAAACAAAACCTGAAAAAATAGGGAGAGGGAATAAATGAGGCACTGTCTGATTGAAAGTCTGGTATTTCATGTTGCCTTTCACAACTTGACACAGGATGCTTTCTTGCACAGGTGTAGCTATGCTGGAGTGACCCAGCTGGGACGTGGCCACTCCCAGCCCAGGTGTGCCAGTGGTATTTCCTCCTTTCCTCCTCTTGTTCCAGAGCACAGAGGAGTGCCACACAGCCATGGCTCAGCAGCCATGGTCCTGCAGCAAGCTCTGCTGGGGTCCCTGCTCTGATTCCTGACCCTACCAAACCTCTCTTCTCCCCACGTGCAGGCAGAGCCTTGCACTCAAAGCTTTTGCTGTGCCCAGACACAGACCCCTCTGGGGTGGCACAGGCATGGATACAGGGTGCTGAGGGCTTGCAGAACTTCCCTGCCAGGCTGGGGGAGGCACTGCCTTGTGCTGCTCCCCAGCTCACAGGGACAGTGTCCTGTGGGCACCTCTGGGACGGTGCTCAAAGCCACAGGCAGCCCCAGCCTCCCCCTGCCCCAGTGGAAACCTCACAGCTAAGCCCACCTCATGCAAGCTGGGAACCTTCTCTTTTGCTTTTATACCAGACATGATCTCACCAGACATTGCTTTTAGCTGCAAGAAAATTCCTCCCTCTTACTGTTTTGCTCTTAAGAACTGCTTTCCTGGGCTAAACATCCTTTGCTTTAAATAGATGTGCTGACCCAAATACTACTGTGAATGATTATTCAAGGATGAAGAACAGACTGTAGTCCAAAGATTTTTACAAGACAACTTAAATCAATATGATCTTTCTGATTAGCACTTCTAGGAAACCTATATGGCTATACTCATTACTTGGCTCATTTTGCTGTTATTTATCAAGCATCTGAGATATTTACTCTGTTGTCCTCTGGACTGCATTGATTTCTTTTGGAACAAAATGTAGCCTGGTAATCCTCTGCTGTGGAATTTTATAACAAATATTTTACAGCAAGCCACTTGTTAGTAATGAGCCTCGTATCACTTGTACAACTCCTTTTATAATCTTTACCCTTAAAAATAATTGGCAACATTTAAAATAATAATTCAATTGTTTATTAACCAATGGCCTACTTGCAATATTAAACTGAACCTGGCATTGCAACTTGAGCCATTTTTCAATTTTGTATAGCAAAAAACCTCTGCATGTGTGGAAGCCAGCATTTTTCACAGCACACATCTGAATATTTTTTTTATTTCAGGCTGCCTACTGTAATAGAGCAATCACTTCAACAGAAAATATGCTGAAAGCCTGAAATCTAAATCTAATTTAGAGTCTAAATGATGCACAGGATTAAAAATGTATTATCTATTCCCAACAAATCAGCATCATTGAAACACTAATATTTCCCTAATTTTAAGCACCATCTAGTGAGTCAAACATTAGATATGATCTTCCAAATTATGCCCAAGGAGAATAAGATCCTGGTTCCACTGCATCCCACTTAGTGCTAGGTCTGGTGCTGAGATTTGTAAGTCAGCTGTTTAGTCACCATCTGTTCTCTCACTAATGGACATTAAATATTCTTCCAAAGGTGCTGCAGACCTGAGCTTCTGCAGGAAGATAATTTGTTTGTTGACAAAGGAGGGTCTTGGCTAAGCAGGCTCCCTAGTTAGACAAGGCTAACTGCCTGGAAGTGAAGCAGGGAAAAACCTCATTTTGATAATGATAATTTTTTTTTATCACTCCAGAGCAAGGGACTGGAAAGGATGTGGTTTTATTTCAATTATAAGCCAAAGAAAAAAAAAATCTCCAGGCAAATAAACAGCTTTATAAGGATCATGATTGTTACTACTTCCATTAGCTGGCTTGCCATGAAGATGAAGTAGGTCTGAGAGAGAATAGCACAGCAAGTCTGCATACAATTATGGGACCTGCTTACCTAGCACTGGTGTTAAATCAGCTCCAGCTGCTGACCTGTATAAACACCCATGGATGGAATTCATTTGGAAAGGAAGTGATGCACACCTGGTTGGGTTAGCATGGAGTCACTCTGGGCACAGGCAGGGATGCTCAGACTGAGCCTTGTTTGGCCTGTGAAATTACAGAGCTTGTGGCTGGAGCTGTGCTGGTACTTTACACATTCCAGCCAAACTGCTGCAAGACCAGGCAGTGCCTTGCTGGGGGTGAGGAAAAGGCACTTGCCTTGGACTGGAGTGCCTCACCTGGGAGGCAGGAGTGTCATATGGGGGTCAGAAATATTCCTTGGCTGCTGCTGGCCGTTGGCCAAGCCATACATTTAACCTATTTCTGGTCAAATCTGGATCCAGGGGAAGTGGATTGATTTATGTGTCCTCAGTCCCCAGGTACTCCATGGTACCAGCACACGGGGCACTTCAGCAATGCCCTGGGGCTGGTGGCCCTGGCCCCACAGCAGAGCAGCCCTGCTCTGTGCCCGGGATCCCTCCTGGTGCTGCATCCCAGGCACACAGCCAGCCATGCTCACCTCTGCTGGGCTACATCTGCCTGGGAGGGAGGCTGACAGCCTGGCCTGGGCCACAGAGGCCTCTCTGCTGTTCAGTTTCTGGGTTCTCCCCATTTCTGCCTTTGCATCACTTCTGGCTGTGTCAGAGCAGTTATGGCAGCACAGGCTAAGGGCTGGTGGAGGACAAGGACTGCTGCCTCTCACCTCAGGCTCCCAGGAAAATTGTGATGTGCAGTGCCCACCTGCTATTTCAAAACAGGGGAGGTTTATCTGCACCTCATGTTAGAGAAATCTGATACCTGCTGGGGTTTAACTGGGGAAAGCAGCATCTCTAGGAGTGGGAGCATTTAAGGCCTGGTCCCTCATCACCGACTCATGACTGCTGAGGGGTGACAGAGGTACCTGGCCTTTGTTCTCTACTTCTAAAACAGGAGAAGTATCAAAACTGAAGCTTGGAATCACCTGCACAGCCTCACTAACACCTGAAATACCTTGAGCTGTCCCAACTTGGACATTGGCAAAACTGCTGGGAAAAAGAAGCAAGCATCCCTTTTCTCCCTCATCCCTACTGCCCATACATGTTGTGTTGCTAGCAAAGGGCAAGGTCTTTTAGCAAGATCCTGATTTGTGGCCTATAATGTCATGATGGGAAGTGGATTCAAGTAGGAAATCAATTTTCAGAGCTATACAGCAACAAAAAAAAAAAAAAGATTTTGGAGTTCTTCCCCACAAACAGAGCAGAGCATGTGTACATATCAGTCTGTTTAGCAAGACAGTTTAAGCTCACTGGAACAGTCACACAGCATGCACAGTCCATATCAGGATCCAGTCAGCTCCAAACACTGCCCAGCTACAGGGGTAAGCCAAAATTTAATGACATCACAAAATAAACATTAAAAAATACAGTAAAAAGGCTTTACCTTGGGCTTAAGCAAAAAGTGAAATTTTCCAGTCCTGTGGGATCCTTCACTGCTTCCAAGTCTGCTGGCTCACAGTGCAGCAAAATGATCAGGCATTTATCAACCCTGGCAAGGTCTGCAAGTCCTGAGGGTGTTTGATTTGGAAAGAAAGGTGTCTGGAGGAAATTCTTAACATCTTCACCCAGAGTTACGCAGGGAAAAAAAAAGAAGAAATAAAAGCAAGCTTTAAGAGGTCAGAATGTGTAGCCTACCCAGAGCTGCTATTCCTGGTAGAAATTAGACCCTGAAGTGCCCAGGTGAAAATCAGGGATAATCCCTGTATAAGTGCTTCTAATTGGGACAAACTGAGAGTGAGAAAGTTGAGCAAGACAGCACTGGCCCACCCCTGGGGGCTCCGGGTTTGTTCCCAGCTGGTAACTGAGAGCACAATTATGCAAATCCTCCTCCATAAACAGAATTGGGTTTATTATGGCCGAACTGGGGGAATCTATTTTTGTTACCACTCTGTGTGAATGTGTTACCCTTGTGATTTCCAGCCAGGTCATTCCAAGTCAGCTGCTTTGGCCGTGGCTGTCGCTGGAAGCTCCTCTGGCCCCATTTCTCACCCGCTCGGGGTGGCTCCCAGGCGAGGGGGACGAGGGGATGAGCCTGTGGCTATTCTGGTAGCTGTGAGCCACGGAGGTGTCACGTGAAGCAAAGAGCCAGAAATGCATGTCAAATCCAACCAGTGACTAATCACGGTATTTTGGTTGTCTTAGTGGCTGCCGGGGAAAGATTTATGGGCTCAGAAAATGTTCCCGTAATAATCCCTGGGTGCTGATTTGATCTTCAGCTGAGGCTTCCCAGGGCCGTGCGGAAAGGGGACAGAAAGGGGACGGAAAGGGGACGGAAAGGGGACGGAAAGGGGGCTGCTGTCCCGGGCTGGTGACGTCTAAACCGATAGGAGTTCAAAATACAAACAAGAGGAGCAAAGTCAGCGCTCTCTTCTCATCTGTGTGTGCTCAGAGCCACGCGCTGGCAGCCAGAGAGGATCCCTGGGATCTGCCCGTGGAGCAGGAAGGGTTGGGGGTGACGGCTGAGCAGACATGGAGGGCCATTGATTGGGACCGTCATCGAGCTCCCTCATCTGTCACCTGATGGCCAGCCAAGCGAGTGCTGGGCACAACTGCGGACCCTTCATCCTTGTGCAGCTTGTGGAGGCAAGAAAAGTAAGCATCCTACAGCTGATACACATTCAGCTATTTTCTCTATAAAGGAATGGATTGAATTCACTACAAATCTACTAACTGTCCCCCTATGCCAGGCAAGAGACTGACTTGGTTTTTCTTGGGTTGGGTTGGGCTTTTCTCTAACAGCTGGAGGTCTGCTGGGCATTCAAACAATGGCTGTTGAGTGAGGCAACTGTTTCAATATCTAATTGCATTTTAGCTCTAATAGCTCAAGGGAAAAGCATTGCATTGTCTGCCATGAGCTACTTCCTGTCCTACTGCAAAGCACACTGCACCGCCGTGCTCGCCCAATACCAGAGCCTGAGATCAGAGGGCTTTCTCTGTGACATTTTGCTGAAAGTGAAAGAAAATGAGTTTCCTGCACACAAGTCCTTGTTGGCATGCTCTAGCGACTACTTCCGAGCCATGTTCAAAAGTTATACCCAAGAGTCTAAAGCCAGTGTCATTCACCTACAAGTTGTCTCACCCACTGGGCTCCAGCACATCCTGGATTTCATTTACACATCCTTGCTGCCCCTTTCCTTTGAAAGCCTGGAGGATACCTTGGAAGCTGCAAGCTACTTGCAAGTGACTGATGCTATCGGCTTGTGCAATCAGTACTTAGTTAAAAATCTTGCCTTGGAAAACTGCTGCTACTCTGCCAACGTGGCCAGGAAGTTCTACCTGCCAGATGCCCTAGCAGCTGCAGAAAAATACATTATCAAAAATGTCTGGAAGCTGCTGGACTTGGATTTGTCAGGACTTCTCGAGCTGAACTTCAGGTCTTTGCTAGCAGTGATTCAATCACCAGATCTCCCCATGGTGGAAGAATGCCGCCTGTTGAATCTTGTCCTGCTGTGGTTGAAGCAGAATAAATCCAGGCTGGATCATGCAAGCAGCCTTTTAGAGAACATAAGATATGGTCTCATCCCAGTGGAAGAGCTGAGAAAAACCTACACACAGTCAGAAGTGTTGCTCTCAGCAGGTATTAAGTGCATGATCATAAAAGCAATAAATTATCACACATCTGTATACAAACAGCCTGTCCTGCAGGATAAGTCCACCACGCTGAGGAACCAGAAAACTCGGATCATTCTACTGGGGGGAAGCACAGCAAGTGAGGGGCTCGTCACCGATGTGGTGGCCTTTGATGTTTACAACCACAAATGGAGAACCCTCACACAGCTGCAGGACAGGGTGCAGAACCACAGCGTGTGCGTGGTGGGGAACTTCCTCTATGTCCTGGGTGGGGAAATACAAACTGGTACCCTGGGTGATGCTAAAATTGGAAAGACCTTATTGGTTACAAATAAGGTCCATCGGTACGATCCAAGATTTAACACATGGACCCAAATCACGGGCATGCTGGAAAAGAGATGCCAGTTTTCCTGCTGTGTCCTAGGCAAGAATATCTTTGCCATTGGTGGAAGGGGTGAGGACGGATCGCTGCATTCATCTGTGGAAGTCTATGACATCAGCAGGGATAGATGGACCAAGGCCAGGGAATTGCCATGCAGGATACATGGTCATGCCAGTGCTGTTTGCAAGAACACCATATACATCTCTGGGGGCAAGTACTCGGCCCCAGCCAGCACCAGCAATGACGTTTATTCTCTGAGCTCACTTGAAGGGCAGTGGGTGAAATGTGCCCCAATGAGCATTGCTCGGTTTGGGCATCAGATGGCAACAATCAGGGGATCCATATTCACCTTTCTGGGATTATATGAACCTTTCTCTGAAATAGAAAGGTATGACCCAGATCAAAACCAATGGACTCGGTTGAAACCCCTGGTCTACGATCGATTCTCCTACGGACTGGCTGTGGTAGAGGAAACAGCTCTTCTCATTGGGGGAAAGAAGTGGCAAAACTCCCTGGAGGTCTCCACACAAGACGTGGTTGGCTATGACATCGACAATGATGGCTGGGAAGAGATCTGCAAGGCCCCTCTGCCCTGGTGTGGGCTGCAGTGTGCCGTGCTCCAGCTCTCCGAGGTGGCCGAGGAGCAGGACAGTGACAGCCACCAGAAGAAGCTGCCCAGCTGCTGAGCTCCCATGCTGAGGAATGGCCATCCCAGGAGATGAGTGAGCAGGGCGGTCCTGGAGAAGAAAACTGCAGTGGCTCTGAATGTGAGAGTGGAAGTTTTGCTTGGATAAGCCATATGCTTGGTGGAAACAGGCAAGAAAATCTGGCTCCAGCACAGGAAACACATCTAGGATTTATAAAGCTGGAAGCTGATCTCACTGAGCAAGGATGTAGCAAGTAGCTTGCTTAGAGGTGATGAGTGAGAATTGTAATCCTTGACTTTTGGATAATACCTAGATAGCAATTAATAGGTGTTGCAAGTGGGATTTTTCAAACATTAAAAAATATAATCCATCTTTTCTGTTTTCTTAATCAAAGGTAATTTTCCCAGCTGGTAAGTGCTATTGGGTTTTTATGCTATGGCTAAGCAAAAGGAAAGAGAGCTGTATAAAGACTAGAAAATTGATGCCTACAAGGATTAGTAGCAAGTATTGCCAAGGAAAAGGTATTATTTGATATACTACTTACTAGGCAAGAATGCCTTAGCTAACCAGCATGAAATTACTGGACAGAGGCATGGACTTTTCACTGCATAGACTCAGCTACAGCTGAAAGTTAAAAGCTGTTTGTTTGATAGAAGCCATTTCTCTCTCAGTGGCCTTTGTTGTAGAACACCTTCCAGATGTTTATTTTGTGTTATTTTAAAGATGCACACTACTGCTGATGTACATTTCGTTTGTGTCCAAGCCCTGTGTTAGCTTAGATGGCCAGAGTGGGTATCCTTATCCTTAGCCTCCAAGAAGCTTCTTACAGGAGTAACAGGATGTCACTGATGCCTTGGCATTTACCTTGGTGCCATACACTGTTTTATCTCACCTGCTCATAAGGGTAAAATGCTTCCTTGCTGTTGAACTGCTGCATTACAGAACCCTGCAGTCAAAAAAGGTTTACTTTCATCAAAGAGTACAAAGGGGAGGGAGGTAACTGAAGGTTTTCACAAGTCTTTACTCAGTGTCTGTCTCTTAACAAATCAGCAATAGTGTCACTCCCTTTTGGCCACACTGGCAGTGTTTGAAGTCACACTGGGGCATTTTAAGATACACGGATATGTGAAATGCAGACAAAATGGTCAGATGCCACAGAATCAATCTGGTATGGAGTAAAGTGAATCTTGAGCCATAAATGTTCATTTAAAAGCTAAATTTATTGTACTTCATTTTACAGTGTTCCCTTTCTAGGCTGAGAGTTAATACAATAAAAATATATATAGAAGAACATTTAATAGTCTTAAAAGAAGGCAGCACAATGGAGAGGACACATGTTCTTTGTCACTAGACTAGCTTAAAAAACTGTAATGTTTAATTTTCACCTTTAAAGCAATCAAGCTAACTTTACTAATGTAAAGTGCAGGCAGAATGGCTGTTGCATAGCAACAGATCTAAGTCTTCTGAACTGCCTTGGTTTTGACAAGGAATCAACTACACAATGTGCATATACATCCATCAGATATAAAGAGTTTTTCATATGAATATATTTACTTTTGGTCCAGTAAAACAATAGCAAGAGAATCTAAATGCTTGGAACAATAGCACAATCCATTTCAAGTCAAGCATTTTTTAAGGGAAATTTACAAAAACCTCACAAATTTAATATACAAGTCAGTACCCATGCAGTAAATAAATGTCCAGTTTATACAAACAATATTCTTCTAATAGTACAAATCTTACACTGGATCCAGAATTCTATACAAATGTTAATACATGATTTGTCATCCAGACAACTTGAATATAGGATTACTGAAAATGGGCTACAGAAAGGCCACTCTTCTGTACAGTTGTGCAAAATCTGCAGAACATTTGCAATCCAAACGCAATAACAAGGTAGAAAAGGAGGGGTAGAAAGAGGAAAAGAAAGAAAGAGGGGAGCAAGAGAGAAAAAGGGGAGAGAGAGAAAAGGAGAGAAAGAGAGAAGGAGAGAAAGAAAGAAAAAGAAAGAAAGAAAGAAAGAAAGAAAGAAAGAAAGAAAGAAAGAAAGAAAGAAAGAAAGAAAGAAAGAAAGAAAGAAAGAAAGAAAGAAAGAAAGAAAGAAAGAAAGAAAGAAAGAAAAGAAAGAAAGAAAGAAAGAAAGAAAGAAAGAAAGAAAGAAAGAAAGAAAGAAAGAAAGAAAGAAAGAAAGAAAGAAAGAAAGAAAGAAAGAAAGAAAGAAAGAAAGAAAGAAAGAAAGAAAGAAAGAAAGAAAGAAAGAAAGAAAGAAAGAAAGAAAGAAAGAAAGAAAGAAAGAAAGAAAGAAAGAAAATCTGTCCATTCTTTCCTTCATCCCTTCATGGATATAACTGCCAGGAGATATCAGAGTTCATAAAGTTTAAAGTACATTCACTGAGCTGTACAGGCAATAGTCTCAAGTTGGTTAAGAGTACAACTCATTAAAGTATAACGGAGGCTTTTCCTTTCCACTTGAGCATTATTAAATCATGAGTCCTAACTTATGCAGCAAAATACTGAAGAGCAGCAGAAATATTTTGTCATGCTCTTAACATTTTTCAAAACCAAGTTCATAAAAAGTAAACATATGATTTAAGAGTTCCCTCCCACTTTTATTTCAGGCATGTGCCTAATTCTAAGGAGCTATTTCCCCTCATATTCACTGGGTTGTCTTCAGCAGATAACAAATCTCATGGAAGTTTAAAACATTTTAATTGGCTTGTGAACTCAGCAGAACCCAGAGACATCCCTTCCCCTTCAAAGCAAACCAGAGGCTTTTTTACTCCTTGGTTATTTTTCAGGTTCCATGCTCACTCAATTCTGCTCTCATCACACATTATCCCTGCATACAATACAGCCAAATTTCACAGCTCAGAAAACACATAGGAAACTACTTGAAAAATAAAAATCCTATTCACTCCTTTTCTATTGTGGGAATCTTCAAAGCATCTCAGATTTGAAGCATTTCATTGGAAACCTTTTCCACTGCTGCTGTTCTGGGCTAAAGAAATGCTGCTACCAATGATGTTGAAAGTCTGTATTTTCTCTTTTGCAAAATCTGCACATTATACTGATACTTTCAGTGCAAAAGCTTCATCAATCACAGTACCATGACTTTTTTTTTTTTTTTGTAAATTAACCTAATGTGATTAAGAGACAACACACAATTTGGTCTTAATTATAATACAAACCAGCATCCCTTTGCACTGGTGGTAAACCTAAGCAATAGGCTTTAATAAAAGCACAAGGAAATGAGACCTAACCTTTTGACACTTAAACTCACATTAGTAATTTTTTTGTCCGCTGATTTTCACCCTTTTATGTGTTTGACAAAACTGAAACACAACAGCTGCATTACACCTTTTCCCTGTTATTTAAGAGAACTCCTAGAGTTTCTCATGAAATATAAAAATTGGTTTTCTCCCACCACCAAAACAGTACCTGCACTCCAAAAATGCAATGCAATACTGGAATTATATAATATAAAATATCATTGTAAAACTGACCTTTGATAACAAAAGCTTTATAGCATGTGGAACTTCCTGCATGAAGGCCACAGTCTTCCAAAAATGCTTTTAAATCCTTTTCTTCAATAGCTAAAGATCATGTTTTTTTAATTCACAGAAGATAAATACAAGCAGAGCATTGGTAGCATATAAAATATACAAATCCTCATTAAAGAAGTGGTATTGTTGACCATTGAAGGTTTCACACAGCTGAGTAACATTAAAATATAATTTACTAGAGCTCTCACATATTGATATAAAAACTACTTTATGCACTTGAGTAAAGGGCTGGGGTGTAGCAAATGGACAAAAAGAGAGCCTTTCATACATGTGTTTCTATGTACGAGTGAGTGTGTGCTAAGGAGCCTATAAGTGCTTCAACCTCAGATGAGCTATTAACAGAGTCCCTCCGGGGGCTGCTTTCATAGATGTTCATGAAGAGATCAAGGTACATTTGTTTCCATTCTTGAAAGTCTCTAGACGTCAAGGCTGGATTATCCAGAACTTTATCTATAATGGCTACTTCTCCTTCCCTGGCCTGTGAGAGAAAAGGAACAAGCAAAGAGTTAATGCAAGTGACGAGTCACTGACAAAATCAATCATGTGGGTGCAAGCAGAGGATGGAGGGTACAACTCGAGCCTCGGTGCCCCTGAAAGCACAGGGACTATCTGATCTCTGAGCACTCACACACAGGAGCCTTTCTACAGGGTGTCCCACATTCCCCTGTGGGACTTGGGCTTCTCTTGCCTTGTCCAGAACCCTCAGTACAAGTTCCTATTCCCCCACCTGCCCCCGTGTTCAGCCCCAGACAAAGCAAACCCCCCCCGTTTGCTGGTAGCTGCTTGCATTTCTCAGGACGGGTTTCACACAGCAAAGTGCCATCTGTTTGCTCTTGATCAGATCAGAAATTCTGCGTGGGTGTGTGGGATGCAGACACAGGCACAGCACAGCTACATCTCCTTACAGGCTTGTCTTGAGGCACCTGAGCTCTGCATTGCAAAGGTTTGTGCAAGGAGTCCCAGGGAATGAGAGCTCATCTTCACTACAGACCTACTGCATGCCACGGGCTGCTGGCTGCAACCTCTTCTACCACTGATGTGGCAGAGAGAAGGCAGAAAAGGGGAAAATAAAACATTGTTGCTGGTGCCTCATGATGCCCCATGGAGGCAGGGGAAGTGACTGTACCTTAAACCCTCTCTGGTGACTGTTCATGGAGCTGAGTGTGACAGTAAGCCTCAGATGTACCCACAGCCATTCACGGTTGTTGCAAGTGGAGGAAGCTGGATACCACAGCCAGAATCCTTGGAAACACAGCTAACACACACCTGTGGTTTCCAGCACTGCTCCTCAGCACAGGAATAGCAGGGCCACCAGCAATCCTCCCTCCAACCTCCCTGCAAGATGGGTTTCACACTCCTCATGGCTAACTCACATCTTCCATGCCCATACTATGAGTATGATAAATCCTTCTGGGTAGCATGGCAAGGGGAAATATCAAGCTGTGTATGATGGGACAGGTCAGAAGGGTCAGAGACAACTTCCATAAGCAGTGCTTTCATTGCTGTGCAAACAACAGCAAATTAACACTACCTGCTAGAATACTCATTTCCAGAAAGAGAGGGCAAGCTGAGAGCAAGCTGTGGGAAAGAAACCATGGGAACTCCTGATCACCAGCTTGAGCTGCCATAACTTATTTCTCACAGATTGTGGCTGGTCCCATACCTCTGCACTACCAGCCAGGCAGCCCATACTCAATGACAGGAGAATGATTTTGTGTTATCACAGGACAGAGAGCACAGGAGTCTTTCATTAATGACTTAGGACATCAGGAGCCAGAAGCAGTTTGGAGGACTGTCTCTGGATATTATTATGTAGGATAAAATTCAAGGAGAGTTCAGAACATCAGTGCCAACAGGCCAGTGCAATTGGCTGCATTCAGGAAGGAAAAATCAAAGGTACTGATAGAAAGAAAGACTAATTGATTGGGTAATAGCAGCAGCTACTGCTTGATACAATTGCCAAGAGTATGGCAGAGTTGGAGCTCTGGGATGTAATGCAGCCAGTCACAAGTTACCATGATGTCACTGCAAACCAAGCATGTGTCACTACACTGCTGCTCTGTGCAGAAAACAATTATCTGTCTTTGCTCCTTGCTGCCATTGCATTTCCCATTATTGGTCTCATGTACGTAAGAATGATTTACACCAATCACAGTCCAAACAAGAGTGCTGACAGGCTTAGAAAATATGGCTCATGGACAGAGAATGAAAACATTGGGTTTGCTTGGTCCAAAGGAAAGAAGTTCCAGAGAAGCACAAACACAGGCACCGCTGGATCAAGAGGCTGTGCTGTGTTTCAGACTTCCCTGAAGGAAAGCAGTTTCATTTGCAGGAAGCCACTGGTATAAAGTATCTCAGGTATCAAAAACCACTAACAAAGAGACAATTCAGCATGGCAGCAGGCTGCTGATCCTGAACCACAGCTATGGTGTGGGACCCCACCATGGGACAAACCCACAGCCACGGCATGAACCTCCTGCCACCCCGACGTGTGTGAGAGCACTGAGATTTTGTTTCATTTTCTCATGCTTGTAGAAGTCATGGACAGCTGTGAATGTTGCCCTGTTTTGCCAGCCTTCAATTCTGCAAAGACTTGCATACCAAGATAATAATGCAAGTTGCCTTCAAGGAGATGATACAGTACAGAAAGTTAAGCACATGTAGGATTTCTTTTCAGGATGGGAGCCCCACAGCATGAAAATAATATTGTCTAAATGCTTCTCTAGGTGATAGAAAACTAAATTAATTAATGTTTATGAAGCCCTCTTTGATGAAAGCTGTTACAAAATGCACTGTACAATTATCTGGTGGCTTAAAATGTGGTAATTTAATATAGTTAACAGGGTCCCTGAGGAAATCCAGCATATTGTTTGCTGAAATTTCTATCAGGGCATAACTGAAACTGCTGTAACAAACAAAGGAAGCTGACAAGGAGGCTAAAAGAGCTGTAGTACATTTAAAATTACCAGATAAATTTTCAAATCTATCATTATCACTACTTATTTAATCAATCTTACTGATTAAATACAATGATCCTATCAGTTTACACAGAAAACAAGCACACAATTTCCTCCTGGACAAGCTCATCAATTAGAAAACAGACAAGTGTTGCAAGAGATACTGTTCCCTTCTAAAGGCTGGCTTTGTCTAACTTTAGACTTTGGCAATTACAAAGTGAATGTGTTTTGGTAAATCAAAATGTTCAGGGACAAAAAAGGGATTAAGGTTTCCTCCAATAATTTGGTGTGTCAACTTCTGTTAAACTAGCTAGAGGAGGAGCAGCTGACTGAAATTAAATGCAAGAAAATAAAGAAATTAAAACTGATCCCCTCACTTTGACTGCTCTCCCAGGCACATTTTTCCTCTTCTTTTCAAGCAGTGCTTCCCCATATCGCCCTTGTTTGCACACTGGGCTCAGCCTGGACTCCAGCTGCACACAATAATCTCTGATTACAATGCAGCCCAATCCAACCCTGGGGCAGGATTTTTCCTCCCTGCTTTATCTCACCTTTAAAGTGCTTTTCAGAATTCGCAGCTGGTGCAGTTTTTCATTGACTACTGGATCGCTACACCTCTTTATAAAAGATTTCTTATACTCCAGCTTAGTGGAAATCCGGTGCTCTCCTAAAGGAGACAGGCTGGCCTGCTCCAAGGCTCTGTACAAATCTTGCAAGGAGTCTGCTGTTTTTTCCTCTATAGTTTCAACTGTAATGAGACAAAGGGGAAAACAAAAAAAGGAGGAAAAAATAGAGAAAGCAACAATGTATCATTAATGTGATTACATGAAGACCTATCAAAAACCTTTGCCAAATGTTTAACAGGTTTAAGTAGACCATAAAGAGAATATTTTACACCTCCTAAGATCCAGAAAAGAGCACTGCCACTGCTCCTTCTTGCTATTGCCTTCACAAGAAAGGGAGAAAAACTTTCAAGAATGTAAAAACTTGATATGCAGAGAAAGAGGGAAAAAGAGAAATATAGTGCAAGTTGCAGTAATGTTAGAGTGACTTACTACCAGAAATTAGATTTCTGGTACTGCAGTTACTTAGTTCTGGTGACTTCCTTGTTACAAGCAGAGGAAGCCCCTGCTAAAAGCCCATCAGGGATCACATCTCAGACTGGAGTGCTGATAACAGCACTCAAGAACATGGTGGCCCTGGGAAGACAGGTCCTAAGAAAGCCCACTTATTTTTGTCTCTTATGTTTGATACTCAGTGGTGTTGTTCAATAGTCAGTAATGCTGCCACTTATGCTGATCTGTTACTTTACTATTACCTCGTGGTTCAGCAGCAAACTAGAGACTAAATATAAGAGCACAACCATGACCTAGCAGCATGGCAAACCAAAGCAGAACTGTTTGCATTAGAGTTTGGTTTAAAAAACCCCCAATATTTATTATGTACTATAACAAAATACAGAAATATGAGATTTATTTATTTCAGGTTTAAAATATTTGTTCTAATTAGTACTGAAAGCATTTAAAAAGAAAAAAAAAAAAGAAAGGTTTTGTTCCTTTAAAAACAAAACCAAGCAAAAGCTGGGCATGAAGTGTTTCTCTGGTATGAGCATTTGAAATGCTTCATTTAGAAAACATCAAACCACTTCAACCTTTCACACAATGCTTCCCCCAGTGGAAACTCTTTGGCGACTCTGTGCAAGCTTTGCAAGCACCAGTGCAGCCAGGATTAGCAGAGTGGGGATCAGGACTAGCCAGGGCAGCCCTTGGCACAGTGTTGGCTGTGTCCCTTAGCTCTGTCCCTGCTGCCCCTTGCACACTGACACAGGTTCATGCAGCACCCAGGCACTGCCTGGGGCCTCCTGGCTGCTCCCAGAGCCCCGGGATCCCTGAGCCAGGCACCCCAGGCTCTCACAGTGGTGGGTGCCTGTTCTGTGGCCTCAAGAGGCTTTCCTAGAAGCTCTTGCAGGAAGGCTGCTTGGTTCCAAGCATTAGCTTCACCCTGTGACTGACCCTGCTCCAAGACAGGGATTTCCAGTGGCTGGAAGTTTACCACATACAGAAGCACCCTTCGGTAAAGAACCCCGGTGTCCTCAGGGGATTAGAGGGTTTGTTATCAGTCACCAAGAGAGAAGCAGTTTGTGTTTAGAAGTGACATTTTTAGTCCATCAAGAGCTACCTGAGGCCACAACCCATTTGAGTCCATACTATGCAGGAGGGCAACAACTCTCCTCAGGCTCAGGCAAGAATTCCAGAAACCCAAATCTCCTCACCCCATCACAAGAAGTGTTTGCATTTGTACAGATCTTTACACAATCCAAGAATTTTGCAACTAATCTTGCTTCATCTCTCATCAGTTTATTCCTTTGGTCTTTTAGAAGGCAAATGTTTTTAAAGCACACATTTTAATTTTTTTTTTTTTAAGAGATACAGAAGTGAAGAAGGGTTGGAGACTTTTTATCAATGGAACTATTTTGAGTCTGCACAGAGCTCCCTAAATCATCCCAGACTGTGCTACCCTGCTTGGTGAGCTGGGTTCATCACTGTCAATGGTGGCCAGAACTGAAATTAGACAGAAATGAGATGCTTTTCTCTTTCTTGTAATTTTCTTTTTTATTAAAACTAATTAAACTATATAAAACTTATTAAAACTAAATCTAATGGGCTAAAGGGCAAAACATTCAGTAGCTGAATAATTATAAAGTGGTTAAAATCTTTTGTGGTCTTGATTTTTATGCTTTCTTAAGAAGTCTATGCAGCAATGAGGTCAGAAGTTTGAGATCTCTCTATCAGTTCCTATTGCTGAATGCTGATGTTTACCAGTCTGACAGCTGTGGAAAGGGAGTGATTTGCTAAAGGGCAAAGGGAAAACTCCCTCCTGGTCTGACACAGGAGGATTTGACACCTGTTTCTCTCTCTCTCTCTCCTCATCTCTTGCTATGCAAAGCAAAAGAGATGTTTCCTCAGGTGTCTCTTCCCCAGCAGCACTGCCAAGGCTGTACCCCGAGGGGATTAGGACAGGGACAGCCAGCATTTTGATTCCACACCATCTAAATTCACTTTGCTAGAGTGATCTAGAGCCTGGATTGGCAACCAGCCACCACACCAGGCTTGCCATCAAAAACCCATGGCTTCCTAAGACACAGCAACTCCCCACCAAGGCACAATACAGCATTTGAGCTCAGCCCTAAGGTTCAATACTGAATGCAAGTGCCTGGAATGAACCTGGATGGTAACATGGCCCCTGTGGTTATAAACCCTGTGCCAGGAGGCTTGTCCTGCCCTCCCTCCCCACACTGCTGGCCTGGGATCTGCATGGCTGGTGCTCCTCAGGGCTCATCCCCTGGGACAGGCTCCATGTGGGCTCAGAGGGATATGGACACAGGATTTCTGCCTTCCCCTGAATGGGAACAGCTCTGAGACTGCTCAGGGAGGGCACAGGACTGTGGGGGCAGGACACAGGCTGGGCTGGGCAGCAGAACTCTGGCAGGAGGTCTCTGGAAGGCATCAGAGCATCACCTCCACAGGCTGGGGCTGCCTCCCCCACACTCTGTCACTGACTTGGTGATGTCACTGCGAGCAGCACGTCAAAAAGGGGACAGGATTTCCTAAAGAGGAAAGAGGAGCGGAGAAAAACAAGTCCCTTAAATGCCTTGCTGCTGCTGAGGCTGTGAGAGCTCTAAAGAGGGCAAGATGCCTTGTTCACCCATGGTGGGGGAGAGGGCAGTGGGTGGCATGAAAACACATCCCAAGCCCTTAATATTTTCCAGAGAAATGCTGAAGGTGGTGCTGCTGCTCTCAATGGCTCTCAGTAGGCGGGAATGAGATTACACACACAGCTCCCCTCCCTCAGCCTTCTGCTAGAGCCTTTGATTGATTTCCTGTAGGTGTTGGTGAAACCCTTGGCACCATAAAGCATCTGAGGTATTCTGTTCGATATAGAGCTGAGCTTAAAACATATTTTCTTTTTTAAAATTGGTGGATTTGCATGCAAGTCATGCTTTTACAGCATGGCTGTCTTGTTAAGGAAGAATAAGACCTCTGGTAATGTTTTGTTTAAGTAGAAAATGTGGTCTAATAGGATTTGCAGGTGACCTTAGACCAGCAGCCAACACAACAGTTGTTTTTCACACTCATTCAGCTGCTGAGTAGGGGGTTGCATCTTTCCTGTTTCTCTGAGTGCACTGCCAGGTCACAGTTTCCACATACTGCTGAAAAGCAGGGTGTCTTCTCTGAAGCTGTAATTTTGTCCCCTGCCCTACAGAAGCCTGAACAACTCTGTAACTCAGGAGCAGAAATAAAAAAGCAAAACTGCAGCACATGGGATCTAAATCTGGTAAGAACCCTGTCTTCCAAATGCAAGAATATACAGGTACTGAATTTTGTAACAAAGAAGCTCCTGCTGTCTTCAAGTGAATGCAAAGCTATTTGCTTCAGTTCTGGAGATAATGAATACATTTGTCTAGTAAACATTGTGTTTACCATTATTTTTCACTATTCTGCTTTCTACAGGAAAAGTTTCTGAACTTTTTGTACTTTGCCCTCAGTTCTTGGAATGCAGTAAATATTTGTAACTACTTTTACATTTTCTCAGGAGAGAGAGATGAAGATTATAGCTGAGTAGGTAAAACTCCAACAGGTGTTTGGCTTCTTGGCATTCAGGAAAGAACTGGTGGGATTTCTCATACTGTATTGCCACTTGCTGTTGAAAAGAGCATGCACCAAGCTCTGTGATGTACTAAAGTGTAATCACCTCCTGGCCCTGTTTGGCAATTCATCTTTCCATTATTTCCCTCTTATAAACCAAGATCATAAGGTACTTCTGTGAAAAGTGACCAGAGAGAAAGTTACCATTGGTATTTACATGGATCAAGAGATGATTGGTCTGTGTAAACTGATGATTCAGGAAGATGGTACTGAATTAGAACCCTGCAGAAGGTCACTGCAGCCCAGCTGGCTAACACACTGCTCTCTGGACACAGAGAATCTCTAGGCACACACTTCTCATAAATCTGCTCTAAATATATGGAATAACCTCCAGCAGTTTTCAGTGGAGGTCCTTGCATTTCTGTGATTCACTTTTCTGCTAAAGCTCAAGCTGCCAAAATCTTGCATGGTTTTTGTCTTTCAGTGAGGTACCAGAGGAGCCCATGATTTCACGTGGGGCTGAGTGAACAGAAGTGCCTATGTAAGGACAATTAATAAATTTTGTCACCTACCCTGCCAACAAGGTCATGTTTTTCAAGGATCAAAGCTCTTCATTGGGGCCCCTCTGGTCTTTGCCAGCGCCTCCAGACACCACCCAGGCTCAACCCAATTGCCTTTAGACTTCTCATCCTGACTGATGGACCCCACTGCCATCCTGATGGAATTCTCCGTTTCCCACTGTCCCCTTTTCTGTTTGCTGCCTTTTCTGCTCAGTGACGCACTTTCCTTGGCTGTGCAACTCCTCTCACACACGCCCACTCCTCTCCTTGCAGTCAGCCCTGCATTTGAACAGAATTGCCATCCTCTGCAAATCCCCAGAAAGCCAAGCTGCTGTGAAGTCTGTGACAGGAAGAGAACAAGGCACGGTCAGACTGAAATCTCCAGGCTGCACTGAAATTTAGACTCCCATTTTCACTTCTTTTGGTGAGCTCACTCCCTCTGGCAGAGGAACCAGCTAACCTCAGCTTTCTCAGGATATTAAGGAGGCAATTTTGTTAGAATACATCACTAACTACATTATTAAACAGCTGCCATGTTACTTTCTCCCTCCAAATCCCAAAGATTTGATTCCAACTTGAGAGCTACACCTTTTTATTTACCTTTTGTGCAGGGGAGGCATTTACCTCAAGTGTCCCAGAGACTCTCTGTGAGTGACAGTAAATGCAGTAAATACTGCCCCAAAACAAGAAGCATCCCAGGCCTCTGGGAAATGGTCTCAAGTTAGATAAAACAGCCATTGGTGCACAAACCTCTGGGTGTTTTTTTTTTTCCTTTACCTTCTTGACCCTGATGTGTCTATGTTGGGAACAGACAGGCTGGTCTGCTACAAGCTAACTAATAACTGATACAATCCCATCAGCAAGAAAGCACTTGTAATCCTCCTATGCCACAGCAGCTTCTCTCTGCCATATCTAACAACAGGGACCATCAAACCTGCCTGGGCCTGCAATGGTTTCCCTGACAGGCAGGCAGAGCAGCACACAGAGCCCTTGGGAAGGGGCAGCTCCTGCAGCAGCTCTGCAGCCCCAGCTGTGCCAACAGGCAGACAAGGGCTGTGGCCACAGCATGCAACAGCCTGGCTGGGCTTGTAAACCCCAGGAACACTTAGCCAAGAGACTGAAGGGATCTCCCTAGGTACTAGATACAAGGTGAAAAAGAAGAAGGATGAAAGGAGAGTGAATGTGGATTTTAGCAGTGTTGCAGCAGAGGGGAGAAATGAAATCTTCCAAAGAAGCAGTTGGTTCCTCAGTGCAAAGCCTAAACCCATCCTTGCTGCTGGTCAGGTTAATCATTAAGAGTCCAAACTGCCCAAGAGTGAGACATACCCAAATGCTTCTAATACAAAGATTCAGTAATTAATAATTTTCAGCACTATTCAGATGGCTGGCTGGCAGACTAAGCTATGTATTTCCTCCCCCCCACCTACAAGCTCCAAGGAACAGTGGTGAAATCAATGTAAGGCTTAAAGGACATAGTGTCTGCACAGCTGTGGCTGTGCATGATGTCACTCCTGCACAGGTATGGGGGGAGCCACAATGACAGGGAAAGTCAGCTCCTGCTAGGAAAATGTTACAGGTCACATCCCTAATTACTGAGAAAAGGAAGAAGCAACACAGTATTTAAGCCTGGCATGGTACAGCAGGCAGGAGGTGCAATAAAATGCAGATCTGCATGGAAACAGCAGCTAATCACCTGCTCTAGGTAAAATAGAGCAATTTCCCTGTTAAAGTACAAAGATACCTATGCTCTGTCCTATGCTACTTTAAAATCAAGGCCTGACTGGATACGTGATTACACCTGTAAATACACACACACACATATATTTTTATATATATATATGTCTATACACACACACACACATGAGCATATTAATGTTTTCTACAACTGAAGAAAAGTTTAAGCAAGCTGAGTTAAAGCTAAATTAAAAACAAAACGGGTTCTTCTTGAGCAGTACCCAGTCTTTGCAACCCTTCTCTCTGGTATTGCTTCCCCTTCCCTGCCTTCTTCTGGTTCATGTAATCCTCTGTCCTTTCTGCCCCTGTGTTTGTAAAAATGCAGGATTTTTCCAGAAGTCTTGAATCAAGGAAGGGAGGAGCATTGTTTAAAAACAAGCTTTGATCCATGTGTTTGGTGAGATTTCAGTAGCTGGAGGATCATTAAATTTTTTATTTATTGTATTTATTATTTTGTATTTATTCAATACAGGTATTAAATCTGGATTTTATACCATCATTTCCTCTAAAGTGGAAGTATTTTTGGTTACAGGGATAGTTGTACACTGTTTCTATTCTCTCCTGTTACACAAACCTGCAGACAATAGAAGACACTCCCTAGGGAGGGTGCTCACTGAAAGCACCAACTCAACAGAGTCCTGCACTTGCTGGAGTTTTGCACCCTATGGTACCAGTCTGCTTCTCCTCTCACATGCATGAGCATAAATTTGGTTTCTTGAAACACAGTGAGCTGTGCAAGCAAGTGGAAAACTCATCTCCCAAATGACAGATATCTGAAGGTATTTCAGGCATTTTCCACTACAGCCAAGTTCAATACCAGAATCAGGCAGGTACCACCTTTTAAAAGATCCAGCTCTAGCCTCTGTCAGGCCTGACAGATGCCTAGCCTTTGCTGTGGCACCAAAGGTCTAATTCTTATTGTGAACTACTTATGGCACTAGCAGTTTTCCTTTTGGGTCAGTAGATCCCTGAGAATCTCTTTTCCACTGGAGTCACCTTTCTGGGGACATCTGAAGGACAAGGCATGGCCCCACAGGCCTCCTGTGCCCTGCTGGCTGCAGTGTGAGCTGGCAGGCTGGAGCACGTTCACATGTGCAGCCTCCACCTTCATAGGACACTTGGGCTGCTCTGAGTCCCACACCCACCACAGCCACATCTCTTCAGCCTTCCACACAACTGGAATTGCTTACTAAACACAGCTGGCATGAAACTGAGCATAAGGAAAAACCCTTGGTGTCTCTCCCTGCAGATCTGCATTGTGGAGCTGACAGTGACATTCAGCCATTTCTGACGTGCACTGAGCAGTGAAGTACAGGTGCCAGCTAAGGGGTCACTGTGTTAGTGAGAAGCGGACACACAGAGGGAATAATTAACTTTTTCTGCTCATGCTGCCTCTTGACAGCTCCTGCACACCTCAAATGAGCATCTGTGCTCCCTCTTTGCTTGCAGTCCTGCTGTTTCATGAAGTTATATTGGTGGGCATAAGAATGAAGTCACTCCAAAGCTTCCCAAAGTAATGGAATTCTCATCAGTGGCAGAACTTTTCTGCAGTAGGGTTATAGTTGCCTCCTTTCTTGGTTTTGGATATGGTACTCTACTCATTAAGCTGCCTATGAAGTTTGGATATGGTACTTTACTCATTAAGCTGCCTATGAAGGCACCAGTTTAACCTTAATCTGCTGATTTCAGTGACTCTCTGGGAGAATTTTGCACAATGAAATAGGATATCCTGACATTTTTCTGTGCCACACACTGATATAAGTGCTGTTTAATTTTGCCACAAGCTATCAATGCTGAAGTGCAATAAACGCACCAATCCCACTTTGATGGCACATTTCCCCTTGGGCCCTGCAGCTCAAAAACAATAGAAAATTTGTATTTATGAGGAAAGCCAGGAGCTGGAGCAAACTGGGCAAAATTGCTAGACATTGAGGATTCTGTAGCCTTGGAACAGGATGAGGAGTTCCCTACAAATAATAATTCACAAGGAATATATAGAAGCAATTACTCCTTGAGGAAAATACCGGTATTACAAACCTAACCTAAGGCTGCAGCACTCAAAGTTGTGAAAGGTTAAGTGACAAACGATACGGACCCAGCAACATTACTCACCAGTCAGAATCAAGCCACAGTCACGCTCGTACAACAGCAGTGCCTGGCAAGGCTTATGGGATTGATACCTGAAAGCAAGCCTGAACAGATGGGGGACACGTTCCTGGTGAGCAACACCCACCCTGAACATGAACTCTGCTTCAGGCTACACCCCAAGTTGCTTCTTTGTATGAAAATGTAGCACCGAGATGGGAGTTTTCCAAAATGCATCACTAAGGAACTACAATTCTACCTTCAACATGGGAGAAACATTAATGTGGGCAGGGGCCAGGCTAATTGAATGTCTGCCTCAGTTACCTCCGTAACCCACTGTGGGGTCTGCTGGGGAAGCACCTCCTGGGGCATTTCTGAAAGGGACCTGAAATACTCCCCAAAATGTTATCCCAGAAGATGTCATATTTATTCAAATATTCAGATTTATTAATGGATTTAAAACTGCACATTATGATAGCTGCACTGATTAGATTCCAACCTAATTAAGCTGCACCCTGAGTTACATCTTAATTATGCAGGGCACAACACTGCCAAATATCAGGCACCCCCCATCAGCTGCTGAATACCCATCACACCCCCATGGTCTGTAAGCACCACACAGAGTTCAAGGTACCTTTCAGGACAAAAGCTATTGCTGTGATGAGAGAGATGCAGTAATTCCATGTGGCTCTTCTAGACACCACTCATGTCACCAGATGTCAAAATGAACTTGTGAACATGCATGAACCTCAGCATAAAGTGCTCTCAAAACTGGCATGAGAGTGGTCACAGCAGAAAGGTCCATTTCCCACCCATTGGGCAGAATGTGTTTGCCACAAAAGGAACAAGAGAAAGGAACTGAACGTCAGCCCTGACAGACGATGGTTATGCAAAAGCAAGACAGAAAATTTGCTGGCTTATTTCCTTTATTAAGCCCAAAATAACACCTTTAAAAAATCCTGACTTCATGAATAAATCAAATGCCTTCATTAAAGAAACATTTACTGCCATTTTCTATACTTTATTTTAAGGCATACAGAAAAATATTTAACAAATGTGTATGCAATTAAATGCCAGGGACTGCTAATTACAGCCCTTCTGAATGCCTCTGCAAAACAAAGATACTCAATACAATATGTTAGAAAGGGTGGGGAAAAGAAAGAGAGGAAGCTGAAGACAATCTAATAGGCATTAGTGCAGATATATGCTGGCCTTTGGCTACAAGCAGCAAATAAGCCATCAGTGTTACCCCAAATTGCAGCCAAAGGACATTTTAGAGTCACATCCTTGCTTCCGCTTCTCTAATTCATTTCCAAAACATTTCACCTCTAACTAATTATGGAATTTAATGACAGAATGTAAAGGACTGGCTGAGGTTGCAGGCCATTCCAACAAGACTTTAATCACATATCCTTCAGGTTGCAGAATCTTTATGTACTTAGCAGTGATTTATCATTCCTGGCAGAGGCAGGTACTTCAAAGGCAACCTTATATAAAAAATAAATTCTGCCTTTGCCAAGCGTTGGAAAGAGCACTAAATTAAATATTAAAATCAATTCCTACAGACAAACTCAGAGAGTTTGTCTATCTGGCCAACAGGCAAAAATTTATGACAGTACAGTTTTGTAATCAATAATAGCAATACAGTGCATGTTTCTGATTAGAAAAAATTAAAGATGCCAAAACAACATTGCTAAATATTTAGGCTGTTTTGTGACAGTCCCATTGAGCAGAAATATAAAACATGCATTTTGATGAATTTCCAACTAATTTATGTCATACTATACTTTTTATTTTTCAAAAA